>NW_008359461.1:598404-626404 GCF_000622305.1 Nannospalax galili
GAGACAACTGCAGATACACATAGACAGGACAAAACTCCACACACACATGCCACACACACACACACACACACACACACACACACACATACACACATACACACAATTGGTATAAAGTCAGATTTTTAGAAAATTGGTGGAAGTCTGAAGAGCTCTGTCGGAAAAGGGGCTTCTGAGCTACTTGAAGGCCACCGGAGCAGGACAAACAAGCAGGGTGAATAGTTTGCTCAGTCAGAGTGCTGGAGACGCTGGAATCCTGCCTTGTGGGATATTTCATTGTTTTATCTCATGCTGTTAAAGATTAAGTTTGCGGGGGAGGTTGCTGGAGAGATGGCTCAGCGGATAAGAACACTGTTCTTGTAGAAGACTCGGGTTCAAATCTTAGCACCCACATGGCAGCTAACAACTGTCTGTAACTACAGTCCCAGGGGATCTGACAGTCTCTTCTGATCTCCGCAGGCATTGCACAACATGGGTGCACTTACCTGTATGCAGGCAATACACGCATGCACATAAAATAAAAATAATAAAATAAAAATAAAAGATTAAGTTTTGGTAAAGGCTTGGTGCCTGACCCAGCAGGAGGCAGAAGCCAGCTCCTTGGTATGTGATGGGTCCCACCTGACTATCAGAGAAGACTAAATGTTTCAAAGAAAATCAGCATGCTTCTTGGAAAAGACTTAAATAGGGGAAGGCCACAGAACAACCAATGTCACCTCAGCCAGTATCCTAGCCCACACCGTCACATGACTGGGTAAATAAATCCACTTTTCTTTTGTTGGTTTCAATACCCTTACAGAGTCCTGACTAGTGTGCTCTGTGGAAGTTTGAATGAGAATGTCCCCCATAGGCTCCAAATATTTGGACATTCCATCCCCACCTTGTGATGCTGTTTTAAGAGGTCTTAGAAAGTGGGCCATGCTGGAGGAAGCATGTCACTGGGGAAGGGCATTGAGAGTTCTTAAGCCTTGCTAGATTTTCGGTCCCTCCTGCTTTCTGTGCCTGCTTGAAGATGTGATCACTTGGCTTTCTGCTCAGCTACCTCTGTCACCATGCCTCCCCCACTATTATGGACTCTAATTCCTCTGGAATCATAAAACTCAAATAAGCTCTTCTATAAGTTCCCCTGGTCATGGTATTTTATCACAACAGAAAAGTAACTAATACACCCTTTTTCTAGAGCATTCCCCACACATCAGGAACACACCGGTCTTTTCTCCTCTGACTTTGCTGACCATGACTTCTCTGTTTTCTCCACTGGTCCATTTCTTCCTTTGACCTTACACTTGTGTAATTCCTGTGCTTGTTTATAAAGGCCTTTTTTATTTCACAACTTCTCCTTTGAAGAGTTTTAGGCTTTACTGACTGAGCTAGTTAGGCATGCATGCACCCTCTCCTTTTAAATACATCATCTCCTTGGCTTTGGGGAGGGGGCGCTAGATGAGGTTATCTCCAAACTTCTCTGATTTGTGGCAGATCAGTGTTTCCAAATGTTTAGTGGATGCTGGCATGTAAATGACCAATCCAGACCTTTGTTTCAACAGGGTCAAACCTGAATTCATCACCTTTCTTCATAAACATGCTCTGCTCTCCTTATTTCTAGTTGAAATATCCATTAACTCTGTTTATGTCACCATCTTCCTCATCTTCAGCATAAAATTTAATATTCTTCCATTTTCCTCATGTGCTTAGTTCTGGTATTTAATTACGATACTTTGGTTCCATCTTCTATGCCATTTGTAGCTTTTCACAAGTCCTTCAGCGTCCCTAGGCAATTCACAAACAATTCCATCCTCACCTGCCAACTTTGGCTTCCATAAGCTCAATTAGATAATAGGTTAGACATTTTCTTCCAAAGATCAGAGAGCTGAATTAGATGGTGAAAAGCAGATTTGGAAGACATTTCTGCTAACCACAGTCTATTCTCTCTCTCTCTCTCTCTCTCTCTCTCTCTCTCTCTCTCTCTGTGTGTGTGTGTGTGTGTGTGTGTGTGTGTGTGTGTGTATGTGTGTATGTGTGTACAGTTTATGTACTTGTGTGTGCAGGTATTCACAAGGCCAGAGAATGACACCGGGTAAGCTGCTCTGTTACCCCTCTCTACCTTATTCGCTTGAGATATGGTCCCCCTCCGAACCTGAAGCTTGACATTTTTTGGCCGGGCTTAATGGCCAACAAATCTCAGTGATCCTCCTGTTCCTGCTCCTGACAGTGCTGGGGTTACAGGGACAAGTATGGCCATGCCCAGCTTTTCATGTGGCTGCTGGGCATCTGAACTTAGAGGTCTTCATACTTATGCAGCAAGTGCTCTTACCCATTGAGCCGTCTCCCCAGCCCCTCTAGGGCCTTCTTAGTACTTTACCTGGTCCCGAATGAGAGATGGTTTCTAAGATCTACTGCTCTAAGATCTAAGCAAATAACCTGGGCTTGCCATTTCCAGCAGCACCTTGAGTCAGGAGCTTCTGTGTCAGCAAGTGAACTGGTGGAATGGCAGAAGGCACAGGCCCTTTCTGCTTGGATTCTGTGGGTGGACTCCAGTGGAAAACACTTCTTCAGACCAGCTGAGCCCAGGGCTTCTCTAACTTGGCTCCAGTGGGAAGAGAGTAATGGTCAGACTGACCACTCCTGAGTTACAAGTGCTCAGACAGGGAGGCCTTGTGCCTCAACCATGAGATTGACCCTGCAAAGCTGGTGTTTTCCAGGAAAGAAGCCAGTCCTGTGTGACTGGAGGTTCTTAGCTACAGACTCTGACCAATGGAAACATTTCCTTACACACCTATCAAAGCATACCCGCTGGTTCTATGACCTCTCTCTTTTTTGTTTCAGATGTTGGTAGGACTCTGTTCTATTCCACAGGAACTTGCTGATTGTATCTGGGCAGCTTTGGAAAGCAGTAGCTGCTACTCTGCAGTCAAGCCTCCTGTTTGTCTCCTCCCTGTGCTCTCCACAGCATCTGCTTGCCCATCTTTCATGCCCAGAAGACTTTCTTCTATAACTTAGGGAGGAGAAATGCCAGAAGAGATGAAATATCTTTTGTGAGGCTTGTTCCTAGTGTTACCAGAAAGTTGCGGAGGGGGGCAATCTGACATGTCACATATTACCACGGAAATGGAGTCCCCACTCAGAAATGGAGTCCCCTCTCAGAAAAGTTCTTAATCTCATTAATAAAAGAGTTTAAGAATGACTCAGAAGGAAGCTCAAGAACAATTTTATTAGACTTTAAAAGCAAAACCACAGGGCAGGTGAGCTGTAAATCTCAGTGGCTGCCTGGAGGAGGAGAATGGAGAAAAGGAAGAGAGAAAGCCAGGCCTTTTTAGTTAGGTCCAGAGGGTCAGCAAGCAACCAGATGGCAAGAGGGAGATAGTTTCAGAGAAAGAGTGAAAACGCCCAAAATACCAGAGAAAGCATAAGAAAGCATACCTAGCCCCTGGCCAGCATCTGAAAGAAGCAGGAAAAAGGAAAGATGAAAAGTTATGCCTCTCTGAGTTAGTTAGGACTCAGAAGATGAACAGACATCACAGAGCATCATCGTGGTTCCTTAGTGACTGCACACACAGTGAGGACTCTGGGAAGGATGAGGACATTGTCTCATTAAGGAGATAATTATTCCTTCCATCTCTTTAGCATGGTATTAGGTGACTCAGCCTTCTTGAGGGGTGGTCTCTAAGTCAGATGATTGGCCCAACTAGATTACCTCTTATGTTTTGGGTATCTTGAAATGTTAGGTCTTCATCCAGGCCAGAGATCGATACCATTCTCTTGACCAGGAGGAAATAGCTTTCTCTTAAGAGCCCTCCAATACCACTGTGACACTATGAACTGGTTTTGAGCCCAGCTGGGGATGAGGATGAATAGGGAAGGCAAGAGCTAAAGCTGAAGGAAACCACCCAAGGAACCTTGTGCTGGTATAACTGTTTGGGGGGTTCAAGAGAAGATAATGTAGCTTGCAGTGGGGACACCCTTCTCTTCTCTTCTTGACACTAGCTCCCCTCTGATACTCTGAAGATTAGCTGTGCCGGGAACATCTATGAAAGAGTCCCCAGATCTTGATGCGCTCATGATAGACACCAGAGAGGTGATGGATGGGAGGGATGGGCCGAGATGTAGGAATCATGGTGAATATGACTCCTGTGAGGCATCTCCTTATAGACCCCGAGAGAGAGCTGGGGCACAGTGAGGACAGCTGAAGTCATAATAAGTCTACTTGGCTTCCACAGTCAACTTGACACAGGCTATATAAGAAAACTAGTTGAGCAAGCGAGAGGGCGCAGATCAGTAAGGAACATTCCTCCATGGTTTCTGCTCCAAGCTCCTGCTTCAGTTACTGCCCTGACTTCCCTCAGTGATGGATTGTAACCTGGAAGTGGAAGCCAAAAAAAAACCCTTTCCTCCCCAAATTGCTTTTGGTCATGGTGTTTACACAGCAACAGGAAGCAAGCTAGAATAATCAATCATATATGGATGGAATATTTGAACCAAGAGACAGTTGAATTCCCTAAGTCAACATTTCGAACTTCAGATGTCAAATCAAAGTTATAAAGGCAATATTGTAGACCTAGAACAGTATAAGCATGCAATAATAGCTCACATTCGTTGTACAGGATAGCTGTGTACTTGGGACATTTCAAATGCTTCTATGGGCATGACATCACTTAATTTTCACACCAGATTTGTTATGTATTAGTCAGGGTTCTCTAGAGAAACAGAGCTAATGGACTGCATATAACAAGAGAAAGGGATTTATTGTGAGGGATTGACTCATGCGGTTATAGATGATCTGCTGGGAGAGTCAGAAACCCAGGAGAGCTCATGGTTTAGTCTCAGTCCAAGTCTAAAGGCATGAGAGCCAGGAGAGCTGGTGATACAGTTTTATTTTGAAGGCTAGCAGGCCTGAGACCCAGGAAGATCCCATGTTTCAATTCAAGCCCAAAGGAAAAGGAAAAAAAGCAATGTCCCAGTTCCAAAGCTGTCAGGCAGGAAGAATTCTCTTAATTAGAGGAAGGTGACCTTTTCTATTCTTTTCAGGCTTTCTGCTGACTGAATGAGGCCCACTCATATGAAGGGCAGCAATTTAATCAGTCAATTGATTTAAATGTTAATCTCATTCAAGAAGACCCTCATAGTAATATCCAAGTTTGACCAAGTGTCTAGGTAGTCTATGACCATTCAAATTGACACATAAAATTAATTATCACAAAATAGGCCTGAGGCGACTCCAGAGTCCAGGCAAAGAGAAGGGAATGGTATCTTCTAGCTTCAAGTGTATATGGGGGGCGGGGGCGGAGCAGGGAGGGAACTGTAAAGACTAGCAAATCAAATAAAAATGTCATGAAGTAACTGACACTGGAGCTGATCCTTAGAGAGCAGGGGATTTTAAGAGACACGGAAGGAAAAGTTAGGAGACTAGGAGGGACAGTGTAAGCAAAGAAGTCAGGGTAGAGCCTGAGGCTAGCTCAGTTGGTAGTGTTTGCTTAGCATGTAGAAGTCCTGGGTTGGATCCCAACATCACATAAATCAGGAATGGTAGTGCATGCCTCTAATTCTCATATTCAGATCAGAAATTCAAAGTCATCCTTAGCTACATAGGGAGTATGAGGCCATCCTGGGCTATATAAGGCATTGTCTCAAAAAGAAAAAGGAGGAGGGGGAATGGGGGAGAAGGGAGAGAGAGATAAGGGAAGGAAGAGGAGGAAGAAGAAAAGATTCTTTAGTGCCTATAAGTAAGGTAAAATAGGCAGTGCCCAGGTCATGCTCTTGAGAAGCAGACTCTGGGGTGGAGGGTGGCATGCAGAATGTATGCTGGGAGTGCTCCCCATCTCCAGTCAGGGAAACAGACACAAAGGCACAGGGGCAGGGCTGTTAGCAAGTACAGTCTCAACAAAGGCTTCAGCCCCAGGGAAGCTTTGGAGCTGTAGCTGTTTGGAGGTGGCCTGAGTTAGGGCAAGGGTTCTGTTCTTGACACCCCCACATAGGCGACCGTGGGGTGCAGGCCACCTAAGGAAAGCTCCTGATGTTGGGCAAGGTGCATCTGCAGCAGAGACAAAGTAGAGTAGCAGCTCAGAGCAGGCAACACGCCCAGTAGGTGGAGAAATCAGTACTGAAAAGGGATCTGAGAGGGATGTCCCACTGTGCCCTGCAGGTAAAATAATAAAGGGCAGGGGCTGCAGCTGATGTTTGACCCAAATCTAGGAGGACATTCTGAGGTCCAACATTGTAGGTCTTTGTGGGACAGGACCTGGGACAGCAGACATAGCCCCAAGGGAGGCAGAAAACCTCCGCTAACTTCTGCACGAGTGATGACAGGATTCTTAAGCTTTGTGAGGAGTACTCTGGAAGACACATGCAGGCTGGATATGATGAGATAGCTGACAGGCGTGGGCATGGGAGTACAGGGATGTGTAATAAACAGCACAAGGACAAAGACCTGGAGCCCCAGTACTTGAAGAGCTGGGGTGGAAGAATCAGGGAAAGAGATGGAGGAAAAAGCAGAAAGAGGCAGAGGATGTGAAGGCCAAGGATACAGAAAGTTCTAGATTGAGGGTATCCAGTGGGGTGGAAACTGACAGTTCTAGGCTGGGCGTGGTGGTGCACTTCTTTAATCCCCCTACTTGGGAGGCAAAGGCAGGAGGATCTCTGTGAGATTGAGGCCAGCCTAGTCTAAATAGTGTGTTTCAGGCCAGTTGGGGCTACATAGAGACCCCCGTCTCAAAATAAAACAAAAGTTTTCCCTATGGGGAGAGGGGTCACAAGCCCCATCCATCCCTAACAGGGGAGCTATTAACAGTTGATGGCTTCCAGGAGAGGGAGAGTCAATTTTCTTTAAGGGTGTGGCCCCTGAACGGGTCAAGGGGATTTCTGAAGCAATGGCTGAAGATCACCTGTGCATTTAAGACATTCACTTGCTCTGGGAAGGGCTATTTTGAAACCCAAGAGGCCAATTCAGGCTCTGTTCCCGAGCCTGTGATGGTGGGCTTCTGGGCAAACCTGGAGACTCTAGGGATTCCACACTGGTGGTAGAAGCAGTGGAAACCCATTTGCCTGGTGTAGGAGTTGAAGGTGAGACAAGCTGGCTAGAGACTCCTTGTGGCTCTTGGGAAAAGCAGAGTGCATTGCTAATGGCCTCATCCTGGCCTCTGAGAGCAGACATCCACAGTAAAGCAAACTCCCCCAAGGCTCATGGAATCACCCCCTTGGGAGGCAATGCCCACTGGCCAATGGTACAGATCTGGCACTCAAGACATCAGGAGCCCAGCCTGACTCTGCCTTTGAAGGCTGTGTGACTTTAGTTGGGTGACAGTACTCTCTGGCCTCAGTTTCCCCTGCTTAGTTTGCAACAGAAGGAAAACCGGGGTACATTTGAGGCCAGCTGAGATAGAGTGGATCCTTGATGTCTAGTGAGGGAATCAAGCTTTTCTAAAGGGGGTGGGGGTGGTCAAGAATGAGGTTCTTAGGGCTGGAGAGATGGCTCAGTGGTTAAGAGAACTAGCTGCTCTTGCAGAAGACCTGGGTTTGGTTCTCAGCACCCACATGACAGTTAGCAACCATTTGTAACTCCAATTCCAGGGGACCTGACGCCATCTTCTGATCTCCATGGGCATTGTAAGACTTGGGTGCAATACACTCATACACATAAAATAAAAATAATATATAAAATAGTTTTTTAAAAAGCATGAGGTTCTCAAAGAAGCTGCCCATTCTGGTACATCCCTATAATCCCAGTGCCGGGAAGCTGGAGTAGGAGAATGCAGACAGGGAGACTGTCTCAAAACACAACCAACCAACCACAAAAGAACAAGGTTCCTACCCCAGCAATGAGCATAAAAACCCCACAGATTTTTAGGAAACCTGTGTGAACTGGTCAGGCTGAGATCCTGTGATGCTAACAGACACCAAGTCTTCTGTCTACCCCTCATCACATGCTCTAGTTGCTGGACAAGCTTGTGATGTTGCTGGTCCCAACCCAGGACCACAGCCAACTCCACAGCTCAGGGCTCCCTGCATGCTGTGCACTTTCCAGTGGCAGAACCCAGAACAGACCCAGAGCAGGCCAGCTCTCTGGCTGCAGGCAGCTTGGGCTCTGCCCTCTCCAAGGATCTGAGATTTATTTAGCCTGTTTCCGTGGCAGCGCTGGTGGCAGCGGCAGCATCTGCTTCCCCACGAGGCTGAATGAGTCACAGCCACCCACGCTAACACTTGGCACAATGAAACCCTGCTGGGGAACACATGGAAGATGCCCTGCGCTTTCTACTGCCTGTGGCTTTCTGCCCTGGGTTAGACCCCAGAGAGACTGCACTGGGCAGAGCCCTGGGAAGGACTTACCCAGAAATCTTGAAGGCTCTCCCAAGAGCTGTCAGGCCTGCTTCAGCTGCCTTCACGGTGGCTTAACTCGGCTGGTACCAGCAGTGCAAAGCCTCTTGGGATTGGACTACAAGGTTTTGGACTCCAAGTCCTGTGTTCTTTTTACCATCTAAGTTTCACCCTGCAGGCTGGTCTCTCCATGGGCTGCCTCTGTAACCCATATTGGCCAATGGTTTCTTCTGGCTCTCAATCTAGAGCTTCCCTTTATGACACCCATCAGCTCTTCCTCTCTGGGTAGCAGCCCCTCAAACTGGATTCTTTCCCAGACTTTTCATCCTTCCTGAAGTGGTAATCTGAAAATATGAGTTCACCTTATATGATCAATAGCTAATCTCAGAGCTATGTATGTCCTTTCCTCTTGACTTTGAGAGGCAGAGCATCTTTAGTGATGTCTCAGCAGGAGCAGCATTGCTTAGGAGCTTGTTAGAAATACACATTTCCGGCAGCACCTCAAATGAACTAGATGGCAAACTCTGGGAATAGGGCGACAACCTGTGACTTGGATGCCTGGCAGAGTTTGTAGGCCCCTAATCCAGGGAAGGGCCTGCAGCCTTCTTTGTAGTGGGGGAGGGAGGTGAGTGAGGCCTTTGGTCCCTGCTTCTCTCTGGGCTCCCAGCACAGCTGTAAGTGTCTCTGCTGTGTGTGAGCCACATTGAAGGGCCTTCAGGAGTCAAAGACCCAGTTTGCTCCAACTCTGGGGCCAGAGTTTTCCTATGTCCTTTCTCTGGATTACCTGAGTCACATACAGAAGCAGATGTGGACTCTCCTATGTAGAAAAAGGCAGCAGTGCTCACCTGCTACAGAGAAGGTCTTGAGGGTAAAAGGAAGCCCACCCTTTGGGAATGGGAAATCTAGCCTTCATGTTCCCTAAGAGCTGAGGAGCTTCAGTGGAGGAAGAGATACTGGCAATACTTACAAAGCCATGTGCATTAATGACCCTTCTCGGCTCTTTTTGACATTCATTGGTGCCCTCTGCTAAGTCTAATAAATGGTCTCCAGATCTCAAAGAACATACTGGAGGGTGAGGAGCCTTACCAAGGTAACAAACAACCTCGAAGTCTGAGTGGCTTAACAGAACAAAGGCTTATCTTGGAACATTTCCTACCCTAAGAGGGCATATTCAGCCCACAAAGCTTGCAGAGCTTTTGAGGCTAGACCAGAGTCTTAAGCTGCCTTTGTCACTGCAGGGCAGGGAGGAGACAGCTGGAAGGAGTCAAGCTCCCACCTCCTGCTTCCATCTCCTTGGGCAGAATTAGTCTCAGGGCTTTCCTACCTTCAAGGAGCCAGAAAATGCAGAGAGAAGAATGGTGCAGTTGGATAGTAAGACAAGCGTTTGGAGCTGGAGAGATGGCTCAGTGGTTAAGAGCACCGGCTGCTCTTGCAGAAGACCCCGGTTCGATTCCCAGCACCCACATAGCAGCTAACAACTATCCATAACTCCAGTTCCAGGAGATCCAACACCCTCTTCTGGCTTCTGCTGACACTGCACACACGGTGCACTTACATACACATAGGCAAAACATTCATATACATTAAATAAAAATAAATAAATTAAAAAAAAAGACTTTACTATCTGAAGACCCCTTGTGTCATTCACATGTTTTACATGTGGGTGTATGGTATATGTATGTGTAACATTCCGGGGTCTTTTCCAGTCACTCTCCACTTTATTATATAAGAGTGCTTATTGAACCTGGAGTTCACAAATTTGACTAGACTGGCTGGCCAGCAAGCCCCCGGGATCCTTTTGTCTCTGCCTCCCCGGTGCTGAGATTACAGGTGCACACTGCCATACATGGCTCTTTATGTGGTGCTGGGGATCTAAACTTAGGTCCTGTGGTTGCCCAGCAAGCACTTTAGTTATCCATCTCCCCAGTCCACACACATTCTTTAATAATGCATGCAGAACAATTACCATGTACCAGGCATGGGGCTGGGCCCTGGGAGTGTGACATTCCCAGGGCAGCTGCCCTTCTCTCACTCTAGGGTGCACCATCAACATTGTACACAACATGAACAGTGCCCCCTGGAGTTGGCTGACGTAGGAGCCCTACTGTCTTTTCTTATGCTAAGCAAGCAGCACAGGGATGTTTTCTGAGATGTTCATTGGCATCTACGTGGAGCAATATTCGTGCTCAGGAACTATGTAGTAAATGGTTGAAAAGGTTGACCATGCCCCCCCACTCCCTGCCTTCATGAAGTTTATAATCTGTTGAGTTAAAAGGTAGCAAAGGGGCTTAACCTCTGGATGGCTCAGCAGTTAAGAGCACTGGCTATTCTTACAGAAGACCCAGGTTCAGATCCCAACACCAACATGGAAGCCAACAACCACAAATCCCTGTAACGCCATTTCCAGGGAATCCAACGCTCTCTTCTGTCCTATATGGGCACTGCACAACATGAACGTACTTACACACATGCAGACATAACACATACATAATTTTTTTTTAAAAAGAAGTTATCAAAGTAAACAAGGGCGTTCACACCCACAATCCCAGCACTTGGGAGGCTGAGGCAAGAGTTTGAGGCCAGTGGGGCAACTGAGTGAGACTGTCTCAAAAACCGAAAACAAACATGCAGGTAAGTAGCTGAAACTTGGAAAATGTGCCCATGTAGAGCAATATACAGCTCAAGCAAAAACCTAGGCCTCCAGAGAACAAGGGATGGGTGGGTTTTGACTGTAGGTGGCTCCACAAAGCTACTGATATATTACAAAATGAAAACTATGCCCAGAGAGATCAGTGGGACTTTCCAATACAGGCTGACTGAGGTAAGCTGCTGGATCTCTGGGCTTGGTGGTTTGGGTTTTTTTCCCTCCCTATGCAAATAACTAATAGAACTTTACATCTATGCAGCACTTCACAATTTTCAACCACTTTCATATAACTGCATCTTCTCTTTAAGACTTAAAAGCTGTACCAAAACCCCTCCACCCCCAGCACCCAGCCTCAGAATCTAGTCTGCTCTTGCTGTTCCCTTGGTCTCTGGTGAGAGCTGTGGGATGTGTTTTGTTGAGGGTGGAACATCTAGTTCTTCCTGCCCAGCCCTGCCTTCCAGCCCTTTCCTCATATCCACTCTCCACCTGCAGAGAGACTCTGCACAGAAAGTTGGGCATTTTAGAAGGGCAGGGTGTGTGCAGGAACACGGGAGAGCCGGATCTTAGCAGGGGTGAACCTGGAAAGGTGGAGGATGGTTGAACCAGAACCTTCTTCCCCTGCAGGCAGGCACAGGCTTCATTACTTTCACTTGAGCCTGCAAGTGAAAACAATTACATAAGCTCCCCATCTGGCTTCCAGGGAGCTTTTGAACTGATTCCATCCCAAGTCCATTAGTTTTATGGAGCCTCAAAAGATAGGGCAAAGTTGGAGTTTATCATCTAGAATCTCCACCACTCAGGCACTCGGTGTTCTTTGTTACCTCCTGCGACCTCACTCCTGCTTCTCTGCCCTTCCCTCTCTCACCTGCCTTCCTTCCTCTTTAGCACGTCTTTCTCCACCAAGGCTTCACTCATCTAACAAGCATCTCCTGAGAGTTCACTCTGTACCAGGCCCACAACGTCTGACCCTCCACTGTGGAACAGGTGAAGCCCAGGCAGGAGGCCTTCCCTGAGATGCCTGCTCTACCCTCTTCTACTTTGCATCCTCTCGCTCTTACACAACAGTCGTCTTCCTCCAGTTCCTCCATGTACCAAGCAATGAGTTAAGGGTTCACTTGAATTCTTTCAGCTAACTTTGTTTGCTTGCTGTGCTAGGTAGCTTTAGTGCCAACTTGACACACCTGGGTTGAGGGAGCCTCAATTGGGGAATCGCCTCTATTGGACTGGCCTGTGGCCATGTCTGAGGGGCATCTTCTTGATGAGTGATGTGGGAGGGCCCAGCCCACTGTGGGTGGTGCTACCCCTGGGCAGGTGGGCCTGTGTTGCATAAGAAAGCAGGCTGAGCAGGGGCCAGAGAAGCAAGCCAGTAAGCAGCATTCCTCCATGGCCTGTGCTCCATCCAGCTCCTGCCTCCAGGTTCCTGCCCTGACTTGCTACCTTGGGCTCCCAGATGAACTGTGACCTGGGATATGTAAGCTAAATAAACCCATTCCTCCCCAAGTTGGTAGTGGTCAGAATATTTTGTCACAGCAATGAAGAAACAAACTAAGACATTTGCTTTCTTGCTTGCTTTGTGTGTGTGTTGGGGGGGGGGCGTCGTCCATGAAGAGAGATTATGGCTCAATGGGTATGTAAATTGTTGGAGGTCACACAGCTGGGACAGGTCCCAGCTGGAATGCTTCCCAGTAGTCTGCTTCTAACATCTTCCTACCCTGTCATGCCACGCCCATCAAAACGTAGTAGGTTGACATCTATCTACCTTCAGACTGAATGAACAAAGAAAATAGAAGTCTTTAGCATTATTTTACCACGTTTTCCTTTTGAGACTGAGCTTTTCACATTTGAAAAGTATATATTTATGGTGTACATGGTTATGTATGTGCATACAATATGGAATAACTAGTTATTTAACATATACATTGCAGTACACTTATTTTTTGTGTTAAAATTTACTCAGCAGTTTTCAAGTGTATAATAGATTGCTATTAACTATGAGAGTTACAGTTTTTTTTTAAAAAGTATTGAGTGATTTTTTTTTTTTTTTTTTTTTTTTGTCTTTTTGAGACAGGGTTTCCCTGTAGCCCCAGCTGGCTTGGAACTCACTATATAGACCAGGCTGGCCTCAAACTTTCAGAGATCCACCTGCTTCTGCCTCCTGAATGCTAGGATTAAAGGTGTGTATGCCACCATGCCCGGTTTGAGTGATTCTTTCCAGGGACCATGGACTTGTGTACCTTGGACATCATTATCTCCTCATGGTCTGGGTGTTTGAAAAACTGAGTGTGATATTTTGATCATTTGTCCGCTCCATAGAGAGTAGAGACATTCTTTTTAAAATACAGTGTGTCATGTAGCCCAGGCTGGCCTCAAACTTCCTATGTAGCTAAGGATGACCTTGAACTTCCTGTCTCAAGCTCCAGAGAGCTGGGATTACAAATGTGCACCACCACACCAGGTTTGAGATGCTGGGGATTAAACCAAGGGTTTCATACATGCTAGGCAAGCAGACTACCAATTGAGTTATAGCTCTAGTCCCTGTTCTGTTTTGTTTTGAGACAAGGTCCCACACTGCAGCCCAAGTTGGCTTAGAACTCACTATAGACAATCCAGTCTGGCCTTGAATTTGTGGCAAGCCTTCTGCCTCAGCCTCTTGGTGCTGAGATCCCAGGCATTAAGCCACCATGGCTAGTTGAGAAATCTTTTCTGATACTACCTCTGTAACACTGTAAGATGTCTGGCCCCAAGGAGTTTAGTTCTAGAAGACCTGAGTTCGTGGGCTGGTTACAAAGGTGAAGAGGAATAAACTGCAGATGACGAGCAATAAGCAGTGTTGTTTATGTGTTGATTCTTACCCACGACTTTTTTTTTTTTTTTTTTTGAGACAGGGTCTCCCTGTAGCCCCAAGCTGTCCTGGAACTCACTATGTAGACCAGGCTGGCCTTGAACTCACAGAGATCCGCCTGCCTCTGCCTCCCGAGTACTGGGATTAAAGGCGTGCGCCACCTCGCCCGGCCCCCCATGACCTTTTTTAGAACTGGGTCTTAATGTCAGAGCCATAGATGCAACCAAAATAACTCGATGCTCAGTGACAGAAAATTGAAGCTGAGCTGCAGAGATGTCTCCAGCTAGCATCAGGCACAACCAGACACACCTTTCCCAGAACAAATGCCCCTCTCAAAAAATCGGTGATTTTTTTTGTACAACATAAGCTTTTGTGGCCCCGTTCAACTGACCCAAGGCTACTGTAACCAAGGATAGGTCAACCAGAGTGTTAGGGTTCAAGAATCGAGAATAATTCTCACAGATACCCAAAAAGATTATACAAGAAGTTTATTTAAGAATTTTAAGTAAAAAAGGACAACAACCAAATGGCGGCTAGCCGGGCACAGACTTCACGAGCCAAAGATGGAGTCTGGCTCTGAACAATAGCAGGCAGGAGCTTTTATTGGGGCACTTCACAGAAACCCACGCATGCCAAGCACCTTTTTAAAATAATTGGATGTCCCCATATCCTGTGTACGGGGAAAGTCTTGATTGGTAGGGGCTGTCTTCAGGGCATTGGAATGTGCTGACTGATATCTTTTAGGGCCAGAAGTTTTTGTTCATACCTTATAATAGGCTTTCACATGTACAATATGCCTGAGCTTGTCTGGGCTTGTCTAAAGAAGCTAGCCAAAATGGAGTCAGAGCATTCTGGCTCTTCACAGAGCACATCCTCAAGAGGTTTAGGCCTGTGACCTATGTCTCTGAGACAGCATCTCTGTGGTGGCCATAGAAGACGTTGTCAATGCCCAGCACATCCCCTCACACCTCAGTGGGAGATCCCATCTGTTTTGCCTTAATACAGCACCTTTCCTTCAGTGGATCCTTTTACATATTCTATTGATCCATAGGTTCCCCAGATGGTCAAGGTGTCATTGCTAAGCTAACGTCCCTGATCTTTCCTTTTTCATCTTACTTTGTCTGCTAAAAGTCAAAAGATGAATAACAGTTGAGTAATTTTCTTCCAAAGGTGTCACACAGCTGCCTTCAGAGGCATCAAAAAGACTCTTCATTTTAGAGCAGAAAGATTCTCTTCAGTTCTACAGCCCTACTCCCACCCTCCAGCATCAGCTCTGCTGTGCAGCGCTTCTAAGAGGCCCATTTATACCAGACACTTATGACAGCCTTAGCTAATTTCAGTAAAACTCCTCAAGCTAGGAGGGAGGTGAACTTAAAACCAACAAATACAGGCCATATTTAGTTATTTTTGTGCTATACACCACTTCATTATAGAGTCTAATGTTTCAGAGAAGAAATAGGTGTGAACATCTTTGTATCCCTTGACTCAGTACCTTTACACTCAGTAAATATTTAATAAACTCAAGTTTGATTCATGAATGAATCATTCAGTCATCTTTCTTATGGTAAATATAAAAATAATGATTTAAGCATCATGAACCAAACAGTGATTCCACTAGGATATAGTCTAAAGAACACTGTTAGATATACTATATGACATTTCCAAATTTGTATCCTATAGAGAAAATTTCCTGTTTTCCTCATCAAAATTGATTAGACCTAGAGCTGGAGAGACGACTCCGTGGTTAAGAGCACTGACTGCTACTGCAGAGGACTCAGGTTTGATTGCCAGTAATGGTGGCTAACAAACATCCATAACTGCAGTTGTAGGGCTCCAACGCCCTCCTCTGGCCTCCAAGGGCATTGCACACACGGGTGCACTTACATACGTGCAGGCAAAACACTCATATACATAAAATAATTTTTTAAATTTATTAACCTTTCGGTGGATTAGAGAGGTCTCAGGTTAAGCAGTAATGGAATCTGTCCAAGTTGGGGGGGAGGGGTACTTTGAGTGGTCAGCAAGTGTTCATTCAGTATGACATAGGACAGGGCCCAGAAACAATAAGAAAGCGCTCCTTACCTATCTACTACCCAGGCCAATTCAGAAAGCAGAGGTCATGGCCATGAATGGTGTGGATGCATAGGAAGGGAAGTGAGGAAGGTCCTTCCAGGTGGCAGATGTGGTAGAATGTGAGGATGGAGCAACTTCATGGGTCTATGGAGGGAACCAACAAGGGGGAGTATGGGTCCCTGAACGCCAGGCACAGCGGTGGTGCTTCTTGCATGCAGACTCCACTCAAGGCAGGCTGGGTCTCCAGTGATAAGTCCTCAGAAACCTTCATATACTCTGTGAAGTGAGGAATTCAGTCTACTCTCAGAGAAACACAGGGACAGGAACACAGAAATTTACCCACCTTGTGAGCCTAGAGAGTGCCTGGGGCAGATACATTAGTTACTTTTGCATCCTTGTGAGCAAAGCAACCTGAAGGGAGGAAAGATTTGTTTGGACTCAAGAGTTTCAGAGCTGTCAGTCCATCATGGGGGAGAGGGTGTGATGGAATAGAGCAGTTCACATCATGGTGGCCAGGAAACAAAGAGACAGGAAGGCACTGGGAACTCCTTTCTTGTACCCTTTCCTTTCTCTCTTTCCAGGATGGCTAATAAACAGGAAACAATCTCTGGAGTGGCTGCTTTCAACATGAAACAACCAGAGCCCTGGGCTTTCCACTTCCTGCCCCCTTCTTCACTGTGTTTTCATGAAGGGGTAGATTTTCTATGAATGCCCTTGAGATACCTTTGGTGCCATTTTTAGGATTTTTATTCTGTAGGCCTGGAAAATTGCCGAAATTAGGAGACATTTGAATGCTCCTCCTCAAGCCCAGAAAAGATTTCTGCTGTTGCTATGTTTAAAATCCCAGCAGCAAGTTGTTTTGGCTTATGTCTTGCTGTTATGTAATAAATATGTTGTTAAGCTTTGGAGCTTGACTGCTGGTTGCAAGGATGAAAATGGTGGTCTCACAATGCCGTGTGCCCTGGGTACACTTTGAAGAGGGTAGGGAGAAGATAGTAGAGTGCTTTGGAAGTGTTCAAAGAGCGTTGTGTGCTGAGATTTGAACGGCTATTATGTTCGCAAAGGAAACAATAGGGTAAAAGCAGAAAAGAAGAGACAAAGAAGCCCTGGTTAGCACAGGAACCGCATCATCAGCAACCAAATCAGAGCCGGTCTTAGTAAGACAAAGACTCAGAAAGAGTCTATGGTCTGTTGGAGAAAGGAGATTTCTCTTAGCTCTCTGTGTTATATAACCATTTTCCCTAATCCTGACTGCTGAGAATAGCGTGCATTTATTATCAGGCAGTTCTGTGGGTCAGAAGTGCAATGCTATGGATTGAATATGAAATGTCCTCAGAGGTTCCGTGCTGGAACACTTGGTTTCCAGCTGGTGGCACTGTTTGGGAAGGTTGTGGAACCTTTAGGAGGTAGAAAGTTCCTGAGAGCCCAGCCTCACTTCCCTGTTTTCTCTCTGGTTAAGTATAGATGCAGTGTGACCACCAACCACCCAGCCTCTTCGACTGGCCATCCATCATGCCTCCCTAGTCTCCTGCCATGTCTTTCCTGTCCGTGATGGACTGTATCCCTCAGGAACTGTAAGCTAAAATAAACCCTTTATCTTTTAAGTTGCTTTTGCTGGGTAATTTTATCACAGCAAGGAGAAAGTAATTAAGACAAGGCCAGTCTGGCCAGCTGAGCTGGGATCACACCTGAAGTACAGATCCATAACCCCACACCACACTGTTATCAGTAGAGTGTAGTTGCCCCGGGTGTAGGACTGAGGTTCAGTGTTTCTTGCTGGCTGTTACTCCCTTACATTTCCTTACCATGTGCCCTCTCACAACACAGCTGATAGCTTCTTTAAGACCCCCAATGTCCATGGCTGGCAGTTTCGCCGTCTTAAACATGCACTTCAAGCCAGTTCTAGCTGGAGAGCCTTTCTACTCTTGTGCCTGGATGAGAATGATTGAACAGAATCTGTTTGGTGGTCATTAAACTTATTCTGTTGTTTATAAAGGATTATATGTGTAGTTAGACGCAGGCCAGGGTCCTAGGTTGCTAACAAGTAGCTAGGTACATTGTTGAGATAAGGGTGAGCATATGTGGTATGTGCTGGTGAGAGTCCTTAGCTGCCAAATGCATTATTAGAAGAGGGGTGTGTGCACAGCCTAAGCCAAGTTGAGTCCTAGTAGTTACTGAACTATCCCTCTGCTTGCCTGTCTCAGATCATCCCCAGTGTCCTCCAAGCCTGTGACTATGGAACTAGCTGTCTTCCTCTAAGAAAACATTCAAGCATCCAATCTCTCTAATTTCTTTAACCTCTAGACCTGCTTTTAAATACCCCATCTGATTAAGTCAGATCCACCCACCTCAAAGGAAGGAATTACACAGAGTATTACAGCAAGAGGCACGAATCTTAAGAGTCCTCTGAGAATTCTGTCTACCACAGTGATCAAAATTTTCTGCTTAAACAGGGACCTATGGTGTTTTAATACACTACATTACAGAATGAATTTTTATGCACACACGTTCTCAAATTCTTGTGTTGAAGCCTTAACCAACAACGTGGTAGTATTTTTGAAGGTCAGCCTGGTAGGATGTGATGAGGTTAGATGAAGTTGAAGGTAGGGCTGCAGGATGGGATTAATGTCCTTAAAGAGGAGGTGAGAGATCAGAGCTTTCTCTTTTCCTGTCTCCTGAGGAGACAGTAAGGAGGTGACCATCTGCAAACCAGAGGAGACTATAGTCACCAGTTCACCAGGTCTGCCAGTGTCCTGATCTAGGACTTCCAACTTCCAAAATTATAAAAACTAAATACCTGTTCTTCAACTTGCCCTGCCTACTTTACATTGCTGTGACAGTTTGAGTAAAACAAGCAGAGAACAAAGGTCCTGTGAATCTACCTCCACATGGTCCAAGGCTGTGAGCAAACACACCCAATATTCAGTTTCCAGTTAGTCTGGCTATCAGTCTGACCTAGAACTGTGTAACCCAGATGGCCCTCGAATTTACAGCAATCCTCCTGCCTCAGCCTCCTGAGTGCTGGGATTCAAGCATGTATTACCACACAGGGATTCCTGAAAGAGGTTTGTTTATTCTTTTTTTTTTTTTTTTAAAAACTTTATTATTTTATGTGTATGTGTGTATTGCCTGCATGTAGGTAAGTGCACCTGTGTTATGCAATGCCTGCAGAGGATAGAAGAGACTGTTGGATTCCTTGGAACTGGAGTTAGGGACAATTGTTAGCTGCCATGTGGGTGCTAAGATTCAAACCCAGGTCTTCTGCAAGAACAGTCAGTGTTCTTAACCACTGAGCCATCTCTCCAGCCCCCTTGTTTATTCTTCTATTCATTCAGTGAATGGGCTCCTCAGGTCCTTTGGATGGTTGTCCTCAGGGTCAGAAAGCAGGGTGGGGCCAGGAAGGTGGCTACAGTGTAGAATGGAAGAAGCCCCTGTTGTGCAGCAATTTCCTCCAGATAAAACCTTCCAAGCTGGGTAAAGAGGATGTCTAAAGAGAGGTAAACAATAGGATGTTTTTAAGGGAAGCAGAAACCCATCCTGTAGGGAAGCTCATTAAGCTTAGGAAACAACTCAAAAAGCTTCAGGAAGTCTCTGAAACTGACCAGGTTGACTAGATACCACCCTCCCCAAGCACATATAAGCCCTAAAGACTTCTGGGAGATAGTCTCAGACCAGCAGAGCTGCCTGGAAGAGGTTCAGAACAGGTAGGCTGCCCAGAAGAGGCTCAGGCCAACTGAGCTGCCCTGACAGTCTCTAACTTGTGAAGCTGCCTTCAAGTTGTGTGGTACACTCAGGATTTCCCGCTTTCATGAGGGATCAGCCCAGGGTGTCGGTGATGCATGGCTGTTTGGGGGTTATTTCTGATCCTATAAATAACCCCTCATCCTTATTCCTCTAAGCAACCCCAGCAAAACCCATTGGTTCACCAAGCTGGACTTTATTTCCTATCTGAGGTGAGTGGACAGTTTACACCTCCCCAAGAATAGTGTCACACAGTAGCTACTCCGCATAGCCCTGCACAGGCAGCCTCCTGACATCAGAGAAGGATTAAACAAGCAAACCAAACAAACCCACTCTTTCTCAAGGTGCACGCTTTTGTTTTCTTGTATTCACAGTCTTGGTCCCAGGAACTATTCATAGGGGACCAGATTTGCATAATCTCAGCCAGTGGTTCCTAATACACAAAAGCTTTTGGTTGTCCTAAAATCAACCCGTTTGTTTTCATAAGCTACTCTGAGGGGGGCATGGTATCCATTCTTTTTTCTTAACCCTTTTTTCCACTTTTTTAAATCTTTTATTGAGTTTTTGTGCATTTCATATAATACATCTTAATCAAATCTAGACCCTCTCCTCCCTCTCAGTCACCCATAGCCCCCCCCTTGCAAGATTTCAGGTATTCTGTCATATATGTTAAGTCCTATCTAGTCAAGCATTTCTATCCAGGTGTCCTTCAGTGCAAGTTCATCCGCTGGAATAGAAGTGACACATCTACAGTGGAACCTCCACTAGACCCAAGATTCAAGAAACACAACAGAACGGGTGAGAGAATGATAATCCATCCCTCAACTCTCACCAGCGAAGCTCACTCATACAGTAGAGTATGATGCATACAGAAGGCCACAACTGGCTAAGTTTTAGAAAACAAACAACTGCACAGTGTGTGTCCCTGGAAAGGACTCCTGTATTAAACCTCACCCACCCGTGGCTCAGGGACTATTGCAGAAAAGGGGCAGAAAGATTGTAAGAGCCAGTGTTGGTGCATAAGGAAACAGAGACTTTCAGTCCCCTGGAAACTTGTTCATATGAACTTGCAGCAATGCTGACAGCGTGCACGAGACCCATGTGGACTCAATCAACAAAACCCCAGCATGGAGCAGGTGAAATAGGTAGAAGGTGCCAACTCTAGCCAAGGAGCCACTGGCAAATGATTGCTGTGGGGCGAGGGAGAGCAGATCTTCCTTAAAGGAGACGCTCTAGGTAGGCTGACTAGACACCAGTGGATGAGCTTTCACTGAGGGGCACCTGGACGGGTACACACATTTTTTTTTCTTTAATTTTATGTGTATGAGTGTATTGCCGGTATGTATGAGAGTGCACCTGTGTTGTGCAATGCCGCAGAGGTCAGAAGAGGGGTTCGGATTCCCTAGGAACTGGAGTTAAGGACTGTTTGTAGCTGCCATGTGGGTGCTGGGAATCGAACCCGGGTCCTCTGCAAGAGCAGTCAGTACTCTTAACTGCTGAGCCATCTCTCCAGCCCCCAGTACATACCTTTTTAAGCAGTCAAAAACAGATCACAGCCCCTCCTCCAGTGTTCTGAACCCTGATTAACAACTTCACAAGAGCACGAGATGCCCCCGAACGAAGCAAAGCAGACTATTAACTGGAAAGGTAAGTGACCTTTTTTGATGGGTGATGATTTAAAGGTATAAAGTCATTCATAACTCTAGGAAAATCAACCTTGGCACTAATACAGACTGGATGCTACATTTCAGGGAGTCATAACTGCCACTTTTGCCATCTGTTGCTTCATGGAAACATTGGTGCAAGTGTCAGCATTCCATGGGGAAGCTACATGTCCTGATCTGTCTTCACACCACAAGGTCGCCATCTCTACATCTTTCACCAGTGTTTTAGAGGGGAGTAGTATGATATATACACATGTCGGGGGAGGGGTTGCACTCATGCTGTGTGTGTGTGCAGAGGCCAGAGCAGGACATCTGCTCTCCTACTCTGTCACTTTCTGCCTTATTCTCTTAAGACAGAGTCTGTCACTGAACCTGGAGCAAGGCTGGTGGCCAGCAAGCTACAGCGATGCTCTTGTTTCTGCCCCCGACAGCAGTGGGGTTATAGAAGTGCACATATGCCGCTACTTGAGTTCTTATATGGATGCTGAGGATTTGAACTCAGGTCTTCATGCTTACACAGTAAGTGTTATGACCCACTGAACCATCTACCCAGTCCCTTACCAGCATTGCCTATTGCTTCTCTCTTTCTCTCTCTCCCTCCCTCCCTCCATCTCCATCTCCCTCCCTCCCTCCCTCTTTGCCATCTTAGCACCAGCTGGACCACCTGTTGAAAGAAGCCTGTGAATTATTTAGTAGCTGACTTTCATTCTATAAGTCTGAGCTGCTCACTAGCATCCCAAAATGACCCCCTTTGTTTTTTGGGTTTTTTTTTTTTTTTTTTTTTGGCTAAGAAGCCCTTGGTTCTATTCCAAGTACCCTTGGGTCTTGCTGATCTCTGGCCCAAAGGCCAGCAGAATCTCCAAGCCCCAGCACAAGCAGAGTCTAGAAAAGAGACTACGGCAAGGCCCTTTGCTCAGATCTTTTGGCTTCTTCTGGCGAAAACATCTTCACTCACTGCTCACCCCACCGAGTGAGGAAATGAGCTCTGTGTGAAAACAGTCTTGGGGTGGGGAGCCCTGCTAGTCCTCTTCAGCTTAGACTCTTTTCAGTAAACAAGAACAGACCTAAGTTAGATGTCCTAGGCTCTTTTTTGGGTGCCAAGTGCTTAACCAGGAAAAATGTCTACAGAGCACTGAACTGATAGCACATGGGTGTTTCCAGTCCCATAGCCTCAGCTATAGGAGGGACTGGGTGGGTTGGATGTGGACCTCCAAGTGTTGCCAGCACCTAGATCTACATCTGAAATTCTTTGGAGGACAGCAGACCTCACTTGTGAAGGCTTTACCCTCCCCACCCCCAGCTTCCAACAAGTCAGTTCCTTTCTTCCAGAAGTGGGAGGCACAGGCAGAAATGGAAGGAATGTTAACCATAGCTAACCCAAGTCAGATTTCCAGGCCACTGCAGCAACGGGGCTAGGCCTCACCCTCTGGGGAACGTAAAGGATCTCAGCATCCTGTTCTGAAGGTTAATGTTCTGACTCAGAGCTTAGTCATTCCCTTTGAGCCTTTCAGCTCTTTGTTCCACTTTAAGGCCATTATTTACCCCTTTGCATAAGAGGTGAGAACTTGGACAACACAAACAACTTGAAATAGCGCCTCTGTGAGGGGCTGTCAGATTTAAGAAAGTCAATTCATTTCTCACCACCAGCTTTGTGTTTGCTCATCAAAAAAAGTAGGAGTAATTATACTTGGGCTGTTGTTTCTGTTTTGGTTTTGTGAATGGAAATGCTTAGAAGCTCCTCCCCCTTAGGAAAGGGTAGTAATGCTGTTGCTGCCCCCTGGGTCTCTAAGCATGTGTTTAGCCCTCTCTACTGGGGCTGAGAATTTGAGGGCAGATTGTGTTACTGCAGCTGGCATTACAGTGCCTGACCGAGAGAAGGCAGTCTTGTGAGTGTTGAGTGGTTTTGAACAAGGGCAGGAGCCACCAGGAAAAGTGTTTGTGTCTTCAGTCAGCGCTTCCCTTCTGAACACATCTGAAGGGACCAGCATCGTGAGACAATATGGTCCCACTGTCTACTGGCAAGTCCTCTAGTCTGTGATGGGGTAGAGGAAAGTTTACTGCCCTGATCTCCCATCAGGGTTATACATAATTCTATGTGTAAAGTCCCATGAGATTTCTTGGTTATTGGCTAGACAGCACATCTCATTTTTCATGGCACTATAGGTTGTGGCCACAGTGTGCTGGCCTGTAGGACAAGATGCAAGCGGGTACCTCAGCATTGTCCTTGAATTCCAAGTTTTGCAGTTTCTACTTGTCAATAATCCCAAATGTCATTGACATGTAACAATTGGAAATTTTGCTAAAATATCAATTTTTTTTTTTTTTGGTCTTTTTGAGACAGGGTCCCCCTGTAGCCTCAGCTGTCCTAGAACTCACTATGTAGACCAGGCTGGCCTTGAACTCACAGAGATCCACCTGCCTCTGCCTCCCAAGTGCTGGGATTAAAGGTGTGTGCCACCATGCCCAGCCTAAAATATCAATTTTTAAATACACAGAAGAAAACTTGTAAAGCCTCCTTTTATTTGTATCAGTCAAGGTAAGACACATTGTGCTACAGTAACAAACATCCCCATTTTTCACACCAGAACTGAAACTCAGGTTTCACCGCAGTTTCTCTTCTCTTGGCAACTGCTCTCAATAGTTAGGCCTTTCAGTACCCCTTTTTATGCCCTTACCTACATATACATATATACAGGCATGTAGGTAAATACAAACTGTTATACGTGCTGTTCACAATGTGCTGTACTTGTTTATTGTGCCTTGGAGACCTTTCTATCCTAGTATGTGTAAGTTTCCTCAACTCTGTAACAATTATGTGGGATATTAGTTATTTTTCTGTTGCTGTAATAAAACACCATGAGGAAAGGCAAGTTATAGAAGGAAGAGTTTATTTTGGCTTACAGTCCAAAGGGATAAGAGTCCATCATGCTAGGGAGACACGGCCGCAGCATGGGGCGGGCATGGCAACAGAAGCAAGAATCTCAGAACTCACATCTTCAATAACAAACACAATACAGAGCAGACTGGAAGTGGGTGAGGTATGAACTCTCAAAGCCTGCCTCCCAGTGACAGACTTCCTCCTGCAAGGCTGCATCTCCTAAAGATTCCATGAACTCCCCAAACAGTGCTACCAACTGGGAGCAAAGTGTTCAAATACTTAAGCCTATGGGGATTCAAGTTTGAGCTTCTCATTCAAACCACCAAACATGGTATTTCAATATATTTAAACTCTGGAAATATTATGTAGGTTCCCATTATGCATATAATCTTCATGTTTTTATATAACTGTTTAAAAAATAATAAAAACAGTAAGTTCTGGATCTTTTCAGTACTTTCTAGGATTATAAATAATGCATGGTATTTATCCATGGGCATGCATATGTCTTCCTGCATATGTGTATTTCTGAATAATAGGGTTGTAGAAATAAATGGTTAAAGTGGAACATGAATATTACAGTTTTTAATAGATATTGCCAATTTGCCTTAAAAATGCCTTCACAATGCATACCAGCATTGACGATGTGAAAGCGTCTGACTCCTCAAGTTCTAACAGCTAAAAGTTGCCAGTTGTTTTCTTTTCTATCACTCTGACAAAATTTTTAAAAAGGTGTTTCATGGTTTTAACATGTTGAATGCATTTCTTAGCTTACGATGAAGTTTATTGACTAAGTATATAACTTTCTCCCCTCCTAATTTCCTAATTTTTTAATTGTCTATTTCCTTTTTCACTCATTTTTCTACTGATTATCTTATCCTTTCTGTGTTTTACCTTTTTTCAGATAGGAAATGACTTTATATATTTTCTCCATAGCAATCCTTAGGAGTACGAATGAAAGCATCTTGGTTATCTCGGGAAGTCATTCCTCAAAACCAGACACTAAATGAAACAAAAAGCAGAAGTGTCTTCCTGTCGATCCAACACTGCCAGCGAGTTCCCACGAACACAGAAAAACATCCATAGATGCAACAAATTAATTAAATTAAGATACATGAAGATGGCTTCCTGATCAGCACACAGTTGTGTAGCTCTTCATAGACATGGTGTGTGTGCTGCCTCTCACTGCCAGCAGTGTCCAAGGGTGAATCCCCTTGTTGACACTCGAAACATCTAAATGTGATTCTGATGTTTTTACAGTTATACTTGGAAAGTAACTGGAAGATTTCTTCTCTTCCCTCATACATACAATACTCTGCTTAAAAATGTTCTATCAATGGGCTCAAGAGACGGCTCAGCAATTGAAAGCACTGACTGCTCTCACAGAGGACCTGTGTTCACTTCCTAGCACCCACATGGCAGCCAACAACCTTCCCTAACTCTAGTTCTAGGGGCTCTGATGACCTTTTCCTTCCTCTACAGGCATTGCATGACACGGATGTACTTATATACATCCAGACAATACACTCATATTCATAAAATAATAAATAATAAATGTTTTGAAAAAATGTTTTATCAAGTTTGGGGGACATACTAACAAAATTTTCAGTTCTCTTTCTCTCTCTCTCTCTCTCTCTCTCTCTCTCTCTCTCTATTGGTTCTTTGAGACAAGGTCTCCCTATAAGCCCCAGCTGGCCTACAACTCACTAGTAGACCAGCGAGCTCACAGATATCTGCCTGCCTCTGCCTCCCAAGTGCTGTATTAAAGGTATGCACTACCACAACCCAGTTAGCAAAATTTTTTGAATTAACTTTACCACCCACCCCAGTGGTACATTTGAGAGGTATGTATATCCCGTGAAGTCTGGGTATAAAAGGGGATCCTGCTGAGAAAGGGTACCTGGAAGGTGGCTTTTGGGATGCACCTCTCTGTTTGTGTCCTGTCTGGCCACTTTGTTTTAATTTTGCTTATGACATCTGTTTAGACCAAAAGTTACCATTTCATGTAGCCAAGTCTGTCAGTTTATTTTATGATTTCTGGATTTGAGGTCTTCCTTTAAGAGCCCTTACCCATCTCATAATTAGTTTTTCAATTCTATTTTTAAGTTAGTTTCTGTGTTTATTTTTAAGTTAATTTTATGTTTTTGCTCTTTAATCATTAGGATTAATGCTTGGGTAAAATGTGGGGTGAGGAGGAGGCGTCTAGCTTTTCTCTGTCCCCAAATAAGTAGCATATCAATACTGCCTACTGACTATTTCATCATTCTCTAACTAGTTTGAAATGTGCTATATCTTAGTCTGTTTTGTGATGTTATGATAGTGCGGCTGAGGCTGAGTATTTCATAGAACAAAAGATGATCTTCTCATCATTTTGGACGCTGAGAAGTCCAAGATAAAGGCACTAGGATCTGTATCATCACATGGCAGAAGCACAAGAAAATGAGCCCCATCCAAGAACCTCATGATGATTAACATTGATCATTGATTTCAACTTGTCAGGAGCTCCCTCAACCTAGGAGACAGACTTCTGGGCATGTTTGTGAGGGAGTTTCTAGAATGAGTTAACTAGATGGAAGCATGCTTACTGCTCTTTCAGAGGACCTGAGTCCAATTCTCAGCGTCACACACACACACACACACACACACGACACATACTCATACAGACAGACACATACAAACGAATAAATTTAAAATATGTAGGGAGAGATTGGGTTAGTTGGGCTGGGGTACCCAGCTGAGCACCAGCATTCATCTCTCTCTGATTCCTGACTGTGGATACAACATGACCAGTGGTCTCACACTTCTGCCACCATGCCTTCCCCTCAAACCATGAGCCACAAAAATTTTTTTCTTAAGTTGCTTTTGTCAGGTATTTTGTCATAGTAACATGAGGCCCTTTTACAAAGGTACTAATTTATTCATGATAACAAATCCCTTGTGAACTAAATTCCTCCTGCTTCCCAACACTGTCACAGTAAAGACTTAGTTCTAATACATAAATTGTGGGGACATATCCAAACCACAGCACTCTGTAAATTAAGTTTTGCAGGTTCTAAATTATATGTTTTGGATCTTAAGGCATCAGATTTTATGGTAGAGCTTCAGAAGGCTAAACCTAAGGCAGCCTAAGATTAACAGCCAGCATCCAAGCATCAACACCAGAATTTTCCAGCCTAAGATTAACAGCCAGCATCCAAGCATCAACACCAGAATTTTCCGCTCATTGTAGTTTTTCTCAAAGAAGTAAAACCTTTTCATTTATGACAAACTCTTCTGATAGCAAGACAGTGCTGATGATGCATGTTAAGGAATTTAAGAAAGTGAAATACCTTTCAAATAACTGGGGTCCTATAATAGAAAATTATTAAAGATTTGAAAGGTCATTTAAATTTTCAGTTATTCTTTACTATATTTTACTTAAGCTCTTTTTAGGTTTGGTAATGTTCAAGCATTCTGGGGCTCAGTGGTTCTGGGGTGAGTCCCCAGGTAACAGATTCTGTTGTCTGGGGGCTTTTCTGTTCACCTCCGTGGGCTCTCACACTTTGTGGAGGAAAGGGCTGCCTTCTGTGCTTCCATCTCTTCCTCTGTCCTCAGTTGCTCCTTGTCCCATCTTGCTGCCCCCTCCCATGCTCTGGAAGCACCTTACACTGTACAATCTAGGCAGACATGTTTGCAGATGCTGGGCTGGAGGTAGAGGAGAAAAGGTTCAAATCATGGCCACAATTTTATGGCCATTGTGGCCCAAGAGGGCAGACTTAAAATCAGATATGTTGCCCCAAAAGGTAAATGAACAGAGCACAGTAGGAAACAGGAGTGGTCAGACGGGGCTAGAGGTCTCTTCCCCGCCCCTCTGCCCC
>NW_008359461.1:626452-660003 GCF_000622305.1 Nannospalax galili
TCCCAAGATAGTTTCATTAGCATCCTGAGGGAAGCCTCAATAGAAACATAAAGCCAGATGGCAGCTGGGCTGAGCAGACAGCACTGTACTGTGGAAGCAGTTTGGAGGGTGCCCAGCTGGTGCTGGGCTCCAGCCATCCAGTAAGCATCCTCCTCATTGCTTTAAAAGACCCTCCCCACCCCCAGATGACTCCACTACCACAATTCAAACCCCCTGTTCACATGTCAGGATTTCTCAGACTCCTCCTACATCCCCCCTACCCACTGGCCAGGAACCAGACACAGCACCTCCAGATGGAAAGGATTGATTAGATGTGTCCAATCTTACCGTTGGCAAAAGGCACATTTGTTTGTTTTCTGCCTTTGGGTTTAAAACAAAGTTTGGGTACCATATTGCAGAGTGTGCACACCTTTAGTCCCAACGCTGGGGAAGCAGAGGCAGGCAGATCTCTGTGAGTTCAAGGTCAGCCTGATCTACATAGTCAGTTCCAGACCAGCTGGGGCTACAGGCAGACCTGGTCTCAAAAATACAAAAATAAATAAATAAAAAATAAAAAAAAGTTTGGGTACCATATCATATATCTTGCTTATTTTGCTATAAAAATTGTGTTTTCAGTTCCCTGCCTGACTTTCCCTTTCTCCCCATTAGGCCCCAATGTGAAAGACAATATTATCTTGTGCATCCCACACTTATTACACTGTCATTAACTCGTTTATT
Source organism: Nannospalax galili (assembly GCF_000622305.1). Classification (NCBI taxonomy): domain Eukaryota; kingdom Metazoa; phylum Chordata; class Mammalia; order Rodentia; family Spalacidae; genus Nannospalax; species Nannospalax galili. The sequence goes on from NW_008359461.1 coordinate 627,170, forward strand.
TCCTGATTTCCTCACTAGACTGTAAGCTCCAGGAAGACAGCAGCCACGCCTGACAGCCTGCAAGACATCCTCAGTGCACAGGCCAAAACCTGGGCCAGACTGACGCTTTTAATCTTTGTGGTTAGACCCTCTGATAAATAAGACTGATGTGGGAAATTCAGGCCTTAGGTAGATCAGGTGACTGTTCCCTTTCACAAGCTGAAGGGCCTGGCCTGTGGCCTCACAATGGAGTTACTGTTCAAGAAGGGTCCAGGTGAGGGGCATAATCCACCACTGCTGGGCTCAGCCCCATCATACCTTGAGGCCCAGTGACAGCAAGACAATGACATCACCACATTGATATACAAAGGACTCACTATTCTTCCCAGTTTTCTAAGGAACATGACCTTTTTATTTTAAGCTCATTCTTGCTGTAATAGGCATGTAATGTCATTACTCAGTTTCCCCAATTCAAGGGCATGGATGACTCTGTTTGATTTGCCCATGTTCCCTCTAGTCAGAGGAAGTTGCAGCGTGTTTTGCTGGGGGTAAAGAACAACTCCGCTTGGAGGAGCAGCTGATTCTCAGGTAACTGAAGGTTGCACTGACCTCCCTGCCCTGTGGATCTAGTTTCTGTATCTCTCAGGGATTTTCAGTGATAATCCTTCGTATCACTCTCAATGTCCACAGAGTGCTACTCCGAAGATTACTTGGTTAAAAAAGTGCTGATTTCGCACAACAGCAAAGTGCTGTCTTCAAGCTTCACGTAAAGACTGCGAACAAATGAATTTTAATTGGAGCAACTTGAAAATGGTAAGAAATGTGGACTGAAATATTATTATCATTGCTTACATGTATTGGGGTTTATCACGTGCTACATATCAGCTGAGTCCATTTTATCTTTACAGCAAACATTTGAGGAAAGAATTATTTTTTATGTTTTTGTGTGTGTTATATGCTGTGTGTGTTAAGTATGTGTTGAGTGTTGTATGTTGTGTAATGTGTTGTATGTATTTGTGTGTGTAGTATATATGTGTGTTGTATGTGTTGTGTGTGGTGTACGTGTGTGGTATGTATATTGTATGTGTGTGGTATACCTGTGTGTGGTACTGGCATAGGAATATGCAGGTACTTATACCCATGCACACGCATGTGGAGGCCAGAGTAGGATGTTGAGTGTCTATTACCCTCCACCTTACTGCCTTTAGACAGGGTCTCTCTGAACTGGAAGCTCACTGTTTCGGTTAGGCTGGCTGGCTAGAGAGCTCTTGGGCTCCATCCTCTGATGCTGGAGTTACAGGCACAAACAGCTATTCCTGGCTTTTTATATGAGAATTGGAACTCAGGGCCTCATGGTGAAGAATCGTGCTCAACACACAGGGACAAAACCAAGTTTCGGGATGCAAAAGCAAGAGGAATTTATTCATACACAGGCGCCTGCGGACGCAGAGTCCCGCTCGGGTCAGGACTTGCGTGCCGGGCTTAGTTTGGGGGGGCTTTTTATAGAGCAGAAGCAAGGTACAGAAGCAGATGCATGGTTACAAGATTATTATTAGTGCATTTCAATGGGTACAAGGTATGAGGAAACAGTATTGCCAAATTCAGAGGGGGCTATGGGTGAAACTGATTGTTATCGTTAACTTCCCAGTAGGGGCTGTTATCACTAACTTCCCGGTAGGGGCCTCAGGGTGGTGGCAGGTGGTCCGACTGCAAATGTCCTATCTTCCACTGCTAGTTTCACAAGACCTGGGTTAGAATCTTGGCTTATCGAATGGCTGATTACAGTTCTTTTTCTAAAATGGCCTTCCTGCTGTCAGTCGGGTCCTTCAATGGTTTATTGTAAGAGGGGTTGACAGCGTGGGGGGCAGTGAAGGGGGGCGCTGAAGAGATAGCCCAACTGTTAAGAGCACATATTGCTCTTGCAGAGGACCTAAATTTGGTTCCCAGCCACCACATAGGGTGGCTCACAACCATCTGTAATTCCAGCTCCAGGGGATCTGATGCCCTCTTCTGGACTCCATGGACACTGCACTCACATGTGCACATACCCCCTCAGGGACACACACATGTTTTTAAAAACTAAGAAAAAATAAAGAGGGAACTGGAGAGATGGCTCAGTGGTTAAGAGCACTGGTTGGTCATCCAGAGGACCTGGGTTCAGTTTCCAGCACCCACATGGCCCCTAACACCCATTCATAACTCCAGTTCCAGGAGATCCAACAGCCTTTTCTGACCTCTGTGGGCATTTGCATACATGTGATGCACTTAACATATATGCAGGCAAAACAGTTAAAATCTTTAAAGAAAAGAGGGATGGGTAGTGCACCGGCTGATTGGACTATCTGTCCAACATTGTACTGCTCCAAGTGGTGTTGTACCTCATCCACTGGACCCCAAAAAGACCACTGAGGACCTAACACACCAAAATGCAAAAGCAAAGGTTTATGGTTTATTTGGGCTTAAGCTCGGGCTCTCAGACCTCACCAACCCAACAGATCCGTGCTGAGAGCCCAGAGTAAGGGAGAGTGGAGCCTTTTATAGGTTTTAGACAAAGGGGGTGGGGAGATACCGAAGATACATTTTGGTTGGTTCAAGGAGCCCGCGCGCGCGCACATGCGTGCAAACCAACATAATTTTAAACTGATTGGATGTATAAGATGCAGCCCTGGAAGTTTCTTATTGGTAGGTGCTATTCTCAGGGCTGTGGAATGTGCTGACTGTTATCTGTGGGGCCAGGAGTCTCCGTTTTTACCTTATAGGGCAGTTTTCATGCCCGGGCTTGCTTAAGCTATAGTTTCCTGGAAGGAGGGTGGGGAATAGCAGGCGGGGGGCCAGGGCATGTCTAGGCATGTCTAAAGCAGCAGCCAAGCATTTTACAGAAGCTAAAAGAGCAATTAGTGGGGGTCTGGAGGGATTGGGGGGTAGCGGGTGAATGAGGAGGGCCTCAGGGTTCTATAGTGCTATGGGGAGAGGTTACAGATGCCAACTTTCTATTTGGGGCCGGACACTGCTGGGTGTTTACACTGTCTCACCTCATTCTCACAGTTACTTTTTAGCCTTATTTTTCAGAGACATGGAATGGGAATGATCCTGCCCTGGCTACGCAGCTAACACTCTGAGATCTGAGTGCTCTACAGTCTGACTGGCTCAAGATCTGAGCTTTGGATGCCTGTTCACTCCTCTTCCTACGGCTGCCAGGATGTCAGAGAGAAGGACTAGGGTGGTTCAGGAAGTTTCCATAGAAATACTGGAAGTGGAGCTGGGACTGGGGATCACATGGAGGAGCGAGATGAGGAAAACACACAGAGCAGGTCCCGTGCTTCTGCTGTCTTCCACAGTGCAGGAGAAAAGGTGAATTAGACCACTTTGGGGCGGCGTTTAGGATTAATGTTAAATTCACACCTGCCTTGCCATTTGTACTTAATCTTATTATAGCAGATCTCACATTTCTTTTGTTTGTGCAGATTTTACAGGCAGGGATTTTAAAGTCAATCAAAGGGGCGTCTGTGCTAAGAGAAATTATTTCTGTGTGCATGGAAACAATTGGTCTAATTCCATGAATTCTCTGCAACTACAAGCACAATCTACCTCCTGCTGTAAAGATAAAGAGTGATGCAGTCTAGGGATAAAAGCACACACATCACCCCCTCTTTTATTTCTAGCACATGATATAGTGGAAATTAAAACAAAACAAAACAAAACAAAAAACCCACATCCGATGGTTGCTAAAAGCTCTTGCAATGTGATGGTAATGAAACCCTTAGGATGAATGCTAAAAACTTTGGAGCCGGAAACGCTGGAGATAGGATATAGAAATGGGGGAGGTGAATAGAAATCTTCCCCAGCCCCCTGTGGTTTCCCAGGATAGGAGTCTTTGTTCTCCCAAACTGCCACATTCCTGTAACCTTTGCAACCATGTTACCTATGAACCAGGTACTTAATTATCACCATGTGCTACTTGTCCTTTCCTTGCATTCCTCACATATGAGTATAAAGGGCTCCAAAAACTTGAGGGGGTGGGGCTGACACCTTTACAGAATGATCCAGTGTGTCAGTGTCACTGCCAGCCTAAGAATAAACGCCCCCTCCTCACCTGACTTTGGCTGCTGGTGTCTGATTTTTTTCCGTAACAATGGCATTATTTCCAGGAAAATAAATTTACAGTGTATGGGGGAAAAGCTAAGAGCTACACAGCTTGCACTTGGCACAGGGACTGTGCCCTTGACTTATGACTTGCCATACCTGGTGAGCATGCAAGGTATTTCCATAATGCAGAGCTTACAGTCAGAGAAATAAGTCTGACGTTAAATATTCCACATCTGACATTCGCATATACCATCATTTTTATTCTGCCTGGCACCATCTCACTATCAAAGTGCCTCTTATAAAACATTATTTCTGAACTTTGTTTCTGACTCATTTAATTTTCCCCAGGTTGTTGAATCTCTGTCCTTGTCTTTAAACCATTTACCTCATTCACAGTTTCAATTCCCTTGTCATTTTTTTTTTCTTTTGTAGAAAGTAATTTTTTCCAAAGACATCTTTCAGTCTATGTAAGAGGGAAACGACTTCATTTTTCTTTAGTGTCTCCAAAAGTACTTTTTCTATTTCAAGAAAGCTGAGATCAAGTGACTTTCTCCTCTGTACATCTAGCAACCCATCCTCCCTGTCCTCTTTAGAAATAAACATCATGGGCAACCATGCAGCATGTGTGGGACCAGCCCTAGCTTCCCCTCTAGCACCAATTGGTCTAGGCCACATTGGGTCACCCAGCCCTTGAGGGCACAGATTTGGGGCATCAGAAAATCTGCACAAAGCCTTGAGCTGTTATTGGTTGATTGTGGAAAACCTGGGGCTTCCTATGGCATGGAACAGGAAGCATGTAGGCCTGGTCATAGTCAGTCCTGTGACCACTTGTGAGCCCGAGGAGGCAGCCAACAGTGGTATAAAGGTGACATGGAAACAAACTGCTCCACGTTGTGACAGCCGCTCTGATCCAATGTGTCTCTGGACTCCTTGTCAGCCAATAAATCTTTTTCATTGATGAGTTCTATCAAGTACTGCCAAAGTACTTATTTTCATGAATGGTCCCAACTACTTAGCAGATTAGCTAAATACGCAGTAATACACCTCAAAATACAGTTTGTCAGTCTAAATGTCTAATGATAGAAAATTGGTCAATTAAATCACCCCCATCAACAGCACGTTAACAGGGCAGATTAGATTGTCCTAGCAATAAAATTTACTTTTCATAAATGTACTTTTGCACGATAGGTTGAATCAGCAGATGAATCAGCAAGGGGATCAGCAGATGGCTCTCTTTTCATATGGCTCCACTGAGTTTCTAGAATCCCAGGCTTTTAATGTTGAGCATGGTGACACATGCTTATAATCCTAGCACTCGAGAGGGTGAGGGAGGGAGCTCTCAAGTTCAAAGTCATCCTGGACTATGCGGCAAGACTGTTCCCCTAATGTTTTTGTCACCCCCTTATTAAGCTAACAGAGAGCAAGAGGATGGGGATGGGGGCTTCTTAAAATCTTTGTTCTGGAATTGTAGAAACCAAATCCACTCTCCCCCTAGCTAAAACTCAGTCACATGGTTGTGTGTTAGCATAAAGGAACCCAAAAGAAAGATGGACTTTGGGTAACTCAGTTTACACTCCTAGTTGCAGATAGGACACTTTGGGAGATTGTTAATATGGCATGGGGTTGTGTTAACAGAGAAGGTGCCTAGGGTCGGTCTTCTAGAGGCCCATGCCCCTATATGCCTACCCGTTCAGTCGCCTGTTCCGGCCTTTGTTTTACGTCTTCTCTAGTCTCATCCCTCCACTGGCACATCGCCCACACTCCCAGCAAGCAAGTTCATTCTACCATGTGCTAGTGAGCCATAAAGATTTTACTGAAGATCTTGTGTGAGTGCAGAAATGTAATCGCATTCTTCCATGGACATCCGTTCTTTCCTCCAAAGCTCTCTCCCCTTGCCAGCAACCACACCTCACCTGTTGCTCTTCCCTGCCAAGCAGGCCAAGCACTTCCCTACCAACCGTAATGGCTCCTCAAAGTCTTGTCGTTCTAGCCCTCTGCCCACTCCACAAGACAAAAGACTGCTAATAAACTACAACCCTGTAAACTACACACCAATGACCTCTTTTTTTCCTCCAGTATACCCTTCAAGAGACTTAGGAAATAATTGACAGAGCAAGAAAGTTCTCTTCTTGGGACAAGGTTGAGTGGGAAGTTGCTAATAAGACAATTCATTTTTGCCAGAAAAATTTATTTATGTGGAAAAAAGACTGGAAGGACATCTTGAAGTGTTAACGGTATTTATCTTTAAGTAACTGAATGAAGGATATTTTTTCTTTTGTATTTTCCTATACCTTCATTTAATTTTTGTTTCTATATTGTTCAAGTGTTCTATAATATATGGTGTGTATGTGTGTGTGTGTGTGTGTGTGTGTGTGTGTGTTTTAATGTCTAAAACATATAAAGACATTTATCCTTTGTTCAGGATCACTAATCATTTGGAAAATGCAAATAAAAATGAAAGTAAGATACTAATTCACACTCATTAAGAGGGCTGTAATTTAAAAAAAGAAAATGACAGCTATTATTGACTATATTAGTCCATTCTATGTTGCCATAGCAAAAATAACTGAGGCTGAAGGTTTTTATAAAGAAGACAGGCTTATTCAGTTCACAGTCATGGAGGCTGAAGTCCAAGGCTGGGTACCCTATCACTTTGGCCTGGAGCAGACCTTTGACTGGAGCGTCATGGCAGATAGTATCATGGTGAGAGCTCATGGGGGTAGGAAGGATCATGTGCCAAGGCAGGAAGTCAAAGACCAGGGAGGGGTCAGTCCCACTCTTTTATTGATTTATTGATTTATTTTTATTTTATGTGTATGAGTGTTTCATCTGCATGTATGTAAATGCATCCATGTCGTGCAATGCCTGTGGAGTTCAGCGGTTAAGAGCATTGACTGCTATTGCAGAGCACCCGGGTTCGAGTCCCAGCACCCACATGGCAGCTACCAACCATCCTTAACTCCAGTTCCAGGGAACTCCAAAGCCCTCTTCTCACCTCTGTAGCATTGCACGACACGGGTGCACTCACATACATGCGAGCAATACACTCATATACATAAAATAAAAATAACAAAATACTAAAAAAGAACTGAGGATGTGCATCTAGCAGAACACTGGTGCTTTGCAGGTGGGAATGAAAATAGTACCACAGTGGAAAATAGTGTGGAGACGCCTGTAAAAACTAAACATGGAATTACGTGTGACCCTGCAATTCTACTTCTGAGTGCACACCCAAAAGAGTTGAAAGCAAGAATTTTAGCAGATGTTTGGACACCTGTGGTCATTAGCAGCACCTATGGTCCATACCCCCCAAAATGGAAGAGACTCAGTATTTGTTTAGGGATGAATTCATAAGCTAAACACAGCATGACTATGCAATGGAATATTATTTAGCATTAATCATGAAGGGAGTTCTGGCATGTTCTGTGATCCATGGATGAGTCTTTAAGGCATTATGTTAAGTGAAATAAGCTAGTTTAAAAAGTACAAATATTGTGTGATTGCGCTTATCCGAGCTTCCTAGAGGAGTGAAATTCATAGAGACATAAAATAGTGTGACAGTTACCAAGGGCTGGGGGATGAGAAAAATGAGAGATATTATTTATGAGCACAGAGTTTCTGTATGGAAGGATGAAAAAAACCTGAAGATGGATGGTGATGATGGCTGCACCGCTACATGAAGGTACTTATGTCACAGAGCTGTGCACTTTAAAATGGCTACATTTTACGTTATGTGTATTTTATAATTGTTTTAAAATAAATCTTTCTGTAGTAAATTTTACCTGAATTTTTCTTTTTTTTTTTTTTTGTTTTTTTTAGGCAGGGTCTCCCTGTAGCCCCAGCTGTCCCGGAACTCACTATGTAGACCAGGCTGGTCTTGAACTCACAGAAATCCTCCTGTCTCTGCCTCCCAAGTGCTGGGACTACAGGCGTACACCACCATCATGCCCGGATTACCTGAATTTTTTACTTGGGTAGCGTATGATCTCTTGGAAACTAGATATTTAGGGGAGCATGGTCAAAATAAATTAATCTGTTTATTTGAAAATGTCCTTATGAAGCTAAGTACTATATACAATGAATAGATGCCAAAAAAATAGGAGAAAAAGATATTTCCTTAGTCTTTCTGTCTGTACGTTATTACTTTTTAAACTGAATTTGTAAGGAAAAATACTTAATACACCTGTATTTATACAGGGCTAATTTTTTTAGGGATTTCCTATCCAGTAAGTAAAAAGGACATATAAGCAACTAATTATAGTGTACAGTGGGATGAAGCAATGGGCCAAGTGTAGGGGGACAAGCAAGGACTTCTGCTTGGGTTTGAGGATTCCTAGACAAAGTGTTCAAGCTAAACACTGAAGAACTAATGAAGAGATGTGAGTGGCTTAGAGGTACATTAGAGAGTGGAATGGAGAGAGGAGGGAGGGGAGCTGGGATAAGAGGAAACCAAAGACTCCACTTGCTCGTTTCATTCCCTGGGGCTCCTGACTGGTCACAGCGCATTGTAGGACATGGATCATGTTAACTGATCCCTGACAGCAAGTCCATGTCAGGCTATGATATGGGGATGTTGTCTTTACTGGAGAAGTGACCCAGAAAGAGGGCTGAACTCAGAAAACCACGCCAAAGCCAACTAAGTGAGCCGTTGGCTGGCTTGATGGTGTGAGTCTAGATAAAGGCAGAACATGCCGGAGCTTCCTGTACGAGCTTGGCACTGGCCCCTGCCTGTCAGTGCCTGATCCCTTGCGGCTGTTGGGTTTGTAGTCTGACAATTAGAAGAACAGAAGCCTTTTCCATTCCATCTGAAAGCTTAAGCAATGTTTCTGGTCAGCATTTCAGACTCAGACTGTGGCACATGCATTACCCTAATAAGCACATGGTGGATTTATTTCTAGAGGCTGCCGTGCAAATGGCACACAGCTGGATAACCATCACTGTGACCGGATAGTGAGCAGAACAGAGCACGCTTGTGAACTGGAAATCCGTGGGTGTAGGCTCAGCCGTTCTGCATTATAGGAAAAGGAGAGATCAGCTGATGAAAATGAGTCTGAGGCATATAAATTTATTTCGTGGCCCCAGAAAAGCTCAAGATCAACTCATTCCGCAGTTTATTTTCAGGTAGTGTGAGTCACTCTTGTCCTGTGGCATTTCTACACTATGAAGCCCCCACTGTGTCCTGCTTCCCTGCTTTCTCTTGGGTCCTTGTGCTCCAGGTCCTTGAGGTTCTTCACATCTCCAGGCTCCCTAGAAGAACCTTTAGCCTGATTTGGAAAGCTCTAACAGTGTCTAAGATCCATGAGCATTCATAGCCATCCCTCATCTGACCATGGCTGGGACATCAAGTGTAGGGAATGGGCCAGGTGGAAAATCCTACACCCATCCCCTCTTGTGTTCCAAGTTCCCAAGAACCCGCCACTTTCAGTGGGTCAGGCCCTGACATGAAATCTCTACCCTTCCCTTCTTGGAAGGTTCCTTACTCTCCCCAGGTGGGCCAGATTTAGAGTTGGAAATTCCCTGCCTGGGTCAGGGGCACCCGGGTTTGGAAACACAACTCCTTGCCTGCTTTTCCTGGAAAGAAAAAGAGAGAGTTACCTGTCTTTTGTTTTTGCTGATAGCTCAGTGTAGCGAAATGGAGAAGCTAAATAATTTCTCAATCTCTCACCTCTTTGCACAGTGATGGTGCCACTCTGATGCCTGGAGACAGATGCACTGACATCCCACGTCTGACACCTTGAGGGCAGGTCGAGCCATTGGTCCTACTGCCTTTTCGTCTGCTCACAGGTCTGTTCTGGCTGTAGCTTGTTGGCATTTCTGTGTGGGACATGATTTCTGTTTTGGTTCCTCACACTTATATTCAGGGCTCCTAGGTAGCACTTCCCACTGTTTCCTGCCCACTCCTAGGTCTTCTCCCCAGATTTCAACACCCCAAAGTGTCTGATCTGAGTGTACAATAAGCTCACAGTAATGTAGCACAAGCTAGCCCTAGCAATGCAATGGCTGAAGGTTAGCAATCTGATGTATGCACGAACCCTCCTTCCTTCCACGTTTCTAAAACTCCTTTTGAACTAGGCATCCTGACATGTGAAACCCAAGGTAACACTGTCATTTGTGAAGAGGCCAGCTGTCCCCAGACCCAGGCCAAGAAATCCTGGGAGCTTTTAGCCTGTGCTCAGCTATGTGGCCAAGGCGCTTCACTCAGAAGCATCAAGTGGCTTAATCTGTTTATAGCGGAGGGCCTCTCAGTTGGCTTTTCCCAGAAAAGGAGGAGCTACTGGCCTACTCCCTTCTAGTCTGCTCAGGGGTCCCTACGATGAATAACTCAGATACTTGTGGGTGAGGTATTGCTGTTTAGTTTCCTTACACGTATATTCAGTTATTTAAGGAGGCTTCCAATCTGCCATGTTTGGTATGCTCTTCTCACCCTGACAGGGTTCCTGGTGAAGCCGAAGCTAACTTGTTCTCTCTGAAGTCCAAACTAAGGGACCATACCGTGGTCCAAATTATTCATGTTAGAAAATTCTCATCTAGGCATGGTGGGGTCATACCTGTAATCTCAGCTACTCATGAGGCTAAGGCAGGAGGATAGCAAGTCCAAGGCCTGCCTGGGCTACACAGAGTTTGAGGAGAGCCTGAACAACCTTGAGAGACCCTGTCTGAAAATAAAATCTCTAGAACTGATTTTTGAAATTATTTAGTAATTATTAATGTATATATAGATGTAGTTATACACACACACACACACACACACACACACACTTGCACCACAGCATGTATGTGGATGTCAGAGGACAACTTTTGGGAGTTGGTTCTCTCCTTCCATTGTAGGATCCAGGAACTGAACTCAGGTCATCAGACTTACATGGCAAGTGTTTTACCTGCTGAGCCATCTTTGTTGGCCTTCAAAATATTTTTTTGAGACAGGGTCTCCCTGTAGCCCCATCTATCCTGGAACTCACTGTGTAGACCAGGCTGGCCTTGAACTCACAGAGATTGGCCTGCCTCTACCTCCCAAGTGCTCATGTGGCAAAATAATTTTTTTAAAAGAAAAAAGGTCTGGGGATATAGCCCAGTGGTACAGTCCTTGCTTAGCTTGTTGTGGGTTCAGTACCCAATAGCATACACAAAGAATAAGAAGATTCTCTTACACTGGGGTCTCCTTTCACAGTCCTGCCCTACAGACTTAGGCCAAGCCCCACTCCAGTCTTGTACCTGGTGTCTAGAATGATTTTAAGACCTCTTTTGCCCTCCTCACTCACCTGTCCATCTAGAAGCTGTATCCTTTAACCTTCTCCTGGCTGTGGCCCCAAGAGTTTGGAGGGCATTTCTCTGCTCTGCTGTAGCCGGTGTGCATGCTCAGTCAGAACATCTGACGATCTGATTTACGTTTTCCAGATTTATCGCATTATTCGCATACCCAGGCCAGCTGATATTTTAGGCGCGTGAATCAGAGCGTCTGGCATGGCTTCCTATACAGCAGAGCTCGGGCTACAGGCATAATGAAGTTGGGAGGGAGAGGAGTTCAACTTATCAGGGAGGAAATTTATGTCAGTAACAAGTCTGCCTGGCAACAGCACCAGGAAGAGAGATACCAGGCTCCAACATCAGACTCAAAGCCTTCACTCAGGAAGCAGCACAGCCTGTGTGGTTTTCCACCACAGTGGGCTGACTCCGCTCCTTTTTAAGAGGAAGAGAACTTTCATTGATGCGTACTTCAAAGGATAGCCCCCAAATGTGCCACCGAACAGGGAGACATGGTGAGCAGCAATGTTACCAGGCCGTGGCCATCCGTGGATGAGTTATGAATGAATAAGAAGTGATCCTCTGCCATGGACTGTGAGGCTGGGAAAGAATCAGAAAGAGGCAGAGCCAACCGGCTTTTGTGACTCTGTGTAGGACTGTGTTTGGAAAAGGGGGCTCCAGGCAAAGGAGAGAGGGGGACTCCTTGACACGCTCAGTCTCCTAAGCATGCACTGCTAAAACCCAGTTTTCTATTTATCAAGGGATCCATGCAGAATAAGAATAAGGAACAAAGCAGGTGAAGGGCTGATCTGGCCCTCCTGGCACTTGGCGCTACCTTGCTGGACAGCAGTGAGTGTTTGTTCTGGACACCTCAGTGTGCAGGACAGTGATTGGCAGAATCAAAACTTAATGAGGGTGTGCTGGACGGGACCTGGCCACAGCTCTATTTACACTTTAGGAACCCCGAAATTGTGTCTCTTTACCCCTCCCCAGTTTCCTTTCCACTGTCTGGAGAATGAACCAATGACCTCACAGAGGTCTTCCTAGGGCTCACAGTTCAGGATTCCAAGTCAAGCAAGTTTTGAGATCCTAAGAAAGCAGAGTTTCGAAAAGTCCCATAAATATTTATATCTCAGATGCCAGACTGTCAGGTTCCCCTTTCCCCTCAGCGCGTGCTCACATGTCTTTAGGCTTCAATGTTCCCAATCATACATCAGTCCGTGGTATCTGGGATGCATTTACATTTTTAGCATTGGTGTAATTGTATTTGGTTTCATGCCACAGGAAGTTCAAGCCTGATTCAATTAAGGAGTTTTATAAAGTGAGTTTTTAAAAGGGAAAGACAACGCATCGCACGTTTCCCCATGTCCTTCACATTGTTATCCAGTCAGGCACACTGGGGCGACTTGTGCTCCAGTCCAAGAATCTGTTAACAATCCACTGAGTTGAATATTTTACTGTCTTATTTGGAAGCATGGAATTTAGCTGCTGGAAGGGACTTTTAAGGTAGGCAGGCACGTCCTCTAAAACAAGGGGAAGGGGACTTTCAATGCATTTTTGAATACCTCTCCTAATGTAGTCTTCATAGTGTGGGCCTGAAAACTGAGCAGAAAGAAACCCATCTGTGAAACCTGGTGATGAGAAGGCAGTCAGCAACAGAGTCGGACCCAGTCTGCTTCTCTTTCCAATGAAAACTTCCAGAGTAGGAGCTAAATTCCTGTATGTCAGAGAAGGGGTGGAGACAACTGCAGAGAATTGGAAACTCTTCCCAGGTAACAGCTGCAGCTGGCTTTTTCCATAAAAGCCACATTACAGAAAAGCAATCCTCCTTGGGAAGAGAATGGTGACAACTCAGGACTTAAAGGGAGGGAACTTTGAGCCACTGTAAACAGAGAAACCAGAGTCTATGCAATGGGCCAAAACCTCAGGTCTGGGTAGACAGGCAGGCTGGTGGTTGAGCCCTGAAGAGAAACTTAAACAAAAAAACATGAGAACAAAGATCCTGAGATGACCCAAATTTCAGTAGCAGAAACAGTTTTGAGCTACAAATGGGAGAGTGTCATTGTTCAAATGTGAAATGTCCCCCCACAGACTCTTGCTGAAAGCTTACACCCCAGCTGGTGTCGCTATTTTGGGAAGTGGTAGAAACTTTGGGAGGTAGATGACTGGGAGGGGAATGAGCCTTTGAAGGCGTATCTTGCCCAACCCTCTCTCTCTCTCTGCTCCCTGTTGTCATGAAGTGAGCAGCTTTCCTCAGCCATGAAGTGTCTGTCTTCTCTAAAGGAAATAGAGCTGAAACCTCTTAACCCAAGTCTAAACTGTGCCAGTAAAGACCAAAGACCATACTCAAGGCTGATCTCGAGGAAAAGATGGAGAGTTTGGTTGAAGCCTGGGAGAAGTGAGCATCGGAAAGGGTCAAGGCAGAAGATTCAGAAGAGTGAGTCTGGAATGTCTAGAGCTCTTTTTACATGATATATGACTGTGGCTGGGTGACCATTTCCAGGAACTACATAGCAGTGTGTCCAAAACCAAGAGAATAAGAGAGTATAGAATGACCAGGTCAGAATTATTTTCTTTTTAAAAATATTTTATTTAATATTTTTATTTTATGTGTATAAGTATATTGCCTGAATGTATGTAAGTGCACCCGTGTCACACAATAGCCATGGAGGTCAGAAGAAGGCATCGAATTGCCCTGGAACTGGAGTTAAGGATGGTTGTCAGCCACCATGTGGGTACTGGGAATCGAAGCTGAGTCCTTTACAAGAGTAGTCAGTGCTCTTAACCCCTGAGCCATTGCTCCAGTTCCAGCATTATTTTCTTTAGACAATGTCCTTGGGTATTAGAAATGAATACAAGCACTCAATCTGTCTCCACTCTGTTTGCAAGTCACTAAAGATCTAGCAGAAAGGAGTTAAAGCCACAGGAATCTCAAAATACTATGAAAATATAAGAATACTTATAAAACAAGATGTCAAATGAGATAGGTGGAGAGGGTTATTTGAATCAGGGGCCAGTGCTAAGAATAGCTCCCAGGTTTTTCCATCCCTTCCCATCCTTCCAGTGATGTCCAAATAGGATGGCTCTCCTCAAGGCTTCTGGCATTCTAGGTATCAATACAGGCAATAATATTTAACACAGAGAAAACAGAAGGCTCTTCCCTCGCAAAGCTTCTTCCCAGGAGCACCTCTCTCCAGTTTCCCTCACATCTTGTCAGTCAGAACTGTGCCATAGACTCCCAAGAGAACAGAGAAACTGATGAAGTTTGGGTCTACAAGGGCAAGGCCGTCCCCTGAAGCACATGGCCAGGAGACACAGCTGAGCATGACTGGACTAGCATACCAAGGTAAGAGCAGGGATCGAAGCAGCACATGGAATTCCTCCGGTTTAATGGCCATGGAGAGGGAGGGGTGGGACATCCCTGAGATACTCAGTGCAGCCTGTCCTCCATTGACTCTCTACTTTCTCCTTCAGGGACAGTTGTAACAGAGATGTTACCAAGGCCAAGAGAAATGAGCTAATACTCCCAAGGCTTCTTCTTAGGGAGAGAGAGCTCTCAGTCCACACTGCTCTGACTCAGTGCAGTGCACTTTCCACCACACCAAACTGCCATTTTCTGGTAGCATTTAAAATCACGCCAGCTAAGACTGGATGCAGGATCATTTCCCCGAGAAATTAGACATGGTCAACTTGTTGTTCATGAGATGTAACCATTTTGGTGGAAACAGCAAAGAGTTCAGAATCAGATCTGCTTTAGTTGTTGACTCAGTTCTTTAGCTAAGGGGCATCCACTACTATTCCTTTGGCATGTGAGCACCTTCAAGAAAGGTGATATTCTGAGGGGTACCAAGGCAATAAGTGAGACATTCTTAAGTCCCTCCAAAATGGTGCTGCCCCAATGGCTATAGACAAGGAGCTACAGAAACTATTCTCACTTTTCATCCTCACCTAGCACCCCACCTTGGCAAAACCTAAGAAGCCAAAGAGAAGGTTAGAGGATAGAGGGAGGAGTGGCAGGTCTTGAAAGGAGACTGACCTCAAACAGCTGCTGTGTGTCTGGTATCGACTAGATGCATGGGTATAAATGGATATGATTTTCATTATTTTATAGTCAGAATCCTAAAGTCAAGTTCTGGAAAAGCTTCACATAGATAAAAGGCAAACCCAGCACTCTAGACCTTGTATTGGGGATCATAGCTGCTGGTCTGCCTGTTCCTCCTCGCTTCTTTCATCTTTCTGCAAACGTAAGTGCATTATGGCTCCCCTCTTAATGTATCTCTCCAAGCCCAATGACTTCTTCTACTCTAACTAAACTTACGTGTCAGTGTCCCAGATACTTAGCAAACAAGTCTGACAGAAGCTATAGTGCTGATAATGTAAAAACCCACCTGCCTTCTGTCATGACAACATCTTGAATTATTTTTTTCCTGAGCAATGGTGAGTCCAGCTAATCAGTCAATAATACAACAATCATTTCTTCCCTGGGGTCACCAGTGACCAGCATGTGATGACAGACTGCTAGTCCATCCTAAGCTCAAGAGCCAACAGTCTATGAAGCTTCTCCTAGCTCAGAGGTGAGCCCATCACACGAAGAATAGATGAATCACAAATGGGATCTGAGAAGTAGGGACGTTTCTATACACACCCATTCCCTTCCGCTCATTCTTCCTCATCCCTCTCCGTTTCTTCTTATTAAACCTCAGATATTAGCCCTCTTCACTTTCTCAGGGCTGTCGAACTATGAACTCCATGGTCCCCCACCTGTGGACTCTGGTGCAGTGAACCGGGCCATTCATCCAGCAATCCCAACCCCTGACCAGTAAAGCCCATTTCCTGATCCCAGAAGAAAACCAGCTTAGGCGCTGAAGTAGGTTGATGCTCTCCGTTCCTAATTCACCTTGAGACCAAAACGCTACAGATGGCTTGGGTTTTGATTAAGACATTGGGTGTTGGTTCCTGGCTGTTTATTCCCCAAATTACCCTCTTCTAATGACTTGATTTGGTTCATCATGGGTATGTCAAATATTGGACAATCCATTAGGAGGGAACTACTCTTTATTAAATCCTCCCTGTTTTCTCCCTCAGTCAACTGTTGAATGAGCCAAGGGAAAAGTATATTTGGGATTCCTTTTTTTCCTTCTTCTTGAGACAAGGTCTCATTATGTGGCCCTGGATGGCCTGGAATGCAATAAATAGATCAGGCTGGCTTCGAACTTGCTTGGCGAGATCTGCTTAGCCTTCCAGGTGAGATTATTTTGGAATCTTGATTTAATAAGATTTCTCATGTTCACTTTAAATTTTAAACATACCAAGTACTCTTTCCTCCTGTTCTACCAACTTGTAGAAAGAAAAAAAAAGAATAAAAAAGGGTATTAGAAGAAAACGTTGAAGGAGGTGGCTGTTCTCTCAGCAATTAAAAACTGTGTCAGCAACTACAAATTCGAAATTTATAGATGATTTCAAGGAGGGGAAGATTTAGTACACACTGTTTCTTTTAAAAAGCAACACATGCTTTTATTTAATGGGCATACAAAAGAGATTTTTTCATCTGTAGCTGGAGTTAATCACTTCAGTTATCTTGGTGGATTTCAGTTCTGCCTCCTCCTCTTGAAAGAGAGAACATTGTTTATTGAAAGGAAGTTCACCTCTCTTCTAATGTATCAGCTAGCTGTGATGTCATAAAGAAAGTGTTTATCAACAGCCTCCTTGATGGAAATGAATGTGGGGTCTTTGCTCAGATAACATAACTGGGTTCTAAGGTCACTCCTGAAGAGGCACCAGCTAGAGCATCATACCCTTAGGCAAGTGGTTCTAAATAGAAGTTTTGCAATCAAATCACCTGAGGGCCCCAGCCTGGAAAGTCTGATTCAACTGACCTGCGGTAGGGCCCAGGCTTTGATAGGCTTTCAAAGTTCTCTAGTGATTCTTCTGTACATCGAGATTGAAAACTACTGGCTTTTTTTTTTTTTTCTTTCTATCATCTGACCTGTCAATTTGATGTGTTTTAAATTTAAACAGAATTTTTAACCTCAATGTTATTTTTCACAAAGAGATAATGTGATTATCACAAAAAAACAACAGAGGCTGAGGTAAAATAGAAGCTGATATTCCATTTAAAAAAGGACAAACCTGCTGCTCAGCGCCAGTCAAAGTCTTCCAGGATGAGTGGAATGCCCAGTTCTGGGATTTGTTTTTCAGGAAAATCTAGAAATAAGTTTATATTCCTTCTTCTTCTTTTTTTTTCTCCATAGTCACCCCACACACATAGAAATAAAAAAATTAATATGAATTATCCAGATTTTTTTCTTGGAGATTCTAGCCAATGCAAGAAGACAAGAAAAAGAAATACAGTGTATACAGATTAATATAGAAAACTAAGACTGTACACTGTGCAGATTGCAAAGGAAAATAAGACTGTACAGTGCACACTTGCTTGTCTATGCAGAAAAATTCCTAAAAATTGGGGGCTGGAGAGATAGCTCAGCAGTTAAGAACACTGGCTGAACTTGCAGAAGACCTGTGTTCAAATCCCAGCACCCACATGGCAGCTAACAACTGTCCATAATTCCAGTTCCAAGAGATCCAACAACCTCTTCTCTCCTCTGAGGGCATTGCATGACACGGGTGCACTTACCTACATGCAGGCAATACATTCATACACATAAAATAAAAATAATAAATAAATAAAATGTTATATATATATATGTAAAAGAAAGAAAAATTCCTTAAACTGACAATAAAACCTCCTGGAAGTAATAATTAGAGTAAGTTTTCTATATAGAAGAAATATCTATAGGGAATAGGGAAGCTGTGCAGTGGGTAAGAGTGCTTGTGCACAAGTATGAGGACTTGCGTTTGGATCATCTTAACACCATGTTAAAGCTGGGTGTGGCTAAATGCATCTGTAATTTCAGTGCTGGGGGAGGGAGTGTGGAGACAGGAAGATCACTGGGGCTTGCCAGCCAGCCAGTCTAGACAAAAAAACTTTGAGCTCCAGGTTCGGCGAAAGAGCCTGAAGAAATAAGGAGAATGATACAGCAGGATCCCTGACATCCTTCTCTGGCCTCTGCATGTGCATGTATAGGTACATGTACCCCCTGCCACACACACACATAGAAGTCAATTACTTTCTTATATATCATCAGTGAACAAAAGGAAATAGATATAAAACTAACAAAATCTGTACAAGGTCTATATGAAAAAAAAAACTCTGGCGAAAGAAATCAAATAAAAGACATTGAACGTTCAGGGATAGGAAGACTTAATATTATTAAAATGTTAATTCTTTCCAGCATGATTAGCAGATTCAGTACAATCCCCGTCAAAACCTAGGCAGTTATTTTAAACTGATCTTAAAGCGTATATAAAAATATAGTATAGCCGGGCGTGGTGGTGCACGCCTTTAATCCCAGCACTGGGGAGGCAGAGGCAGGCAGATCTCTGTGAGTTCAAGGCCAGCCTGGTCTACACAGTGAGTTCCAGGACAGCTGGGGCTACAGGGAGACCCTGTCTCAAAAAGCCAAAAAAAAAAAAAAAAAAAAAGAAAGAAAATATAGTATAATATAGAAGAACAAAGTTGAGGAACTAAAACTACTCAACATTAAGACTTACAGAACTACAATAATAAAGGCAGTGTGGTATTTGTGAAAGAGCACACAAACAGATCAACAGAAAACAATAGATATATAACTAGACCCAAACAGGTGTAGTCAACTGATCTTTGAAAAGGAGCAAACACAATTCAACAGAGAAAGGACATCTTATTTAATAAACGGCACTGGAAAACCAGACATGCTCAGGTGAAGAATGCCAACTCTAGACAAGTCTTATGTTTTTCACAAACATTAATATAAGTCATAGAATTAAAAGTAAAATACAATAGTATAAATGTAAAACACAAAGCAGGTGAGGGGATGGAGAGATGCCTCAGTGATTAAGAGCACTGGCTGTTCTTGCAGAAGACCTGGGATTGAATCCCAGAATCCACCTGGCAGCTAACAATTGTAACTCCAGTTCCAGGGGATCTAATGCCCTCTTCTGTTCCCCGTGGGCACTGCACAATGACACAGGTACACTTACATACATGCAGGCATAACACTCATACGTAAAAAATAAATCAAAGCAATTTAACTACCCCAAACTAGAAGCAGCCATGATGTCCTTCAATAGGTCAATGATAAACTGTGGGGAATCTAACCAATGGAATATTACCAACATTAAAAAGAAATGAGTGATCAGCCACAAAATGACAGAGAAATTTAAATGCGTATTGTTAAAGGAAAGAAGCCAATCTAAGAAGCTTATATAATGTATGACTCCAGCTATGTAACTTGCTGGAAAAAGCGAAATTATGGAGACAATAAAGGGACCAGTGGTTGCCAGGGGTCTTGAGGGAAGAGGTGAATCAGCAGAGCACAGGGGATCCTAGGACAATGAAACTAATCTGTGTAACACCCCAGTGGTGGATAGATGATATTAGATATGTGTCAAACCCATTGAGCGTACAACCCAGAGTGAACCCTGAGGTAAAGCATGAAGTTTAATTTATAAAAACAGATTCCCCCAAATGTTGATAACCAAGATATTTTTCCAGCAATGCAACAAGCCAATATTGGGCCAAACAAGCTCATATAAGGCCAGTTACCTCTATTAGACATTAGGCTTTTACTTCCTATATTAGCAAGATTTAAAAGTAGGTGCTAAACATCAAAGCTTCATTGGGATGTAGTGGGTGATCAGCTGTGCAGTCTTATCCACAAGTGACTCATTCTTAAATACCAGGTAATTCTTAAAATTCATGTCTCAGAAGACTTATCAACCTCCTAAAGCACTAGCAAAGGGTTGAACCCTGGATGAGGGTTCTATTTCTATTCCAGGTTAAAGGCATGTTGGAAGGCTGGGCAAGTGGCTCAGTTGTAGAATGCTTGTTTAGCATACATGAAGTCCTGGGAATAGTCCCAGCACTGCATAAAACTAGGTGTGGTTGCACATACATGTAATTCCAGAATTCAGGAGGTAGAGGCAAGAGGATCAGGAATTTAAGATCATCCTCAGCTACATAGACAGTTAGACAGGCCTATATGGGACCCTGTCTCAGGCAAATATCTAGAAGATAGATAGATAAAGGCATGTTTGAAGATGAGCTATTGACAAAGGGAGATGGAGAATGAACAGTCCATGGGACCAGGATTTGGTTCAGTGAAGTTTTGCAGATATAAAAGCAAGGTGGATTGCCTGACAGATTATCTTCAAAGAAATTTTTTTTTAATTTTATTATTTTTATTTTGTGTATATGAGTATTTTGCCTGCATGTATATTAGTGCACCCGTGTCATGCAATGCCTGAGGAGGTTAGAAGAAGGCACTGGATCCTCTGGAACTGAAATTATGGACAGTTGTTAGCTGCCATGTGAGTACTGGGAATCGAACCCAGGTTCTCTGCAAATGCAGCCAGGACTACCACTGAGCCATCTCTCCAGCCCCTAAAGAAGTTCTAAAATAGCATGAGAAGTAATTTTTTTAGAGAAGGAAGCCTTAATCCCAGCACTTGGGAGGCAGAAAGGCAGATCTCTATAGGTTTCAGGCCAGCCTGGTCTACATAGCAAGTTCTAGGCTAGCCAGGGTTACATAGTGAGACCCTGTCTCAAAAAACAAAAAGAAAACGGAAAAAAAAGGAGGAAGCCATTCCAGTAAGACACAAATCAGTCGCTGTTGATGCAAGAGCTAACTGTTTTTCACTTATTGTGTCCAATAATTTTTTTGTGTGTTGACCTGCATTTTGGGGCTCTGCTCCAGGAATTGGTAGAGACAGAAAGGTTTATGACATTTGCAGTTAAGAGAAGCCAAGCATGCAAGGAAGTTGACGTAAAGGGAAAACAATTGCAAAAGAGAATTCTCTACATACAGAGAGAATTGGGTATCCAGTGGAGGAACTAGAAGTCTTTGAGGAAAAAGGACATTTTAGAAGAGCCTTGAAGGATTGGTAGGACTATTTGTTTGTTGTCTTGTTATCTGAGGCAGAGTCACAGCAAGTAAACCAGGCTGGCCTTGGAATCTCCTTTCTTCCCCTGTACCTCTGTCTGTTCTCTGCCTTCCACCCCCTTTTGAAGATTTATTATTTCTAACTATGTATATGTGTGTGAGTGCCTGTGTGTGGGTATGTGCATATGAGTGCAGGTGCCTGTGGCAGCCAGAGGCATCAGACCCCCCTGGAGTTGGAATTCCAGGCAGTTGTGAGCCTCCTGACACGAGTGCTGAGACCCGAACCCAAGTCCTCTGGAGGAGCAGCAAGCGCTCTTAACTGCTGAACCATCTCTCCAGCCTCCTTCCGTCATCCACACCTGCTATTCTTCTGCTTGCTCTCTGTCTCACACTAACCCTGGTAAAGGTCAGATCTGCTTCCTTTAGCTGCCCCCTCTTCTCTCTTCAAGGAGACAGGACTGTGCCCACTCTAATTCCATTCTCCTTGGCTCCATTTTTAAGTATTACCTGGGATGTTTCCAACATCCAAACCCACAGAAGCCATCAAATAAACAGCTTTCTGATTTCTGACTTCTTAAAAATCATTCTTAAGAGCACCGACTGCTCTTGCAGAGGACCCAGATTCAATTCCTAGCACCCACATGCCAGCTAACAACCACCCATAACTCCAGTTCCAGGGGATCCAATGCCCTCTTCTGACCTCCTTGGGCACTGCACAACATGAGTGAGTGCACTTGCATACATGCAGACAACATACTCATACACATAATTTTTTTTTTTTGGTCTTTTTGAGACAGGGTCTCCCTGTAGCTCCAGCTGGCCTTGAACTCACAGAGATCCACCTGCCTCTGCCTCCTGAGTGCTGGGATTAAAGGTGTGTGCCACCACGCCTGGCTATACACATAAAATTAAAAAATAATAATAATTCTTAAACCAAGTTAAGAGCTTTGTCAGGAGAAGAAAGGTCCATGTTACCTATGTGGTTGAGGTGGCAACAAGGCTTGTAAGACTGAGCATTTCCCATCATTAATGAGAATGATGCTTAAAGCAAAACCAGGAATGAAACACAGGCAGCCAGCCTTGGGTGAAGCCTTTTCCCTAAAGCAAACAGTGGATTAGATGTGCCATTATCCCAGTTTTACTCATTCTTTAAGCATTTATTGAGTACCTTCTCTACCAGTTACAGGGGAGGTTTAGGGGATGGAATGACAAAAGACAATGTGTCTATGCAGCTCACATCACCGAAGGGGAAAATGCAATAGAGTGATAAGCTGTGTGGTGACATCTAGAACTGGTTTTCAGATTTAAAGTGCACACACAATCATCCGGGATCTTGTTAAATGCCTGTTCTCATTTGGTCGGTCTGGGTCTGGGCTAGTCTGCACTCTAACCTGAGGCAGTTATGTGACATCTGCTTGCTGGATTCAGAAGTAGGACTTTCCAGCTGTCCAGGGAACAAGCCACAGAGAGCAGAAGAGAACCCCAAGTAAGGTGAGTCTCCTTCCTAGTTCATGCCCTGGCCAGGAAGTTGCTCTTCCCATAGACCTTATAATCAATCTCTTTTTTTTTTGTTTTTTTTTCTGTCTTTTTGAGACAGGGTCTCTCTGTAGCCCCAGCTGTCCTGGAACTCACTATGTAGACCAGGCTGGCCTTGAACTCACAGAGATCCTCCTGCCTCTGCCTCCTGAGTGCTGGGATTAAAGGCGTGCGCCACCACGCCCAGCAATCAATCTCTTTTTACAAATAATATTTTCACATACAAGTAAGCATTTTAAAAAATCAGTAGTCTTGGCTGGGAGTGGTACTATTAGTACATTTTAAACATAATGTGTACAGTGGTTCCATGTTAGCATTTCCTAAGCCTTGTGGTCTCTAAGGCTAATGGTTTTAGCCTTGAGGAAAAAAATCAGTAGTCTAGGTATGGTAACCTTCTGGTCTAATAGCAAGTTCCAGGCCAGCTGGGGGTACAGGATTACCCTGTCTCAAGAAACTGAAAAGAAAAAGAAAAAAGAAAACCCACAAAACAAAACAACAAAACAAACAAAAATTAAAATGAAAAAAACCTGTAGGCACAGTCTTTATTGGTATGTGCCTTATCAGTTAAAAATGTTTATTAATAATTTAGATATGCATACAGTTTGATTATACCTTCTCTCAAATACTTGGGACCAGAAGTGTTCTGGATTTCAGATGAGAGATCTTGGGTATGGTACCAAGTGTAGACACAGCCTGAAGGTAATTTCATACAATATTTTCAAAGTAGCTGCATTTGACTGTGACCTGTCAAATATCAAGTGAGGTGCAGAATTTTTCTTTATAGGGCACAAGCATGGAACCCAGTGTGTGCACCTGCTTATTGTATGTATGCCCTAGGTTCAAACTCCAGCACTGAAGAAAAAGAATATCTTAGAGTCTATATGAGCTAAGTTTGTGAAGATGATTCCAAGTAAATGTAAAGCAATTTTCAGAATTAAACTGTTTATTAGAACAAAACATTTTTATGGGTCTCCCTGCAGCCACAGTTGGCCTGAAACTCACTATGTAGACCAGGCTAGCCTCAATCTCTCAAAGATCTGCCTGTCTGTGCCTCCCACATGCTGGGATTAAAGGCATGCACCACCACAGCCAGCTAAAACTTAACACTTTTAAAGGAAGTCTCATAATCTAGATTCCCTACGACAAATCACCCATGTTGCCTAATGTATAATTCAAATCAAAATGAAGAAACAGGAAAGTGCTACCTGTAGACAAAGTGCAGTCAAGAAGTACCAACAATGGACCAGACATTGTAATGAGTAGACAAGACTTCCAAAAAGTCCAGTGATTACAGGGCCTCAGGATACAGCTCAGAGGTAGAACTCTTGCCTAAGATTCACAAAACCCTGAATTCAATCCCAGAACTAAAGAAACAAAAGAACCTCAAATCATCTGTCTATGTTTAGTATTCTTTATAAAGTTGCCTCTGTGTTTTATGTCATGTACAAAGTGCTCTCCAAATCTAAGATTATATTCCAAAGATTTTTAAAAATCTATTTTTATTTTATGTGTATAAGTATTTTGCATATGAATTCTGCATATAAATGCAATATGTGCAATGCCTACCAAGGCCAGAAGAGGGTGTTGGATCCTCTGGAATTGGAGTTAAGGACATTGTTAGCTGCCATGTGGGTACTGAGAACCAAACCTGGGTCCTCTGTAAGAGCAGTCAGTGCACTTAACCACTGAGCCATCTCTCTAGTCCCCCAAGATTATTTTTTTCTTTTTGTTTTTTGTTGGTTTTGAGACAGGGTCTCCCTGTAGCCCCAAGTGGCCTGGAACTCACTATGTAGACCAGGCTGGCTGGATCTCATAGAGATCTACTTGCCCCTGCCTCCTGAGTGCTGGGATTAAAGGCATGTGCATCATACCTGGCTCCAATATTATTTTTTAATACTTCAATCATTTAAAAAAATTTTATTCATTATTTTTATTTTATGTGTATGCATGTATTGCCTGCATGTAGGTATGTGTACCTGTGTTGTGCAATGCCCGCAGAGGTCAGAAGAGGCTGTCGGATCCCCTGGGACTGGAGTTATGGACAATTGTTAGCTGCCATGTGGGTGCTGGGATTCGAACCCGGGTCTTCTGAAAAAACAACCAATGTTCTTAACTGCTGAGCCATCTCTCCAGCCCCCAATTCTTCAATCTTAAAAAATTAATTACATATTTTGTGTACATGTGTATATGCATGTATACAAGTGTATGTGTGTAGGCACATACATGCCAAGGCACATGTGGGAAGCTCAGAAGACAGCTTGTGAGTCAGTTCTCTCCTACCATGTGGGTTCAGAGGATGAAACTCATGACATCAGCTTGGCTCGGTTGCCTTTACCCATTGAGCCATCTCTCAAATCTTTATCCTCCCATCTTTTGATTCTTGTGATAAGTAAATCAAGTTAGGGGTCCAACTTTGTCCCCCTTGCAGACCCAAAGGACAACAAAGATGCTCTCTCTAGGGTGCTGTGCTCATGGCCACAGATGGTGGAGTGCCATGAAGAGCCTTGGCTAGGCTGAAGAGAGAGCCCATAGCACAGTGGACTCTTCAAGAATCTAGAAAGAGTTGGAGAACTGAAAAGTGATTCTGTCCAGCTAAAGATTCAAGCTGGAAGGATGGGGATGCATGAGACAAGTCTCAAGAGATGAGCATGGGGGCCTGGGGTGTCCTTCTTGGAAATCTGAGCTTTATTTTGAAAATGAAGAGGAGTCACTGAAGAACTTTAATGGGACAGAGGGGAGCATGCTCCGATTTACATCTTAGAGAGATGTTGCTGGCTGTGTTACGGAATGGACTGGAATAGAGCTCTTTGAAGTAGAAAACTGGTCCTCGTGAGGATCACTTGTCTCCCATCACTTGGCTAATAACTGGTTACTGGTCCTGAAACCAAATGTCTATCTTTTAATGGTTTCTCCACAGTTTAGACTAAAATAGAGAATGTTCCAGGAAAGGATAGAGTCTGTCAATGCTTGGTGTTAAGTGTGACTATTTTAAAGCCCAGATCCAGAGTACTTGAGCCCCAGTAAGCTCATCTGAAATATGAGTGTGCAGCAGCCTCCAAGTCAGTTCAACCAGAGAACCTCAGAGCTGGAAGGAAGCCCAGAGGTCCCTCTCCCACCCAGAACAGGAATCCCTGCCCAAGCACACCCAACAGGTGGCCTAAGGGCTCTTGTTCACCCCTCTCCACCTTCAAAGGGAGCTCTCAGACCTCCTGTTCCGATGGGTCAGATCTAAACATAGGAAGTTCTTTCTCATGTTGAGCCAAATTCATCTTCCCTAGGAATCCCACCCATTAGTCAGCAATGCCTTCTGTCGAGTCCACTTTCCTCAAGGCTAAAACCATTAGCCTTAGAGACCACAAGGCTTAGGAAATGCCAACATGGAACCACTGTACACATTATGTTTAAAATGTACTAATAGTTGTATGGTGGTGTGAACACTTAAAAATACTCAGGATGATAAATTTCATGTTATGTATATTTTACCTCAATTACAAAAACATATATGCAAGAAATAGGGCTGGAGATACAGTTCAGTCTATAAAGTGTTTGCTGCAAAAGCATGAGGACCTGAGCTTGCGCTCTAGTACCTGATAAATAAAGCTGGGTATGGGAGACTGGAGAGATGGCTCAGTCATTAAGAGCACTGGCTGCTCTTGCAGAGGACCTGGGTTCGAGTCTCAGCACCCACATGGCAGCTAACAACCATCTATAATTCCAGTTCCAAGGGATTTGATGCTGTCTTCTGACCTTCGCAGGCATTGCACAACATGGTTTTACTTACACACATGCAGGCAATATATTCATTTATACATTAAAAAAAACAAAATCTGGGTATGGTGGTGGTTGTTTGCAATCTCAGTTCTGGGGAGGGACTAGTTAGGTACATCCCTGGGGCTCACTGGTCAGCCAGCTTGTCCTGGCCAGGTGAGAGACCATATATCAAAAAGCAAGGTGGATGGCACATGGGGAATGAAACCTGAGCTTACCTCTGGCCTCCACACACATGCTCACATGCATGCACATACACTTACACGTATATGCACTTGCACACATGAAACACAGTATGCAAGAACTAATACTGATCAGTCAAAATGACAGGACGCAGTGGTTTGAACTCTAAATATTTATGGCTCTTCAGAACGACTGAATTTTTGTCACCTCCCCCTGACCCACGCTTGTATCTACCTCAGGACATCCTCAGCTTTCCTTTCTGTCTTCCAGTCAGGGCTTCAGTTAAGAATCAAGGTCTTACGTTTTGCCCCACCACACACACTCCTTGACTCATTGAATCATATGACATTAAATTAGGATCATTCATTCGCCCACTTGTGTCAGTACAAAATGGATTCCATGTTGCTCTATTCATAGTTGTCAAAGAGGAAAGAGCATAAAAGTATTTTCATTCCAACGTGTTACAATCTTAATCTCTGGAGAAGTAACTTCATTTTTAAAAGGAGTCTGACACTGTATACATGTATAAATTTCTTGAAAATGTAATAAAAGGTATAATATTTTTAAAAAGAGGAGTCTGAAAGCACACTGAATACCCAAAGGAATCTATGGTAATAGTGAAATTTTTCTTCTTTTTTAAAAACATTTTATTTACTTTTATTTTATGTGTATGAGTGTATTGCCTGCATGTATGTAAGTGCACCCATGCCATGCAATGACTGTGGTGGTCAGAAGAGGGCTTCAGATTCCCCTGGAACTGGAGTTATGGACAGTTGTTAGCTGCCATGTGTGTGCTGGAAATCAAACCTGGGTCCTCTGCAAGAGAAGCCAGAGCTCCTAACTGCTGAGCCATCTCTCTAGCCCCAAGTTTTTCTACTTTCATCTTCTACCTCACCCCAGTCAGAATGGCTATCATCAAGAAAAAAACAAATGCTGATGAAGATGTGGGGAAAGAGGAACACTTATCCACTGCTGGTGGGAATGGAAACTGGTATTTCTACTGTGGAAGTCAGTATAGAGGTTCCTCCAAAAACTGAAACCAGAACCATGCCATGACCAGCTATACCAAACTTGAGTACATAGCAGAAGGACTTTAAGTCAACATACCACAGAGATGCCTGCACGTTCACATTTATTGCTAACTATTTATAGTAGCCAAGATGTGGAACCAGTCTAGATGTCAGTCAACAAATGAATGAAGAAAATGTGGTACATATCCACAATGGAATTTTAAATTCTTTTGATTAATTATTTTTATTTTATATGAATGACTATTTTGCCTACATGTATGTAAGTGCATCTGTGTGTACAATGCCCACTGGGGCCAGAAGAGGGCATTGGATCCCTCAAGTTAAGGTTAAGGATAGTTGTTTGCCACTATGTGGGTGCTGGGAACTGAGCCCAGGTCCTCTGTAAGAGCAGCAAGTGTTCTTAACTACTGAGTCACTCCTCTAGCCCCCCACAATAGAACTTTATTTACTCATAAAGAAAAAAGAAATCATGATATTTTCAGGAGGATGGTTGGAAGCGTAGATTGTTACGCTATCCAGACTCATAAAGACAGACGTTTCATGTGTGTCTCATATGCAGAATCTAGATTTAAGTGTGTGTGAGAGGGGGAGTAGAATGAGGTCTATGAGAGAGGGGAAGAGATCTTAAGGGGTGAGGAACAAACAGTAATGGAATACATGTGACATGAAGGCAGAAGGGTGAGCTATTTAGGGGGAGGAAGGGGACCAGCAAGAGGTGGGGAGCAGAATGGGAGAAGCCATTAAGAGAGGGGCAAGTACAAAGTGTAATGGTATACATGTATGAACCTGTCACCATAAATCCATTGCTTTGTATGCTATGCTGACTTTTAAAATTAATTTTAGAGGGACTGGAGAGATGGCTCAGAGGTGAGGAGCCCTGGCTGCTCTTGAAGAGGACCCAGGTTCAGTTCCTAGCACCCACATGGTGGCTAACAGCATATGAAATCTGACACTCTCTTCTGACCTTCACAGGCATTGTATGACATGGTGCACTTACGTACATGCAGGAAAAGCACTCATACACATGAAAAAATACTTTTAGAAAACAGTCAGTTTGTAACTGGCTCATCTTGCTCATTCATTAACCCTATTAACTGTCTGCCTGGTTGTAAAAGTAGCTTTAATTATACGACTGAGATTTGTAGGGCTGAGGCTGTAGCTCAGTGGTGGGGTACTTACCTAGCATGTGTGAGGTTATGGGTTTGGTCCCTAGCACCATAAAAATTTATCCGCAGGGGCTGGAGAGATGCCTCAGTGGTTAAGAGCACTGACTGCTCTTCCAGAGGACCTCAGTTCAGTTCCTAGCACCCACATAGTCGCTAACAACCATCTGTAACTCCAGTTCCAGAGGACCCAACACCCTCTTCTGGCATTTGCAGGAATTGCATGACATGGGTACACTTACATACATACAGGCAAAATACTCATATAAAATAAAAATAATAAATTTAAAAAAATTATCTGCATGAGACATTTGCTATAGAATTGTCTTGAGTTTTTCAACGGGGGCAAATTTTATCATGACCTTTGCTCAACAAATAGCAGCACTTGATAGGCTGTTGTTTCTTCCAGCAGTTGGGACCCCAAGTCAGGGGGAGATCGCTCTGCCCCAGCCATTCTCAGTCTAACCAGCTCTGTGGCAGCTGCTACCATAGCCCAGGGACACTTTGCCATTTATAGCTATAGAACATTTACAGGAGATAGGATCAGCTGGTAGACATATCATATAGTCATTGGCAAAGTATGTTTAAATGTTAAAAGTGAATTACATGCAGAAATACAACAATCTTTCAAATGTTAAATGAAATTTTTATGAAATATACTGATTTTAAAAGTCTTATGTAATAATTATTTTAATTTCAGCTTTCCTTTTAAAAATTAATACATATATACTTCAGGAAAATTGTGACTTCTATATAAAGATTTGTGTATATTTAATTTAAAAAATATTTATTTTTATGTGTATGCATGTGTGCATGTATGTATATGTGCCACATGTGTGTGGGAGCCCCCAGAGGCCAGAAGAGGGAGTCAGATTCCCTGGAACTGGAGGTACTGTTGGTTGTGAGTTGCCATGTGGATGGTGGGAACTGAACCCAGGTCCTCTGCAAGAGTGTTAAGTGCCTATGCCATATCTCCAGCCCCTGTTTCCTTAATTTTTATAATATTCTTAGCAAATCTTTCAAAAGTCATATGTGTAGGATATATCATAAGATGTGCCCTAGTGCTTCTTCTCTTTAAGATCTTTGTAAGAGATTTTTTTAAAAAAATCACTTGAAAATGAATTTCAGCTTTAGTGTGGATGTACCAAGCTTTTCATAAGCAGTTAGGAAGCCTGGACAGAATGTGAGAAAAAGAAGAAGAATTTGAAAACACTAGAGAACTGCCAAAGGCAAAGGAGGAGGCTGTTCTCAAAGACCAGACGCATGTGCGCTGAGGTCCTAAACTCCCTGCCACCTGCCTTCCTCCTCCCCTTCCTCCTCTCCCTCCTCCTCTTCTTGTTACTGCTGTTGCTGCTGCTGTTGGGGGGGGCATATGTACTTTTTAGTGTAGGCATGTGCACATGTGTGCCTGTGAATGCCAGAGGTCAGTGTCGGATGGCTTCTTTAATCACTCTCTACCTTTATTTTTGAGACAAGGACACTCACTTAACCCAGAACTCACTGATTTGGCTAGCCAATGAGTTTCGGGGATCCATCTCTACCTCCCCAGCACTGGAGTTGCAGGTGTGCACCACCACACCCCACTTTTTACAGTTCTGGGAATCTAAACTTCGGTCCTCAGGCTTGAACAGCAAGTACTTTGCCCACTGAGCCACCTCCACAGCTCCAGTTTGCAACTTTTTATGAGTGTGCTCACTAATCCATCATTTGCTAGGATTGTACTGGCAGATTAGGCAGAATTAACCAAGAAAACCCTGGAAAGGAATTCCTATACACCGCTTGGAACACAAAACATATCCAAATAATCCATCCAACCCCTTGACCTTACAAAAAAATAAAAGGAGAAAGAGGAAATGTAGTAGCTGGAAGGTGAGGGAGAACAGCATTCAGCTGCTAAGACAGATTAGAGCTAGTCCAGCCAAGTTACCAGATGCTACTCCCCAAAGGAACATAGTTGAATCCAGAGTCCCTACAGTGTGCTTGTCACTACAAACAGAATCCAGTTAAAAATCACAAGACAACACTTGGGAGGCAGAGGCAGGCGGATCTCTGTGAGTTCAAGGCTAGCCTGGTCTACATAGTGAGTCCCAGGACAGCTGGTGCTGCAGGGAGACCCTGTCTCAAAAAAAAGACCAAAAAAAAAAAAAAAAAAAATCACAAGACAAGCAAAGTAATGGGGAAATGTGATCTCTGTTCAGGTAGATACATGACCCAAAATGATCCAAAATGACCCAGATGTGATTGTAATGAAAGGACAAGACTTTAGGGCAATCATTACGAACATGTTCAAGGACTTAGCAATGAAATAGAAAATATAAAAACAGAAGCAAATGGAAACTTTAGAACTAACAATAACTGAAATGAAAAATTCATTAGACATTCCTGGAGATCACTAGAGTGAATTTGAAGATAGATCAATAATGATTATTCTTTATACAAGACACAGACAAAAATCCCACCAATTTGGAAATCAACCTAAATATTTTAATTCCATTATATATTTTACAAGGGAAAATAGAAATTTTTGAATGAAATTATAATGAAAATATAAGATAGTGAAGTTTGTGTTCTACCACCATCAAAATGAAAATATGCATCAGGGGCTGGAGAGATGCTCAGTGGATAAAATGCTTGCCATGCAAGTCTGAGGACCAAAGTTCAGATCCTCGCAGTCCATGAAAAACTAGGTGGGCATGGTGACTCATCTGTAGTCTCAGTGCTCGGGAGGCAGAGTCAGGATTCCTGTGGCACGCCAGTTAGATAGACTAGCTGAATCAGCCAGCTCTGGGTTCAGCAACAGACCCTGCCTCAGTAAATAACAAGGAGAACAATCAAAGAAAACTCTGGAGGGACTGGAGAGATAGCTCAGCAGTTAAGAGCACCAGCTGCTCTTTCAGAAGACCAGGGTCCTCAGACCCAGCACCCACGTGGTGGCTACAACTGTCTGTAACTTCAGTTTCAGGGGATCTGATGCCTTCTTCTGACCTCTGCAGGCATTGCATGACACCAGTGCACTTACATGCATGCAGGCAATACACTTATACACATTAAAAAAAAGACTTTGAATATCAACCTCTGGCCTCCATTCATAGGTACACACATGCATACATGCACATCCACATACATGTGCACACACATACACATGCAAAAACGAGGTCAAAAAAGTACTTAAAGGGGGGATTTTACATTAGAAATGAAACATAAAATCTATCCATCTGCTGAAGAATTAGGTGCATAGGACTGGAGGGATGGTTCAGTGGTTAAGACCACTGGCTGCTCTTGCAGAGGACCCACATGGAGGCTAACAACCACCAGTAACTGCAGTTCCAGGGGTTCCAACACCTTCTTCTGACCTCTGCAGGCATTGCAGAACACAGGTGCACTTACATGCATGCAGGCAATACACTGATACACATAAAATAAAATTAATGTTTTCTTAAAAAACAGGTGTGGGACTGGAGAGATGGCTCAGTGGTTAAGAACACGGGTTGTTCTTGCAGAAGACCCGGGTTTGAATCCCAGCATCCACGTGGCAGCTAACAACTGCCCGTAACTCCAGTTCCAGGGGATCCGACAGCCTCTTCTGACCTCCTCAGGCATTGCACGACATGGGTGCATTTACCTACATGCAGGTAATACACACATACACATAAAATAAAAATAAATGAGAAATATTTTTAAAAAAGAATAGGTGGACTATCCTCAGGCCTCTTGGGGTAAGTCTATAGTGCAGCTCTCCACACCAGGACTCCCTAAGCCTCATTCACCCTTCCATCCCCCCTCCCCCGGCCCCCTGCCCACCGTTCTATACTCCTAGATTGGACCCTGTGCCATTCCTAGTCTTGGGGCCCCAGACACCTGGGGAA
>NW_008359461.1:660230-660611 GCF_000622305.1 Nannospalax galili
GGACTCCCTAAGCCTCATTCACCCTTCCACCCCACCCCCCACCCCCCTGCCTCCCCGCCCGCCATTCTATACTCTAGTTTGGACCCTGTGCCATTCCTAGTCTTGGGGCCCCAGACACCTGGGGGACCAATACTGCTTCCTGATCCTTCTCACCCAGAGCAACTCAGTCCCTTTCTTGGGCTCCAGGAGCACCGCTTCTGGTCCTGGCCCTGCAACACCCGCCAGCCTCTTTCTAGAGCTGACAGCCTCTTTCTGGGGCTCCGAGGCTTACCTTTACTCTCCCTGATCCTTTGCATCCAGTACAACCCAGCTACTCAATCCACTCCCTGGGAAATCTTGGGGCTTCTTCCCTCCCCATCTGCCTTTGCATCCCTGCATGGC
>NW_008359461.1:666398-671728 GCF_000622305.1 Nannospalax galili
GGCGCACACCTTTAATCCCAGCACTCGGGAGGCAGAGGCAGGCAGATCTCTGTGTCTTCAAGGCCAGCCTGGTCTACACAGTGAGTTCCAGGACAGCTGGGGCTACAGGGAGACCCTGTCTCAAAAAGACCAAAAAAAAAAAAGAATAGGTGCATAAAACATGATATACACATAAATGGAATGCTTGGAGGCAATAAAAATGGATGAAGTGGTGATAAACATTATAACATGGATGATGAGACTGATAACTGAAAGAAGCAAGTTGCAGGTTGTGTGATCCTATTTATAGGAAATGCCCAGAGTAAGGAAGTCTACAGAGACAATTTTATTAGCAGCTGTCTAGAGCTGAGTGAAGAGATGAGCCAAGGGTGGAAAAACTGATGAGATGCTTAGGGTTCTTTGGGTGTGATAAAAATGTTGATAAACTTATTTGATGGTGCACACCCTCTGCATACACTTAAGGCCATTGAATTTATACTTAAAATGTGCAACTTGTATGCTATATTATGTGAATTATCTGTCAATAAATTATGTCTCAACAAAATTATCTAAATGTCCAACATAGACAGAAAATAAGCAAATTAAACACAAATTAAGTAAAATGTAGAGATTAATGATTAGTAACAGTCAATAACCTGGAAAATAGATGGAAAAAGAAAAGTGGATTCTTCATTTCTAGAATGACCCTAAGCAGACTTCTGCCATTCTGCAGTACATATTTATGCAAAGGGGCATTCCCAGCATTACCAATTACACATCAAAATATCAATCGACTCTAACAGATGTGGAAGGTGGACCAGCGGAACGGTGCAGTGGGTAAAGGTGCTTGCCCACAAGACTGATGACCTGAGTTCAATTCCTGAAATCCACATAGTAGAAGAGAACTGATCCCTACAATTGTCCTCCTACCTCCACACATGTGCCATGGCAATACCCACCACCCACAAAATTAATTAATTAATTAATATAAAAATTTTAATGTTTAGCCGGGCGTGGTGGCGCACGCCTGTAGTCTCAGCACTTGGGAGGCAGAGGCAGGCGGGTCTCTGTGAGGTCAAAGCCAGCCCCGTCTACATAATGAGTTCCAGGACAGCTGAGGCTACAAGGAGACCCTGCTTCAAAAAGTCAAAAAAAAAAAAAAAAAATTTTAATGTTGAAGATGTTCTCTGTCCTGTGATACTAAGTATTCAGCTAAGATTTGATTCTTTATGTAAAAATAATCTCATTGTGCAAATCTGTCTTCATCTTTAATAAATGGCAAAATTATATGTATACCAAAATTATATGTATATACTACACAAAAATTTTTTAAAACAAATTTATAATTTATTGTCAAAAAGTTGTTCTTCAAAATGTTTAATAAAAATGACAAACAGCAAGACCGATTTTTTAAAATTAACAAATATAAAAAAAAGGAAATAAAGGGGTATCAGTTCAAGTCCTATAGACATTGTGTTAGTTGTGTGAGTATACATGCATGTACCAAAATCTCATTAAACTGCATGTCTAAAATGGGTAGATTTTATTGTAAGCAAGTAATACCTTAATCAATGTATTTCACCTGAATAATTGAATATGGAAAAAAAACATGATTTTAACATTTGATAATAATGTTCTAGGGTTCAAGATAGAGAATTCTTAATTTTTGTTCAGGCTGATGTACCTGTCTATCTTGATCACTAATTGAAAAGAGTACCTCCATGCATCTCTAAGACCGAGGAACAGAGACGTCTTTAAAAAGTCACAAATCTTAGTTCATTTTATATTGCTATAATAAAATAGCTGATGATGGTTCTATTATAAAAAGCATTGTGGGGCTGGGGAGACAGCTCAGTGGCTAAGAGTGCTTGCTGCACAAACATGATAATCTAAGTTCACATCTCCAAAATTCATATAAAGAGCTAGGCATGGTCTGTGTTTGTACCTGAAAAACCATCACGGTTGGGGGTAGTAGAGAATGGGGCTTGCTGGGGCTTGCTGGCCAGCAGCCCTATCCCCAGGTTCAATGAGAGACCATGTCTTGAGAGAATAAAGTGGAGAGTGATAGAAGAAGACATTCTTCTCTTGCCTTCATGGGCATATATACCCATGACACAACACACACACGCCCCAAACAAAAACCAAGAGCACCATGTAACACTATTTTGATGACTGGAGGGTACAAATGACATGGCATCAGCACTCTGGTGAGGGCTCCCTGGATGTGTCACAACATGGCAAGGAAGTGGAAAGGAAACCAGCTTTGCATGCAGAGGGGCACACGTACAAACAAGGAAAAAAACCAAGGAGGGGCTTTTTAAAAAACAATCTGCTCACGTGGCCACTAATCCACTCCCATCATGCCTCACCCAGTCCTACAAGATAGTGTTAATCTGTCCTTGAAGGTGGAGCCCCATGACCTGGATACTTTCCACTAGGCACCGCCTCTTCAAAGTTTCTGCAACCTCAGTACCATTGTGCCAGAGACCAAGCTTGCAGCACACAAACCCGGGGGACAAACCACAGCCAAATCATAGCTGGGGCCATCACTTCTCAGGGCTCCCTGTGTTCTGTAATGACCCTTTTAGCCTGCCCTTTCATTTTGTTGTTGTTGTTACTTTAA
Source organism: Nannospalax galili (assembly GCF_000622305.1). Taxonomy (NCBI): domain Eukaryota; kingdom Metazoa; phylum Chordata; class Mammalia; order Rodentia; family Spalacidae; genus Nannospalax; species Nannospalax galili. The sequence goes on from NW_008359461.1 coordinate 669,001, forward strand.
AAGTCACAGGTGGGACGCTAGGGTGTAGCTCAGTGGCAGTGACTCCTTAGCTGAGTTCCATCCCCAGCTTCACACATCTCCAAAAATGACCCAGGTGAAAATGAGTATTTTGTGCTGGCCCTGTCTGTCTTAGGATTCTCAGAACCAGTCAGTGGCTAATAGCTGGTACTGTTGTTGGCCTCTTTGCAACAAAACCTTCCCATGAGCCCAGTCCACGCCATTCAGTGACTTCTTTCCCTCCCACAGTGGCTGTGTATTACAACAAAAGGAAGTTCAGTGCCCAGTGGTGCAGCTGGGCACGCATCCAGTGAAGATCACACAGGCAGAGACTGGGACCTGGGGAACTTCCCACAGCTCCACAACAAAGGATGAAGAAAAGCCTGGAATTTTTTTTTTTTTTCAAAAAAGACATTGTTAGCGCCTACTTCGCAAAGGAAAGAAGGATGAAGTTGCTCCACTTTGTTCAGAACTGTGAAAGGAAGCTTCTTTGTGATTCTTTTTATTTTTTAATTATTCATTTAATAACCACGTTTAGGAGAAGCATTCATTACAGCATTAACGTATGCAATAAGAGTTTCCAGAGAAAAGATGCATCTCTTTCAAAAGTGGCTGTAAAATTTTAGGTTCACAGTTGAATTAATACAGTTATACATTATTGAACTCAGTATAAACCCTGTAAGACATAAAATTGAATGAGGTTTGAACATTTAAAAAAGATCTCCATTTCATTTAAAAATATATTGTTTCATATAGAAAACCTCTTTTTTTTGTGGTCTTTTTGAGACAGGGTGTCCCTGTAGCCCCAGCTGTTCTGGAACTCACTATGTAGACCAGGCTGGCCTTGAACTCACAGAGATCTGCCTGCCTCTGCCTCCCAAGTGCTGGGATTAAAGGCGTGCACCACCACACCCCACAGAAAAACTCATTTTTAATGCTACCAACACTTAGATGTTTGCACATGTGTCTCTAATCTTTATGTATCTGATTATTACTAGTCACAGTTGGTTACTTTCTGAGATCCTTGGCACCTGAGCATGGATATAAAGTCATCAGGCAGATTTCAATGGTAGTATTTTTCACATTTACTAATTAAAATGAAGCAAATGTTTATGCTTCTTCCTCAAATATAACTCATTTTATTTGTTGATTTTGTGTGTGTGTATTTCATACAGAACATCCCAAACAATCTTATTCATCTATATACCCACATCCCAAATGGCAGCCTCGCAAAGCCTCCCCCCGACCTCCACTGAAGCCCATATACTCGTCATCTCTGTCACTGTCCACTGTGTTGTCAATGCCCCCAGCCGTACCCCAGTGCTTGTCTATCCACTGAATCTAGCCAGCCTATCTAGAGTTCCTTGTTTTAGGAAGATCATCTCTTCCTCATCTAGCCGCAATCAGGTGCCAATATTCCTTTAGATAAGATTGGGGTCTGCTGTTCATTTCCCCAGTTTTATGCCCGGTTACTGTCTGGGAGTCTCTTGGGCCATCCTGGCCAACAACTCAAAGGAAGGTATCTCCTGTCTGGCATTGTTTCTCGTTATGTAGCCTTTAGCTATACACATGGACTCTGAAAGAATTGTATTGATCCCTTTAATCTTTGGTTATACTTTCCTGTTGGGTGTTAAAGAACCTATGGTTGGCCCAGATAAGTCAATTTATTTTTACTGTTTATGTCATTTGAGGATCTGTTCCTCAGGGGTCCCATGGGCTTGGGAGGAACCCCTGTCTCCTTTCTTTTACCAGTTCCATCTATGTGAAGATAAGTCAAAGATCCTGCTTGACCACGGCTGGCTTCACTCGGAAGCATGGAGGAAATGTTTCCAATGTGTTGACTCTCCTCTTTGTAGACTGGACGCTGGTTCAAGTCCATCTCGTGGGGTCTCCATGGCCTCCTTGATCAAGAGGACAGATGACTCACCACAGTTACAGGACATTTTGAGAGATGCTCACAGTCCCTTGGAACTTAGTCGACCTTGGAGGGCAAGGAGCAAAAACTGTCCTTTATGTCCCTCTGACCAAATTAGGATAAGCTTCAAAGTATGGCTGTTAAACATCGAAGGTTAGTTCCACCAATCTAGTACTTTTAATTACCATATGCTATTTAGATAAAGCTTGGGCAAAGACCAAAGGTTCTCATATAAACCTTGCCTAGACATATATTATGTTCCTTGAGCTAGTTATATGTATTAATTTGTCAGTAGGTTGTTCTGTTAAAATGGTTTCCTCTGGTTTTTTTAAACTAGCTAGGCTTTATTTATCTCTCGCATTGTCTAACCCTTCCATTTAAAGTATCCCCATTTTTCCCATTTCTCCCTTAATAATACCCTTCGCCGATGGTCCCACCTCTCTTGAGCTCCTTCTTTCCCTTTATTCCCAAGGTTCCTTGTATAACCCTTCCTCCCTCCTCCCCTTAAAATAACCTCATTATTATCCATATCTCCTTTATTAACACCTGTTTCCTACTGTTCTTCTCTTTAAGATTCTTTCTTTTCCTTTACCTCCCTGGTTCCTTTCCATTATCCTGGTTCCTGTAGTTATGTCTGAATACATACTCACTTATCAGGGTTTGGTGCTAGGATCTACATATGAGGAAGAATATACATTGTTTTTCTGAGTCTGTGTTACTTCAGTTAGTATAAAAGTCTCTAGTTCCATCCATTTACCTGCAAATTTCATTATTTCATCTTTCTTTACTGCTGAATAGAACTCCATTGTGTAAATA
>NW_008359461.1:671849-674848 GCF_000622305.1 Nannospalax galili
GTATATGCCAAGGAGTGGTATAACTGGGTCAAATGGTAGGTTCATTTGTAGTTTTTTAAGAGTTCTCCACACTGCTTTCCATAGGGGTTGAACAAGTTTGCAGCCCCACCAGCAGTGGATGAGCGTTCCCCTTTCCCCACATCCTCTCCAACATTTGGTATCATTTGTTCACTTGATCTTAGCCAGTCTGAGGTAAGAGGAAATCTTAAAGTGATTTAAATTTGCATTTCCCTAATTACTAATGATGTTTACCACCTTTTAAGATGCTTCTTAGCCATCTTTTTTCTTCTTTTGAGAACTCTCTGTTCAGCCCCTTAGCCCACCTTTTTTTTGATTTTTAAAAAATATTTTATTTATTATTTTTATTTTATGTGTATGTGTGTATCGCCTGCATGTAGGTAAGTGCATAAAAATTTGCTCCATGTTAATTGGTAGAGGTGAAACACATTACCATTGAAATTGACCCGATGATTTTATACCCATGCTCAGGTTGATCTCAGAGTAACCGACTGTGACTAGTAATAATCAGATACATAGAGATTAGAGACACATGTGCAAACATCTAAATGTTAGTAGCATTAAAAATGAGTTTTTCAGTATGAAACAGTATATTATAAAATGAAATGGAGATCGTTTTTAAAGGTTAAACCTGATTCAATTTTATGTCTTACAGGTTTATACTGAGTTCAATATTGTATAACTGTATTAATTCAACTGTGAACCTAAAAATTTACAGCCAATACTGAAAGAGATACACCTTTGCTCTGGAAATTGTTATTGAATATGTCAATGCTGTAATGAAATACTTCTAATCATGTGGTTATTAAATGAATAATTTTTAAAAATTGTATTTGTTATTTTTATTTTATGTGTATGTGTGTATTGCCTGCATGTAGGTAAGTGCACCCATGTCATGCAATGCCCTCAGAGGACAGAAGAGACTGTCCCATCCCCTGGAACTGGAGTTACTGATAGTTGTTAGCTGCCTGGGTGCTGGGATTCAAACCCAGGTCTTCTGCAAGAACAATTGGTGTTCTTAACTGCTGAGCCGTCTCTTCAGCCCCCTTAGCCCATCTTTTAATTGAGTTACTTTTTGTTGATTGTTTTTTGAGTTCGTTATATACTTTGGATGTTAAACCTCTGTCAGACGTGTTGCTGGGGAAGATTTTCTCCCATTCTGTGGGTTTTCTCTTCACTTCCTTGGTTGCTTCTTTTGATGTACAGAAGCTTTTTAGTTTAATGAGGTCCCATTTGTTGATTCTTGACCTTGTTTCCTGAGCAATTGATGTCCGGTTTAGAAATACCTATATCTAAAGGTTATTGCCAATGTTTTCTTCTAATAGTTTCAGAGTTTCAGGCTTCACATTGAGGTCTTTGATCCGTTTGGAATTGACGTTTGTGCAAGGTGAAAAATACGAGTTTAGTTTCATTCTTCTACAAGTAGAGATCCAGTTTGCCAGCACCATTTGCTGAACATGCTGTCTTTCCTCCAGTGAATGTTCTTGGCCCCTTTGTTAACTATCAGGTGGCTGAAATTGCATGTACTCATATGTGGGTCTTCAATTTTATTCCATTGGTCTACAGGTCTATTTTTGTGTCAGTTCCATGTTATTTTTATGACTATAGCTCTGTAATACAGTTTAAAATCTGGTATAGTAATCTCCCCAGCATTTCTCTTAGTGCTCAGGATTGCTTTGGCTATCTGAGGTCTTTTGTGCTTCCATATGAATCTTAGTATTTTTTTTCCAATTCTGTGAAGAATGTCATGGGGATTTTGATTAGCACTGCATCAAACCTACAAATGGCTTTTGGTAGGATGGTCATTTTCACAATATTAATTCTTCCAATCTGTGAGCAATAGAGGTCCTTCTATCTTCTGATGTCTTCCTGAAACATGTCTTCCTCAGTCTCTTTCTTTAAAGATTTAAAAATTTCATTGTAGCATCTTTAAGGTCTTTTGTCAGGTTTATTCGGAGGAATTTTTTGCAGGTATTGTTAAGGGGAGTGTTTCCATGTGCTCTTCTCTGATTGCTTGTCATTGGTATATAGAAAGGCTACAGACTTGTGTAGGTTAATTTTGTAACTCCCCACTTTACTGAACGTGTTAATAATTTCTAGGAGTTTTCAGGTGGAATTTTTGGAGTCTCTTAGATATTATATCATATTATCTGCAAAAAAGGATAATTTGATCTCTTCTTTTCTGGTTACTACTTCTTTAATTTCCTGCTCTTGTCTTATTGCTCCTGCAAGAGTTTCAAGCACTGTGTTAAAGAGGAGTGGAGATAGTGGACACCCTTGTCTGGTTCCTGATTTCAATGGGAATGCTTCCCGTTTTTCTCCATTTGGAATGTTTTTGGCTGTGGGTTTGTTATATATGGCTTTAATTATGTTGAGGTATGTTCTCTCCCGTCCAAAATAGGAATGCTTCCAGTTTTTCTCCATTTAAAATGATGTTGGCTGTTGGTTTGTTATATATGGCTTTAATTGTTGAGGTATGTTCCCTCCAGTCCAATTCCCTTTAGGACTTTGAACATAAATGCACTTTGAATTTTGTCAAAGGCCTTCTCTGCATCTATTGAGATGACCATGTGGTTCTTGTCTTTGAGTCCATTTATATGATTTATGACATTTATTGACTTATGTATATTGAACCATCACATCTCTGGAATAAAGCTGACTTGATCATAGTGGATGATCTTTTTGATGTACATCTGTATGCAGTTTGCAAGTATTTTGTTAAGAATTTTTGTATCTATTTTCATTAAGGATATGGGCCTATAGTTTTCTTTTTTGGTTGTATCTTTACCTGGCTTCTGTATTAGAGTGACAGTGGCTTCACAGAAGGAATTTGGAAGTTCTCCCTCCATGTCTATCTTTAAATAAATTAAGTAGTATTGGATATAGATCTTCTTTAAATGTCTGGTAGAGTTCTGCTGTAAATCCATCTGGGCCTGGGCTTTTTTTAGTTGGGAGGCTTTGTATTACTGTTTCTATTTATT
>NW_008359461.1:674940-727435 GCF_000622305.1 Nannospalax galili
TATTTAGTAGCATATAGGTTTTCAAAGTATTCCCTTATAATGTTCAGATCTTTTTGGTGTCTGTTGTGATGTTTCCCCTTTCATCTCTGATTTTGTTGATTTGGAGGTGCTCTTTCTTTCTTTGGTTAACTGGGCTAGGGGGTCTGTCAATCTTGTTTACCTTTTCAAAGAACCAGCTCTTTGATTCGTTGATTCTTTGTATTGTTTTCTTTGTTTCTATTTCATTAATTTCTGTTCTGATTTTTGTTATTTCTTCTTGCTGGGTTTGCAATCTATTTGCTGTTGCTTTTCAAGTGTCTTGATTTACAATGTTAAGTCATTTATTTGTTTTCTTTCTTATTTTTTAATGTAGGCACTTAGAGCTATAAACTTCACCCTAAGGACTGCTTTCAAGGTGTCTCAGAGGTTTTGTTGTGTTGTATTGTCCTTTTGATTTAGCTCCAGGAATACTTTTCTTTCTTTCTTAATTTCTCCTTTGACCCATTCATCATTCAGGAATGTGTTGTTTAATCTCCATGTGTTCATGTAGTTACTAGGGTTTCTTCTAGTGTTGATTTTAAGCTTTATTGCATTGTGGTCTGATAAAATGCATGGAATTATTTCAATCTTTTTGTATGTGTTGAGGCTTGTTTGTGCCCCAGTATATGGTCGATTTTGGAGAAAGTTCCATGGGGCACTGAATAGAAAATATATTCTTTGGTGCTTGGGTGGGATATTCGGTAGATGTCTCTTAGGCCCATTTGATGTATGGTATTGCTTAATTCAGATGTCTGTTACTTCTCTGTCATGTTGACCTATCTAATGGAGACAGTGGGGTGTTGAAGTCCCCTACTATTAATGAGTTGGGATTAATCTGGGTCCTAAAGTCCTATAGTACTGTTTTTTTGAAGTTGGGTGCACCAGAGTTTGGCTAATAGATGTTCATGATTGCAATATCTTCTTGGTCAATTGTTCCTTTGATCAGAATGAAGTGGCCCTCATCTCTTCTGATTAGTTTTAGTTTAAAGTCTATTTTGTCAGATATGAGAATTGGAACACCTGCTTTTTCCTTAGTACCATTCGCTTGGTATATTTTTTCCATCCTTTCACGTGAGATGAGTTTCTTGAAGACAACAAAAAGTTGGGTTTTGTTTGTTTGTTTGTTTGGTCTTTTTGAGACAGGGTCTTCCTGTAGCCCCAGCTGTCCTGGAACTCACTATGTGGACCAGGCTGACCTTGAACTCACAGAGATCCACCTGCCTCTGTCTCCTGAGTGCTGGGATTAAAGGTGTGTGCCACCAAGCCTGACAGCGTTTTGCTTCTTAATCCATTCAACTAGTCTGTGTCTTTTGACTGGGGAGTTCATTCCATTGATATTTAAAGTTATTAATGAAATATGTGTATTGATTCCTGTCATTTTTCTGTTCATATTTTTGGTGTAGTTATGCATTTCCAAAGTTATACCTTCATTAAGTTTCTTTCTGTAACCCCTTGGGTATAGTCATCAGCTCTTTGTATTGCTTCAAGAACTCTTTGAAGGGTTGGTTTTGTGGACATGAATTCTTTCAGCCTATTTATGTCATGGAAGATTTTTCTTTCCTCTTTGACTATAATAGACATTTTGGCTGGGTAAATTAATCTGGGTTGGTATCTGTGGTCATTTAGAACTGGGAATACTTTGGTCCAGGCACTTCTGACTTTCATAGTTTGCACTGAAAAGTCAGCTGTAATTCCGAAGGGTTTTCCTTTGTGACTTATTGTTTTTCTTTTGCAGCTTTCAGTATTCTTTCTTTGTTCTGTACAATTAATGTTTTTACTATGATGTGCCTTGGAGAGGTTCTTTTCTGTTTTCTGGTCCTGTCTGTTTGGTGTTCTATATGCTTCTTGTATGTGTATGGGCATGTGTTTAATTTTGGGAAATTTTCTTCCATGATCCTGTTGAAAATCTGGTCCATGCCGTTATCTTGGGATTCTTCTCCTTGTATGCTTGTGATTCGTAAATCTGGTCTTTTTATGGTGTCACACAATTCCTGCATATTCTATTCTTGCGCTTTCTTAAATTTTTCATAATCTTTGCTTGAGTGGTCTAATTCATCCACTTTATCTTCCAGTCTTGATACTCTGTTTTCCATTTCATTCATCCTATTGGTGAGGCTTTCTCCTGTCGTTTGTAATTGACTTACTGAGTGTTTCACTTCCTTCTTCATTTCCGCCTGAGTATTCTTCACTAGTTCTAACTCTTTTCTGAATTCATTCAGAAGTTTATCAGTATCTTCAGTTCTTTGATTTCTTTGTGTGTTCTTTAAATTCACTGAATTCTTTTATCATGTTTATAATTGTTCTTTTGAGTTCCTTGTCCTGTATTATCTCAAGGGGTTCTCATTGCACTCCTCTACAGGACTGTTGGTACTTGGTGGGGATATATTATTTTGTTTTTTCATGTTATTATTTTTTCTCTGTGACTTTGACATGTGGATTTCTTTTGTAGTTTCTGATTCTTGTGTGAGACTCAAGCCTTCCTTTGTTGAGTTTAGGTCTGCTTCTTTTTGTAAACTTTATGTGCCTTTGTGGTTTACCTGTTGGGCTTGAAAAGCTGGTTGGTCTAGGCTTCAGGTTCTCTCTTTTGATTTTTATATTAATTGACTAAATTGCTTTAGTCTTGCTGCTCAGGAGTTCCCACAGAGGCCCAAGTCAGATGAGGATCAGATGCTCTCAGGCTTTCTCCTAAGGTCTGGATCCCTCCAGGAAAGATGCTGGCCTCAGGAATTTGGGGACTGGGCTGGCCTGGGACAAGGGCCCAGGAAAGATGCTGGCCCCAGGAAGCTGGTGGCTATGCCACCCAGGGATGCAAAGGGAGGTGGGGGAAGGAAGAGGCCCCAAGGGCTCCTGGGGATTATAGGAAGGAATTGGGTTGGTTTGGATGCAAAGGATCAGGAAGCAGTGGGGATTCTGAGCTAAGATGTCAGTCCAGGGGTCTGGGGTGCCAAGACAAGGAATGTGCCAGTACCCAGGCTAGGAGGAGAGGTGGGGTGGGGGAGATGGGAGGGCGAATGAAGCTGGGGGAGTCTAGGCACAGTGGGTACCTCAGAACTTACCCAGCAAAGATATCTTTGTGATTCTTGAAGGTTCTGGCAATGGATGCTACTACAATGTGGTGCCTGAAAACTTACTCTGAGAAAGAGTGCTCTCTACCAAGCCCTGGTGTTTAATTGGGGCTCTGGGAAGACTCTTGAGCAGAGAAGTTGGTTGGTGTTTCTCCCTGCAGGCCGACCTCTGAGTGGGAGGCCAGGAAGGAAACAAGCTTGCTGTTGGTGAAGTCTGAGCTTCACTCTCCATTTTGCCAGCAGTTAAGCACATAGCATCGGTCAAACTATACAACCTTTCTGGGGCTTCATTTCTTTGCCCCTAGGTTGGCATAATAATGCTGCTGCATAGGGTAACCAGGAGAATTACATGAAGGAATGGTCCTAAAGAACATTGGGTAGAATCTAACAAAGAGGGAAAGAACTCGTAATGCCACTGTCCTAGTTTGCTTTCTAGTGCTGTGATAAAAACACTGACCAAAACCAAATTGGAGAGGAAAGAGTTTATTTTCTCATATATTTCCTACACCACAGTCATCACTGAGGGAAGTCAGGCTAGGAACCTGGAGGCAGGAACTGAAATACAGACCATGGAGGAATGATGCTCACTGGCTCACTCCTCTGGCCTGTGCTCAGCCTGCTTTCTTAGATAACCCAGGAGTGGGCTGGGCCCTCCCACATCACTCAACAATTAAGAAAATGCCCCACAGACATGCCACAGTCCAATCCAATAGAGGAAATTCCTCAGCTGAGGTTCTCTCTACCCAGGTGTGTCAAGTTGACAACTGACAGCACAATTGACCCCTTGTCAACTTGACACACATGCACATCACTATTAAACATAACCTTTCCTTTTCTTATCCTCAAGATCTCATATTAATATTAATATTACATTATAAAATATAGTGAAATTTTAAAAGTCCCACAGTCTTTAAGAAGTCTAATACTTTAAAAGTTCAATGTCTTTCTAAAAGTCTTCTAACTAGGGGCTCCTGTAAAATCCAAAACAAGTTAAGTATTGTCTTATTTCAAGAGGGAAGAACTAGGTACACTTAAGTAAAACCAAAGTCCAGCAATATAGCTCAATGTTGCACATCTGGGATTCACTCAGGATCTTCTTGGGCTCCAAAGGGCTTGGGCAGCTCCATTTCTCTGGCTCTGCCCTACACAGTACATACAGCTTGTCTTGTAGGCTCAGGCCAGCTCTGTGCCATACCTGCTGCTGCCCTTGGTGGTTTTCCTATGGTCCTGGCACCTCTAATATGCTGGGGTTTCCACTGAAATGGAGGTTGCACTTTTTTTTTTTTTTTGGTCTTTTTGAGACAGGGTCTCCCTGTAGCCCCAGATATCCTGGAACTCACTATGTTAGACCAGGCTGGCCTTGAACTCACAGATATCTGCCTGCTTCTGCCTCCCGAGTGCTGTGATTAAAGGCATGTGCCACCATGCCTGGCTCATGGAGGTTGCACTTTCAACAATGACCTCTCCTGGCCTCTCAGAGTGCCAACCCTCAAATTCTCTCTATGACCTCTTCTCTCCTTCCCACCAGTACCACCTGGGAGACTCTTACACTTTGTCAAATTCTGCTGCCTGTTTCATGTACAGCCTTGGGCCCTCTGGACCACAGCTTCTGTGTGCTGACCCTGAGGAAACACTTCCTAGGCGATTTCACCTTGATGATGCTGGTCTCTTGTTACTCACAGCTGATCTTTCAGCACCAGCTAACAAGCATCTGTTGCCCCAATAAAGCAAATGGTTTCACTTCAGTGGTTCTGGTCTTTTCCTAAACACAGCTAATTCTGCAGCCCCAGCTGACCCGAAGCCACATAGTTTCTATTCAAAACATCACACAAATGGCCCTAATAGTTTTTGCTTCTCTTGAAGCTTCACAAGCAAGGCCTCTATCATCCAAGTTCCTACCTAACAGCTCATTGAGCTCCAAGCACTTTTCCAGTCCAAAGCTCTAAAAACTTCCACATTCCTCCCAGACAAATATGGACAGGTCTATCATTGCAATATCCCACTCTCTGGTACCAATTTCTTTCCTAGTTACTTTCTATTGCTGTTATAAAAACACTGACCAAAACCAACTTGGTAAGGAAAAGGTTTATTTCATCTTACTCTTATTCATCCTGAAGAAAACCAGGGCAGGAACTGAAGTACAGACCATGGAAGTACGTTGTTTACCGACTTACTCTTTGGCCTGTGCTCAGCCTCTTTTCCTATAGCCAGGTCTACCTATCCCGGAGTGGCACCTATCCAGGAGGCTGGGCCCTCCCACATCACTCAGCAATCAAGAACATGCCCCACAGACATGGCCACAGTCCAAGCCAATGGAGGAAATTCCTCAATCGAGGTTCCTTCTACCTGTGTGTCAAACTGACAACTGAAACTATCCAACTCAGCCACTTTTTCTTTCTTCCTTTTTATAAAAATTTTTATTTTATGTGTATGACTGTTTTGCCTGAATGTAAGTATACCACATCCATAAAATGCCTGTGGAGACCAGGGTTCCCTGGAACTAGAGTTACCTCCATGTGAATGCTGGGAACTGAACCCAGGTCCTCTTCAAGAGCAGCCAGTGCTTTTAATCTCTGAGTCACCTCTCCAGCCCCTGCTTTTTCTTCATGTTTATATTTCTTTCTGCTAGGGAAGTTGGCACTCTGCCATGTTATCAGTAGAAATATACAGCGTTTTTGAGGGGTAACAGGATAGTTTAAATTAATTAATTAATTAATTAATTTATTTATTTATCTTTTTGAGACAGGGTCTCCCTGCAGCCCCAGATGGACTGGAATTCACTATGTAGACCAAGCTGGCCTTGAACTCAGAGACATTTGCCTGCCTCTGCCTCCCGAGTACTGGGACTAAAGTAAGGGATTAAAGTAAAGGCATATGCCACCACTCCTGGCACTGTTAACTATTTTTAATTCCATGGTCTTTAATCCTACAATTCCACTTCTAGAGGTCTATGTTAGAACCATTCATAATCAGAAGGCTCACTTGAATGCACCAGTTTGAGACAAGCCTGGGAATCAGTAAGGCCCTGTCTAAAGCAAAGCACACCATCCCCTAGGCATTGATATCTATGGATAGCATTTCTTTGTGCCTCGTACTGTTAGTCTGAACTGAAAGAGAATTGGCAAGAACTGGCTCTATTAAAAAACGAAAACAAACAAACAAACAAAAAACAGGGAGCTGGAGAGATGGTTCAGCAGTTAAGAGCGTTGACTGCTCTTGCAGAGGACCTGGGTTCGATTCCCAGCACCACATAGTGGCTAACAACTGTCTGTAACTCCAACTCCAAGGAATCAAATGCCTACTTCTGACCTCTGCAGGCATTTCCCATCACATGTAGGCAATATCCTCTACACATAATAAACAAACAAACAAACAAACAAACAAATAAATAAATAAATAAATTTTAAGTATAAAACAAAACAAAACAAACAAAAAACATTAACAGGTTTCTAAAACCCCTAGGAAAAGCAGTCCTCCCAGTGTTATAGAAATGGATGTTATATAGGCCTTAGAATCACAGATTATAAAATAAAAGTCTTAGGAAAAAAACATGACTTAATATCTTTTGTTTCGAATGGAACATATCTAGGTAAAGTAACTACCCCTAGGTGTCCCAACTGGTAGATGACAGAACCCCAGTGCAAATTGGTGAAAATTCTGAGTTTACATTTTCCAAGCATATCTGTGTCCTTTACAGTGTGGCAAAATTTATTCTCCCTTTTTTCAGTATGGCAGTCATAGCTAGTTTGGTTTTTTTTTCTAATTGAATTTTTGTGATTTTTTTCATACAATATAATTTGATGATAATGAGAACCCTATCCACACCTCCCCTTACTGCCCCCCACCCAGGTTAATGTCCAATTTGTGTCCCCAAATGTCCTTCAGTGTGGGTTCATCCACTGGAGCCCAGTTAACCTACCAAGAGTCCCATCTTTGAAAGAGACTGTCTGTCCCCCTCCCAGCAACCTTTAGTTGCCACACTTTCCTTAGTTTGGGTTGGGGTTTCTTATCTACTTCCTCATGTCTATGCTGGGATTTTGTCTGGTTTGAACTGGCATAGGACTTGTGCATGCTGTCACCATTGCTATGAGTTCATATGAGTAAGTGACCAGCTATCTGGAAAATCCTGTTTCCTTTTGGTCATCTACCACCTCTGGCTCTTTTCTGCTACCTCTTCTGAAATGATCCCTGAGTCTTAGGAGGCAGAAGTTTGATACGTGTCCTATTCAGGAATAAGCACTCTGTAGCCTCTTGTTCTCTGCACATTGGCCAGTTGTAGGTTTCTGTGTTAATCACCATCTGCTGCACAAGGAAACTTCTCTAGTGACAGTTGAGAGATGCACTAATCTATGGGTATAACAATAAGTCATTAGAAGTCAGTTTAATAACTATTTAGTAGAAAACTGGTATTGGATTTTCCTGTGTCCTGTAACCTCTCTAGCCTCAGGTTCCTAAGCTGGATATCAGTGACAGGCATGGGCTCCAACCTATGAAGCAGACCTTAAATCCAACCAGAGAGTGGTTGATTACTCCCATACTATTTGTGCCATTATTGCACTGGTGCGCATATCTCTCAGGTCAGTTGTTGTAACTCACAGGATTCACAGCTGTGTAAGGTACATGCTAAATTTTCTCTTTAGGTAGCTTACATAGCACCTTCCAGTACTATGGATGCTAGCCAGTAGAGTTGAGGCTCTGAAGTCAGCACCAACTTGATTTGTCCTTGTTTATTCTACAGCTCATGGATGTAGTGTCTTTAGCAATAGGGTCTTATCATCCAGTTCTGGTGGGAACAAGATAACAGTTGTTTACATATCATCCATTCTTCTCTTTTTCTTTTAATTAACTTTAAAATTTATTTTTATGTATATGGACATTTTGCCTGCATGTATGCAACTACACATGTGCATACAATGCCCACAAAGACCTATAGAGGGAGTCGGATCCCCTGGAACTGGAGTTATGGACAGTTGTTAGCCACCATGTGGGTGCTAGGAACTGAACTTAGTGCTCTTAACCACTGAGCCATCTCTTCAGTACCCAACCTCCCCTTTTAAATTGCTGGAGAGATGGCTCAGTGGTTAAGAGCACTGACCGCTCTTTCAGAGGACTCAGGTTTGAATCCCAGCACCTACATGTCAGCTAAGAACCATCCTTAACTCCAGTTCCAGGGGAATCTGATGCCCTCTTCTGACCTCCGAAGGCATTGCATGACATGGGTGCACTTTGTATGTACATACAAGCAATATACTCATACACATAAAATAAAAATAAATACAATATTTTTAAAACTTATGTTTCTGCATTGGACTGGTGGCTCAGTGGTTAAGAGCACTGACTGCTCTTGTAGAAGACCCAGGTTCGATTCCTAGCACCCATATGGCGGTTAAGAACCATCCTTAACTCCAATTCCAGGGCACTCTGTTGCCCTGTTCTGACCTCCAAGGCATTGCATGACATGGGTACACTCACATACATGCAGGCAATACACTTGTACACATAAAATAAAATAAAGATAATAAGATTTTTTTTTTTGGTCTTTTTGAGACAGGGTCTCCCTGTAGCCCCCAAGGCCAGCCTGGTCTACATAGTGAGTTCCAGTACAGCTGGGGCTACAGAGAGACCCTGTCTCAAAAAAGACCAAATAAAAAAATTATGTTTCTATCCTAAAAGTTAAAAATATTCATCTGTGGCCAGGTGTGGCAATGCATGCCTTTAATCCCAGGTTTCAAGAGGAAGAGGCGGGCAGATCTTTGTGAGAGTGAGACCAGCTAGATCTATTATGGTGAGTTCCATGTCAGCTGAGGCTACAGGACGTCTTTGTCTCCAAAAAAAAAAAAACATCTACAGGCTGGGGATGCTGGCCTAGCATACATGAACCCCTGGGTTTGATTATCAGCACTGCACAAACTGTGCATGGTGACCTGTAATTCCAGCACTCTGGGAGGTAGTGGCAGGAGGATCAGAAGTTCAAGGTCATTGCTACATAGTTCAAGGCTAGTCTGTGCTACATGAGACCCCGGAAAGGAGAGAGAGAGAAAGAGAAGGGGGGGAGGGAGGGAGGGAGAGAGAGGAAGGAGGAGGGGGGAGGGGGAGGGGGGAGGGGGAGGGGGGAGGGGGAGGGGGGAGGGGGAGGGGGGAGGGGGAGGGGGGAGGGGGAGGGGGGAGGGGGAGGGGGGAGGGGGAGGGGGGAGGGGGAGGGGGGAGGGGGAGGGGGGAGGGGGAGGGGGGAGGGGGAGGGGGGAGGGGGAGGGGGGAGGGGGAGGGGGGAGGGGGAGGGGGGAGGGGGAGGGGGGAGGGGGAGGGGGGAGGGGGAGGGGGGAGGGGGAGGGGGGAGGGGGAGGGGGGAGGGGGAGGGGGGAGGGGGAGGGGGGAGGGGGAGGGGGGAGGGGGAGGGGGGAGGGGGAGGGGGGAGGGGGAGGGGGGAGGGGGAGGGGGGAGGGGGAGGGGGGAGGGGGAGGGGGGAGGGGGAGGGGGGAGGGGGAGGGGGGAGGGGGAGGGGGGAGGGGGAGGGGGGAGGGGGAGGGGGGAGGGGGAGGGGGGAGGGGGAGGGGGGAGGGGGAGGGGGGAGGGGGAGGGGGGAGGGGGAGGGGGGAGGGGGAGGGGACAGTAGGGGAGGAAAGGGGAAGGAGGGAGGGGAGGAAAAAACAAAATTCACCGGAGCAAATTTTCCTCAGCCAGGCCCGGTTCTGGCCAATAAAGAGGAAATGGAGGTGTGGGGTACAGGCTTTTCAGTAAAACCATGTTTCCCTTGTTTAAAAAGAGAGAAAAGGGGGAGGTATGGATGGGGGAGGGGTTATGGATTTGAGAGGGAAATGTTATATGAAATTTTAAAACCTCAATAAAAATAAAAGTTAAAAAGAGAGAGAAAAGGCTGAAATGCGATTTCTTTACTTTTGTCTGTGTTTCTTCCTGACGTGAAGACACGCTCTCTGAGGGGCCAGCCTATATTGTCTCTTGATGACAAAGTCATGCACTAAGGCTCACAGGTAGGAAGATGGAGCCTGAGACATTGTGATAGTAGAGTCCCTGCCCTGAGCGAGTCAAGGCTACCTCACATCATATTTTGATTACGTGACTGAGATCT
Organism: Nannospalax galili; assembly: GCF_000622305.1. Classification (NCBI taxonomy): domain Eukaryota; kingdom Metazoa; phylum Chordata; class Mammalia; order Rodentia; family Spalacidae; genus Nannospalax; species Nannospalax galili. The sequence continues at coordinate 685,111 of NW_008359461.1, forward strand.
TGTTTTCCTTCCCCTTTACCTGTATCAGTGTGGTCATGCTGATGATGAGTATGTTGTGGTGTCCCCTGCGGTATCTTTGCTACTGTGGACCAGAGCTTACTGAAAGGGCAGAGTCAAAGGGTCATCATCCCCTTTGCTAATGCTCCCGTGTTTGTAATGGGTGTGGACTGTGAAAATGACTCCCTTGGGATGCACAGCTAACTACTCAGCCCCCCTGATGGAGTGACAAATTTGGCATCATGGAGGGACTCATGACCATAGCCCACACCATCATTGCTACCCAGAAGACCACGGATGACAGTCATGAGGTACTTAGCCATTGCTTTTGTTGCAGGGCCCTGACCTCTCACTTGGATCCACAAGGTAACTGAGAACAAGCTGATTGCCTGGCAGCTATGCCTTCATTTTATGTCTACTTTGGATCAAACTCTTGCTTGCCTCTGCAAATGCATGATAATTCCTAAGGAGTGTCTGTCTCCTAACCAATCTCCACCTCCATTTAAGGTTAAAGGCACAGAGATTGCCCATGCCCATTGTCCTAAACCTGCAATCACTTTGGAATCCAGACCCAGCAGAGCCTCCGTGCATAGATGACCACGAAGATGAGTATAGTCACCTATGATGGAGACACTTCACACTGGAAGAGCTCGCCTTGCAGGAATCAGACTGGTCCCCTTGAGCAGTGACAGCAGTTAACAATTTATGGATCCATCTTGCAGGACTACAGGACCAGAGCTGAAACAATGGTGGACAGGAACATACCCTTGACCAGGGCTGCTTAATGATGCATACCCCTTGCTCCTTGCCCAAAGTCTCTCTGTATTTAAACCTAAAACTCATATCAGTACCTCTTCTGACATGTTGATTTAATCTCCTGTTGGCTTTTCAATCATTACTCATCTCTTTAATTGGCATACTGAATGGGACAGGTGTCTGAGCCTAGCTTGTTGGGACTGCAGGAGTGGGTCTTTTGCCCAAGAACTCTGGGTACAAGGTTTCCCAGAGCATCTTCCCTTTATCGGTTTTTCACTATCAGTGCTATGGGTGAGGTCGTTCCTTAACTAACTAGGAAATTCAATGTCATGATCTTCCTTGTGCCCACTTCCAGTGCAGCAGGGAACTGACTTTGCATCTAAAAAAATATGCCCCAAAAGATACCATCCAGAAGATGGTTGAAGTAGACATCAACGTGTCCACTAAAAGGCACCCTTGGCTATGCATCCCTCATTACCACATGACAAATTATACAGTGATTGGTTCATTGTTTTATCACCTGTCTTTCCCTTTCTAGCAGGCAGAATCCATGTGAGCAGGGGACTTCATCTACCCTGGACACTGTTATTCTCCAAACGTCCACAATGACACTCGGATTAATAGTGCTTTCCTCCCGAAAAACTTGTTCAGTTTCTGAATCATAGATTTGTGGGAGAATCTTGAAATAGCTCTGGATCATGGCTCCTTATTTTTAGTAACATCGCCCCTGGGTGATATATTGACTTGAATTTTCAGACATCTTTCCAGTAGCATTGATTATTCTAGTCTGGGTTGTAGTTCCAGCACTTAAAATGTAAAGCTCGGGGCTGGAGAGATGGCTCAGCAGTTAAGAGCACTGACTGCTCTTGCAGAAGACCCAGGTTCGATTGCCAGAACCCACATGGCAGCTACGAACCATCCTTAACTCCAGTTCCAGGGGAATCTGAAGCCCTCTTCTGACCTCCATGGCACTGCACAACACGGGTGCACTCACATACATGCAGGCAATACACTCATACACATAAAATAAACATAATAAATAATTTTTTTTAAATGTAAAGCTCACAGCAGCTTCCAAGATGAGAAAAGTTAGGGTTTGGAGCTTTATAAATCTGTCTATGCTTTGCCACAAGCTGAGAAAATGTAAAGGCATTTTAATACCAAAGGTCAAAGACATGATTTCTCTCATCTTTCTTCAGCAGAAATTACTTTTAATTTAAAGGACATGCCCAAGTAATTTCCGTCAGTACACAAATGGAATTTGAAAGCTCATGTATTAACATACCTGTATTTGCTCAGCACAAGTCAATAAAAAGAGTTTCCTTTGTTCTTTGTCATTTGCTCAAATAAAGGACAGTACTGGGGACTGGTAGCTTTCTGGGATGCCTGGCACTTGGAAATGCCTCCAAAGGGTACATACATCAGGTTTGCATGCACCTGTTAAGGAGGCAATTCACACCCAAGAAAGGAAGAAGGGGGACAGCTGGGTAGAGAAGAAAGGGAGAAGGGAGGAAGGATGGGGGGTGGCAAGATTCCTAAGAGTGCTTTCTTCCCCAAGGCAGGGATAGACTTGGGCTGAAAGGGTGAGTCCCGGGTCCAGTGAGTGATCCTGATAGTGAGTTCCAGGCCAGCGGCCAGCTAGGGCTACAGAGAGACCCTGTCTCAAAAAGACAAAAAAGAAAAAAAAAGGAGAAGAAGCCCAGTGTTGACTTCTGGCTTTCATATGCCCATACACAGGTACACACACACACACACACACACACACACACACACACACACACACACAAAATAAAATATTGCCATTGGATTAATTTTACTAATCTTTTGTAGATCAAGTAATCATAAAGGAGGTTAAAATAAAAGCAAATCTCCCCTCCATCTCTCCTGCCTCCCCATAAGTGCAGAGCAGTCTGCAGCCTGGGAAACAGCCTCCATTGGCCTGAGTCACCTTTCTAACAAGGGAAAGTGCACCTGGGCTCTAAGCCTGATGCCAATCAAGGCAGTTAAAACTTTTAAGTTCATTGGACATGCAGGTCAAGAAACAAAACCAGTCACTGGTATTTCTCAAACCTTGCAAGGTATTGTTAGGTTCCAGAAAATGGTCCCCTCTGGAGGGTTTAGTTCCCAAGATAAGGTCTGTATGGCAAGCTCTCTCTTGTAAGGACATCTTTAAAGCTCAGAAAGGACTTAACTGTTCTGCAACCATTTGGGCTTTTATTTTGTAAAAATTACACACATAATGAAAAATTACAAACTAGAAACATTTAGATAATAAGATTTAAAAATTATAAATAGAAGTTCTACTTCTGTCACTGGGTGTGGTGGTGCATGCCTTTAATCCCAGCACTCAGGAGGCAGAGGCAGGTGGATCTCTGTGAGTTCAAGGCCAGCCTGGCCTACATAGTGAGTTCTAGGACAGCTGGGGCTACAGGGAGACCCTGTCTCAAAAAGACCAAAAAAAAAAGTTCTCTCTCTCTCTCTCTCTTTCTTTCTCTCTCTCATTTTTGGTTTTTATTTTGAGACAGGTCTTGCTATACAGCCTAGTTGGCCTTGAAATTGTTATATGGATTAAGTTGGCCTCAAATTTGTGGCCATCCTCCCGCCCCTGCCTCCTGAGTGCTGGGATTTTAGCCATGTGCCACCATGCCTGGCTCAGTACGTCCTCTTGTGCACATTCCATTTTGGAGATCAAGAGCCTGAACTAGTGGTTCTTATTGAGTTGACTTTAATCTCACAAGGGACATTTGGAATTTCTGAGGACTTCTCAGGCTGTCATGTTGGGTGGGGTGCTACTGGCATGCAGAGGCCAAGGATGCTGCTGAAACCTTAAAACGCACAGGGTTCCCTCTCCCCACAAGGAATTGTTTGGCCCCACATAGTAATAGTTTCCAGATGGACAGACCTTGATAGCATAAGAAAAAAGCTGGTGTCTTGCATGATAAAAAAGATTTGAGGCAGGGCCAGGGAGAAGACACAGTTGGTAAAGTGCTTGTCCCACAAGCATGAGGACCTGAGTTTGGATCCCCAACACCCATGTAGAAGCCAGGTGTGGTGGCCAACACCTGCAGTCCCAGTGCTGGGGAGGTGGAGACAGGTGGATCTCTGGCGCTTGCTGGCCAGCCAGTCTAGTAGAATGGATGAGCTCCAGGTTCAGTGAGAGACCCTGTGTGCCAGATGGTGTTAGTTATCAACTTGACACACCTGGGAAGAGGAAACCTCAATTGGGGAATTGCTTCCATTGGATTGGCCTGTGGCCATGTCTGTTGGGCATTTTCTTGTTCATTGAGTGACATTGAGAGGGCCTAGCCCACTGTGGGTGGTGCCACCCCTGGGCAGGTGGTCCTGTGTTGCATAAGAAAGAAAGCAGAGGTCCATTCGGCGATCTTTCTTAGAAGGGTCTATAAACCCTGTGCTGTACTAGAGAGGACGTGTGGCATATCCTCTCTGACAACACTACCTATTTGGGTTACTAGTCCTCAAAGAAAATGGCCTTGGGTACAGGCAGCAACAGAATGGAAGGGCAAGTGGGCCCTTGTCACTCTAATGCTTTCCCCATTACACATGGAAAGCCCTCCTGGAGAAAAACACAAAAGTATGTCTCTAAGGTTACCCTTCATGTACCTGAGCTGAAAATATTCTCTCCCTTCCCATGAAGCAGATGAAGATACTGGTCAGTTTATCAATACCCTTCCCACTTAAGAGACTAGAAAAGCAGGAGTGTGTATTGTGTAAAATGTCAATCCAAGGACCTCAATTGCTATGAAATACCCCATTACTAGAAGTCTTCTTAAAAGCAGCTCAGGTAAGGGATGACCTGGGTTTCTGTAGGCATCTTAATTCTGAGACTTCTCAGAGAGAATTACAATGGTGATTGCTGCAGTGGCAAAAGAAACCGATCATGAAGTATGGAGGGTCACAGATCAATACTCCTTTGGAAACTGGATGTCTTACTGGGTGCTAGAATGCAAATTTAGGTATTTGTTATCAGGTAATGGAATTCATTGCTTTTTCAAAATTGGTGTTCAAATGTAACTGTCCATTGAATTCACTTATGTGCCAGCTAAATCGATTGATGCGAAAACAGAAAATGGTTTGTGCACTTGTCATACCTTTTGTATTTCTTATAATAAAAACGTTGGTAGCAAATAAAAACATCAATTTAAACTGAAAAGAAAGAAAGAAAGAAAGAAAGAAAAAGAAAGAAAGAAAGAAAGAAGGAAGGAAGGAAGGAAGGAAGGAAGGAAGGAAAGAAGGAAAGAAAGAAAGCAAGCAGGCCAGTAAGCAGCATACCTCATGGTCTGTACTCCAGATTCCTGCCCTGAGTTTCTGCCTTGGCTTCCCTTGATGGATTGGCTTCTAAATCAAATAAGCCCTTTCCTCCCAAGTTGTTTTGGTCAGTGTTTTTTATCACAGCAACTGAAAAGAAACTAGAATACCTTGCTTCAAAAAACAAAGTGGAGAGTGGTAGAGGAAGACACTTGATGTCAATCTCTGGTCTTCACACACATGTGCATGTGTACCTGTGTACACATACATGAGCATACATGAACATACACACACACATGCACACACATCTTAGATGAAGTGTCCCAAGGCTGGGCAATTCAGGGGCTCAGTAACCATGTTATCTCTCTGTTCTCTACCATTCCATGCACTGGTATTGTTCTTGGCTTGTCCCCTTGTGCATCAAGTTCGAATATCACCTCTGCCTGTCCATAACACTACCTAAAGGTGAAATGGGAGCTTCTTCCTATATAACTCTTGGTTAGAGCAGGGACAGTGCCCATAACCACACAACCTCCAAGCGCATCCTATATCAGTCAGGACTGAGTGGAACCAGCCACAGATCACCCCTGGAGGGGCTCTGCTCCATGGAAGCATGTGGGCTTTCAGGAGGGTGAACTTGAGATCAAAGCTCTACGAGGAGGAAGATGGGACAGAAAACCCCTTCCCATTTCTCTGAGAGATACATTCATTCTGGGAACAGAACATTTATTTGAGGGCTGCTGGGCTCTGAGGCCTGACTGCCAAGGTTAAAACTCCAGCTTTGATGCTTGTTGGGCTGCATCTCAATGGCTTGATTCCACATATGCCAGATGAGGATACTATCTAACCTTTACTCCTGTGTTTGTGTAAAGGTTAAATTTTTCAATTAAAGCCAAGCATTTGTGGCTCACACCTTTAATCCCAGCACTCAAGAGGCAGAGACAGGTGGCTCTCTGTGAGTTCAAAGCCAGCCTGGTCTACATAGTGAGTTCCAGGCCAGCTGGGGCCTACAGGGATACCCTGTCTCAAAAAGACCAAAAAAATGTTAATTTAAAAAAACATTAATCCTTGTGCTGGTTAGTCTTCTTCAACTTAACACAAACTAGAGTCACCTGGGAAGAAGGAACCTTAACTGAGAAATTTTCTCCATCAGATTGGACTATGATCATGTCTGTGAGGGTATTTTCTTGATTGATTGATGTAGGAGGGCCCAGCCCATTGTGGGTGGTGCCATTCCTAGGCAGGTGGGCCTGGGCTGTACAAGGGTCAGGTGTTGTGGTTCACAACTTTAATCTCAGCACTTGGGAAGCAAAGGCAAGAGGATCTCTGTGAATTTGAGACTAATCTTGTTTGCAAAGGCAAACCCTGTCTCACACACACACACACACACACACACAAGTTTTGATATCCAAGGCAGGAACCTGCTAGGGATTTAGCTTGGTGATAGAGTGCTTGCTTAGCATGTGTGAAGCCCTGGACCACTCCCCATTACTGGGGAGGGGTGGTTAATAAAAAAGAATGAAACTACAACTATGGAATTTACCTAACAGGGTAGCCAAGATAGGAGGATTTCTGTTTGTTTGTTTATTTGAGACAAAACTTCACTGTGTGGCCCCAGCCCTCATGGTTTCTGCTTCACGTTCCTGCTTGAGCTCCTCCCTGGCATCTCTCAACAACAGAGTACGATGCAGAAGTAAGCCCTTTCCTCCTTGGTTTTGGTCATGGTATTTATCACAGCAACAGAATAAACTAGGACAAGCTTACAGAAAAGTGCCTGGCCCATGAGAAATACATCATAATGATATCTGAGTTATGAGGGTGCAAGGTGCACCCTGGACTTCCAGATTCCCAGGTAGACATGACCCAGACAAAGTGAGAACAGCCAAGATCAGGATCCTGGGAACATGTGAGGGTTCCTCTTACACAACCATGTGTCCCCAAGCATGTTTCTTGCCCAGAATTTATATTTTCTCTGTTGCCCGTTGTCAACACACCTGTCAGGAAGGGGCTCACCTAGCAGGTGCAGGGAATGACCAAGAGGCTTGACAGCTTGGCCAGAGTTCTCCCGCCCAGCCCTGCCCTGCCCTGTACTAACTGCTTAGTCCAGGCGTAGGCTCCACAGCAGCATTACCACACCAAGGTTTCAGGAGTAATCAACACATGTCAGACATCAGTGAAGCACAGATCACAGCTGGGGTAGATGCACTTTGCTAAGGCAAGAAAAGGAAAAAATGTCACAAACTCCCACATCCCACTAAACCAATACCTGCTCTCTAACCATCTGAGGCCTTTGCCTGGAATGGTGGGAATATAAACTGTGGATTACTCATTGGACGATGTCTGGGAAATGTGAATGAAAAACAAAAAGGAGAAAGGGAAAAAAAAAACTAATGGGCTTCCTAGGAAAGCGCCATATGTCTCATGAATAAATCAGATGTTCTTGCTTTGGATAAATGCTAGTACTGATTGGAGAGTGGGGGATAGTACATCCAGAGACTGTCAGAGTGCAGGTGTGCTGCTGCTGAGGTCATCATGAACCAGAGCCAAGGAGTCTGAGTGACAAAGGGTGGTATTCACAGAAGCCTTCATCTCCAGGGAAGGAGGGAAATGAGCCCTGGACTCCAACACACCTTAGCGCTGGAGGGTTAAGAGCCCCATGGGGCAACTTCTGAAGATATCTTGTATCTACTTGAGTAGAAACCTAGATTTTAAATATTCAGGGCAGCTGAGAAGAATTAAAGACCATAAATAAAAGAGAGAAAGGACATAGAACAAAAGTTTAGGAAAGGAGAGGGCAGGAAGAACGGAAGCTGCATCTACTGGGTTGGGGCACATGCCTGTAAACCCAGCAGAGACAAGAGAGAACTGTGTTTGAGGCCAGCCAGAACTATGTAAGGAGCTCTAGGCCAGTCGTGGATATAAAAGACCCTGCATCAAAACAAACAAATACACATATGTCTGAAGGAGGTTAAAAACCACAACATGGATATGTGGTACCAGTCACGGGGGGGTGGGGTGGGGGTGGGAGTGAGCTCACAAAAGTGGAATAGTGTCAAAATAGCTATGAAAGAGCTAGAAAGATGGCTCAGCAGTTAAGAGCATTAGTTACTCTTGCAAAGGACCCAGGTTCAGTTCCCAGCACCCACATGGCCCACAATCCATAACTCCAGTTCCAGGAGATCCAGTACCCTCTTCTGGCCTCTGTGAGCATTGCATGACATGGGTACTCTTACCTACATGCAGGCAAAACACTCATATACATAAAATAAAAACTGCTACGAAGCAACAGTCAACAAAATAATGAAAAAACCAAAGTCACAGATGGCATAGAATTTTCTGGGATTTTAGTGAAAACAACTGGAACAAATGAGCTCTGAACCAGGCAGGCTGACAGAGAGAGAGAGAGAGAGAGAGAGAGAGAGAGAGATTAAGGGTAGCACTATGTCCCAGGAGGCTACCATAATTTTGTAGAAAGACAAACATGTACATGAATCTCAACATCTTGATTTATAGTTGTGTGCTGTGCAACTTTGGGTTCTCTCAACTTGAATTTCACCTCTTGTAAAGTGAAGATTCCGGTCCCTTCTTTTAGGGTAATTGTGAAGGATATAATAGTGTGTATGGGCAGGCCCAGCACAGCATTTGGCATGCAGAGGGACTTCATACACGCTAACTCCCTTTCCCTTTCTAGTCTTTAATAGACACTCTCTGCTCAGGTTTCAGCCATTATAGACTCCTGTGAGTTCATAGCTAGCTAATCAAGGTCATTCCTTGACCTATATTTAGTCACAATCTCAGGCTCTATAAGAGAGGGAAAATATCAAAAATGGAATCATGACAAAGTACTCTCACTGCCTTACAACTGTTTGGTCATTTGTCTATGACCCTTAGTTCTTTGAGAATGACAGTTATGTGCTGTATTCCCAAGGCTTTGCCTGCTGGGGCACTGGGCTGACCTTGAGAAATATTTTTGAAATAAATGAAAGACATTGGTGAGGAAAGATGGGAAACAGTCAAAGAGCAGATACGATTACACAGGGAGCACTAGGAGAAACTTGGGCATAAAGCAAATAAAAACCAAGGAAAAAAGCAGTCTGAAAGCCCCAAGTGGATTTAGAAAGACCATCACAGTTAATTAGGGGGGAAAGAAAGTTAAGATGCCAACAACACAGGAAAAGAATAGGGTTGGAAAATTATGAGCGAGAGTGAGAGAGGAAGAAGGGAGAAGGGAGGAGGAGGAAGGGGGGAGGAAGAGGAGGGGGAGGAGGAGGAAGAGGAGGAGAGGACAGAGGAGGAGGAGGAAGAGGAGGATCCGGAAAGGAGAGAAGAGAGACTGACTCACGACTCAAAAAAGCCATAGGACTTAAAACTTGTGTTCTGTGTAACACACTAAGATCACTGAAAAGGCATTTTTAGTTGTAAGAGGAAGAACAAGGGGGGTGGGTCCGGCAGGGGCTCAGTCCCTTTGCTTGGGACAAGATGTATAATGGCAACAGCATTGCTTTTCTGTAAATTATGTACTGCAAAACATTTTTTAAAATCTTTCACCTTAATACTTCTTAAATTTTTGTTTTTATTTTTGAATGATCAGACATCTTGCCCCCCGCCCCTCCCTTTTTGTCCCTTGAACTTGAGATCTATGAAGGCTTTTGGTCTCCCTGCGAGTGGGTTGAGTTGTGAGGCAGCCAGGGCCTGCCTGTACACTGACTTGAGATCAGTTTAATGAAAGTGCACACTTTGTAAACAGAAAAAAAAAAGTATAATGACAACAGATGGCAGAATGCAGCAATAGTAAGTCCTGTAGGCTTCTGCATCACCCCCACTCTCCCCCCCCCCCCCCATCCTCCCACCTCCCACCCCTGCCTAGAGAGAACAGGAACCTCCTCAGTCAAAGAGGGGGTGCTACACAAGCCAGCAAGCATGCAGGGAGCCTCGGGTGAGGTGGACAATGCATGAATCCTGAGTCTCTCAGGTGGATTCTAAGAGAGGATCCCAATCTCTCAGGTCAAGTTCAGCTCCATTTCAGAGTAGGAAAGAGCTTGTTACATACTTGTTACCTTATCCTGAGGACTTTAATGGGCCATGAAAAACAAGAACATTGTTCCTAAACTAAAAGAAAGCAAAAGATAAAAGGTAGAATTTCAAAAATATGTAGATGGTGGTCTCTCAGTGCTGACTCTTAGAACCCTTCTATGCCTATAAAGAAAATGCATTCTGCAACTGGGTATGGTGGCACATGCCTATAATTCCAGCATTGGGAGGTGGAGATAGAAAGATCAGGAGTTCAAAGTCATCCTCAGCTAAATTGCACATTGGAGGTCAGCTGAGGTTATATGAGACCCTGTCTCAAACCCTCTAAATGCATTTTGCATCTATATACGGAACTCAAATATAGGAAGTTGGCCAAAGGGATGTGGTTGGCCCTGCTACACTTATGAGACCCTCTCTGTAGTGTCTGTCCTGAGAATGGCTTTTTGTGAGGGATGGTGATAAAGAGAAACTCAAGAAAGATGGGGAAAAAAAGACATCTGGGAACACTCATCTGGACACAAGAAGGCAGCATGACCAGGAGAGCTATTTTCAAACGTACAAAGGTCATTTCTCAAGTTGCTGCTCGAAAGCGCAACACATTCTGCTCTAGCAGAGACAAGTAGCCTGTAGGGATACTGGCTTTGTCTGTCTTCAACAGTTATGACCAATAGGGGCCAAAGGACCTGGCTATCAAATGGAGCTTTGGACACTAATCTTCCAGAGTAGTCCTTAGCCTCAGGAAAAGACTGCAGGGAACACTGGATCTGGATTGATAATGCAGATAACGTAAACTGCTCCCTCCTGAACAAAGACAGCACAAGTTAAAAAAGAAAAACACTGACAAACACAAACAAGATTGACTAGCACCAGCCAACCAAGGAAATACAATTTCTTGCAAGATTTTTCTGAAAGGCTTAAGAACATGCAATAAGTGGGTTAAGTGTGGTTAAAAATAACAACAGTGGGGCTGGAGAGGTGGCTCAGCAGTTAAGTGCACTGGCTGTTCTCGCAGAAGACTGGGGTTCAACTCCCAGCACCCACATGGCAGCTAACAACTGTCTGTAGCTCCAGTTTCAAGGGATCCAATACCCTCTTCTGGCTCCACAGGCACTGTATGACATGGATGCACTTACATACGTGCAAACATAATACTCATATATATAAAAGAAAAATAAATAAAAATTAAGCAACAACAACAAAGACCCAAACAATTCAAAACTCAGTGCGGGATGATAGTGGGACAATATTTACCATGCTCTGAGGGAAAGACTTAGGACTTCAGACTGTGTTCAGATTATTCTTCAGCATGAAAGCAACAGGCAGATAATGAGAATTTGGAGGACACAGTATGAAAATATGTTATTGGAATCTACTAATCCAATACTCCTGAAAAAAGTTGTTGATGGAGCTGGAGAGATGCCTTGGCCTTTAGAAGTGCACACTGCTCTTGCACAGGACCCAAATTTGGTTCCCAGGACCCATGTCAGGCAACTTACAACTGCCCATGACTCTACATCCAGGAGATTAGATGCCTCTCGTGGCCTCCATGGGCACCTGCACTTATATGCACATACCTGCACACAGACATGCACATTATATCCATAACTTTAAAATAATAAAAATCTTTAAAAACTAAAAAGTGAAAGTATGGAAAAGGCAGTGTGTGTGACTCAGAAGTCAGCATTGAATCCATGGGGTGGAGGCTGCGGAAGTGACATAAATAGGAAAACCTTAAGGTTAGGTTAATAGGGCCGAAATTGAGCCCAGCTGCTGTAGTGCACACCTGTAAACCCAGCAGTAGGAGGACTGAGGCAGGACCATCAGGAGTTTGATGCCAGCCTGGACTACTTTAGTGAGACCCTGGAAGGATGGAAGGAGGGAGGGAGGGAGGATTAGTATTAAGAAAGAGAATATTAAGAGTGTGTGTTGGGAGACAGTTATGAATGTATACTAGAAAGCCAATAAAATCTTTTTAAAAAATATTTTATTATTTTTACTTTATGTGTATGAGTATATTGCTTGCATGTATGTGAATGCACCCGTGTTGTGCAATGCCACGGAGGTCAGAAGAGGGCTTCAGATTCCCCTGGAACTGGAGTTAAGGACGGTTCGTAGCCGCCATGTGGGTGCTGGGTATTGAACCTGGGTCCTCTGCAAGAGCAGTCAGTGCTTATAACTGCTGAGCCATCGCTCCAGCCCTGAAAGCCATTAAAATCTCATCTAAAATACAAACATTTTACCCAGTGAGATGGCTTGGTGGGTAAAAGCACTTGCCGGCAAGGCTGATGGCCTGAACTGAAGCCCTGGAACTCATGGAGGAAAGAGAGAACTGACTTCTGAAAGTTGTCTTCACACACACACACACACACACACACACACACACACACACTAAATGAAATAAAATTTAAAATAAATAAAACCACCCCAACCTAATAAGTTTGTTTTTTTTTTTCAAACCAATCTTTTCTCAGTCAGGCCTGGTGGTACATGCCTATAATCCCAACACTGAGTAGAAAGAGTCAGGGGATAGCTGCAAGTTCCAGGCCAGTCTGGTGTGCACAGCAAGCTCCAAGCCAAGCAGAGTTATATGAGACCGTCTTGAAAAAAAATTATATATATATATATATGATATACTCTTCTTAATTCCACTGGATCTTTAGGAAGCAGTATCTTTGCATGGTAGAGATGTCTATCTCAAATTTGGTATTTTCCTGATCACTTCAATTTCTTTTCTTGAGTCATATTAAGTTTAGTAGTTTACTGGAGTCTATGAAATCTTGATGGCCTAATGGAGAAGGAAAACAAAGTCCTCAGACTCTGTTCCACCCTGCTGTCATCATTGATCTCCCCCCACCCCCTCCTGTGACAGGCTGCTCTAGCCTGTTTCCTGGATAGTGGCTTCTGAGACACTCACCACTGGACATGAAGTCCCATACACTCAGGCTTCTGCTTGTCACGACTCTATCAGCATCTCTGCCCTGAGATAGGTAGGAAATTCTGGGTCCCTGAAGGCCCACACTAGCCATTGGGGATGAAAATCTTGGCCTCAGGTTGAATTGTATACCTGGGCCCCACCAGGGCTGCTGCACACTGGAACTGGGGTGGGTAGGTGGCTCTGCAGACTGATGACAACTTTGCAGGGAGTGTGGGGACACCCTGGGATTCTGAACCCTCTTTAGCTTTCTGGATATTTTGACTCCCTTTTCTGCAGTTAAGCTGGTTCTGGGAGAGGTTAAAAACCAGAACCTGTGTCTGAATCTTTGTTTTCTCACAATCCGTTGAGTTAGAAAGAGGCAGGTTGGCTTTATTTTACCAATAGCACATCCCTCTGATATGTTCTTTCAAGAGCAGCCAGCTTTGTGCCCAACAGAGAGTCCATTCTATGCTGAGGAAGAAATTCCATGGTTAGAGGCCTTCAGATCTCACCTTGATGCCAAAAGGGAAGATATCATAGCATCATAGCTTGAGAATTCCTTTCTCTCTTTATCCTGCCTGGGTCTGATGAACATTTTGTTGGAAAGAGAGACATCAACGGAATTTGGCTGTGATCAATATCCTCTGTTCCAAGCAGTACCACTTCTCCAAAACAATAGGCCTGTAATTCAGTAACTCAGTCTAATGGTAGGAGGTTGCCGGGAGCCAATTAAGGAGGAAATTGGAATGGATTATTTAGTATTTGAAAATCTTGTCCATCAAACTTTAATACAAGAATGGAATAATGCTAGGCACATTTTAATCACAGTTACTTTTGGAATTAGGCAATTTAGGTGCATTATTTCACTCTCTGTACTTTTGGTAACTGCTTAAAATTTGAAAGTAAGCAGGATAAAATATCCTTGGCGATTTGGTTTTTCTTTCTGAATTTTCCCCTTCCATATCAAGAACTAGCACCATATAGATGCCCCACAACCCCACAGTTGGTCAGTCATCAATTTATTGAGTAACTACTATGCTTTAGGTCATATGGCAGATATTAAGGACCTAGAACTGAATAAATGACTTTTTTTTTAGAAAGCCATAGTTTAATAGAGCATACTCAGCATACAAAAGCATACAAGTCTAACACATTCTAATATGAGCCCATGATCATATATCTTATGTGTTATAAAACATTGGCTCAATTTCACAGCACATCTTTCTTGAGTGTCAGCATATGAACCAAGCCCCAGGCCAGGTGGTAAGAGAGGAAATTCTCTCTGGAGAATATTTTTGATTATCAGAATTACAGGGCTGTCAAGTCAGCAATACAAATTCCCCTCAAAGATAGCAGAACCGAGTTCACTAGCTGGGACTCTTCCCTTGAACCCTCAGCCCGTTGGTCTACCAGTAGGAAGCAGGAACTGTTCTAAGAAGCCGGAAGTAATAGGTTCTGTGTTGGAGATCACACAGAATGCCAAGATGGACAGCTGTATAAAGCTGGGGTGAGGCGCTGCAGCCGCCAAAGGCTCAAAGTCAGAGATTTTCTGCACTGTTCTGCACAGGAGGGCTCTTCAGACCTGACCTAGTCCCTGTATTGAGCTGAATCACTGACTTCCTCTTCCCACCGCGTCACAGTTGACTCTTCCAACTGCACCGCTGAGCAAATGCAGAAATTGCGTATTTCTAGGTGGTCCGTTGGAAATGCTTTTCGTTCCTCATTTCCATTCCCAGGCATGTCACTGACTTGCTGAGTCATATTTGGCAAGCTCAGAGTCCCTCTTTTCCCCTGGAAAAAATGTGGTTTATGAAAAGTTTTAAGATATTTTATTTGCAAAAATCTATATATGACTATAAAAAAAGATGTTGTTTACCAAAAGGCACTCATCTGTACATAACACAAGGTATGCTTTAACGTTTTTAAAGATTATTACTGTGCACGACGTGGGGGAGGGGAGACACGTGTACATGTGGAGGCCAGAGGACAACTTTGTGGAACTCAGACCTTTATATGGGTTTCAGATGTCAAACTCAGTCACCAGATCCATGTGGCAAGCATCTCAATGGCTCCAATTTTATTGAAATATGAATATTTTGGTATAATTTGTTCCTTAGTAGCATGAAAGCTCTTGGAAAATGGACTGTTTGTTTACAAATTCCTTCTCCTCACACTCAGCATGATGGTTCTATCGAAGCCAGGTATTCCCCACTGGATCCCTGAGCCCACCAAGAAGTCCATGTATGTTGGCAAACAGCCTGGAGGTGTCATGAAATTTTGTGAGTGCAAACGGGCTTCTTTTAAGGTCTAAGTATATATCTTTCATCTGATTTTCAAAGGTATGAGCCAATAAAAATGGTTAAGAACCATAAAAAACCCTTAATATACATTTATTGAATAAGCAAAAAATTTTTGCTCCTCTCTCTCCATGTTTAACCTCCAATTCTGGTCAATCCCTAGAGTTTTGGCGGGGGGCTTACCAATTTTATAGGATCTGCATGGGCCACGCTAATACCAAATACAAAGGACAGAAATGAAAAGAAAAAGAGAGGCCAAATACTGTGATTGTTCTGTTGATACTGAAGTAAGGGAGAAGTAGGAGATAGGAGGGCCTCATGTAACACTGAGCTCTCATAGCACACAAATGAAGTCTGCCTAGGCTGTCGACTTAATAACAGTGAAACGTTATTTAAAAGAATAGCCACAGTATGGTTCTTGCAAAACGAAGATACTGGATAAATATTTGCTGGTACAAAGAAGAAAGCAAGATGATGGGGCTGGAGAAGTAGCTCAGGGGTTAACCCTCTTCTGACCTCCAAGGGCATTGCATGACATGGGTACACATGCAGGCAATACACTCATAGACATGAAATAGAAAATAATAAATACTTTGCCAGGCGTGGTAGCACGCATCTTTGATCCCAGCACCCAGGAGGCACAGGCAAGTAGATCTCTGTGAGTTCAAGGCCAGCCTGGTCTACATAGTGAGTTCCAGGCCAGCTGAGGCTACAGGGAAATCTTGTCTCAAAAATAAATAAATAAATAAATAAATAAATAAAAGCAGGTGGAGAATGAAAGTGAAGATACTCAATGTCATCATTCAGACTCCACAAAAAATAAAAAAGAAGAAAGCAAGATGAAATAAAAACAAGAGACTGCAAAGCTGTAGCCATAAAAGCTCTGCTAGAACTTCATTTTGTCTAATTTTGGACTTGGGTTCTGAATGTGACTTCTATGTTGCTAACCTTGTAAAAAATTTAAAATTCAAATGTACCATGTACTGAAGAGAACATCTAAAGCTTTGTCAGTCTTACTAATTTTATGATGCTTTATTTCAAACTTAGGAAATTTTAAAATCTCCTTTTCCTCCATGAACGAACATGGTCTTGTGGTGGGGCCCATGCTTCATTCTATTTTCTCCAACTTCCAACCTGCTCTACTGAGCATGCTTCACTGACGTTGGTGCTTCAGAAATACTGTTACTGATAAGGCTGAATAAGAGGCACTACTGTCAGAGGTGTCTCCCATGTGTGAGATGGTTTCATCCCTCAGAGCTTTATCTGATTTCTATAACACGAAACATGATAGCTGGTACCAAGTCCAGAGCTGGAATCCAGATCGTGTACAAAATATGAGGACATACATATCATTCCTGGTTTGGGAACACGAAGAACTTAATTGACCTCTAAAAAGGAACGTTTACGCCTAGAGGTGTAGCCCAGTTGTAGAGCCCTTGCTTAGTACTCCCAAGGATTTGGAAATTGATTTCCAACACCACAAATCATCATCATCATAATAATGATAACGTTTATATTTAATCTTCGTATTTTAAAATAAATCGATGCCAGAAAAAACATATGAAAGAAAAGTATAGCTTAATGAATTATTAAAAAGCTAACTTTTTTTTTTTTGGTCTTTTTGAGACAGGGTCTCCCTGTAGCCCCAGCTGTCCTGGAACTCACTACATAGACCAGGCTGGCCTTGAACTCACAGAGATCCGTCTGCCTCTGCCTCCTGAGTGCTGGGATGAAAGGCGTGCGCCACAACGCCCAGCTGCTAACTTTTTTTGAGACAAAGTCTTACTATGTAGCCCTGGCTGACCTGGAACTCACTGGGTAGACCAGGCCTGCCTGGAATTAACAAAGCTCTGCCTGTCTCTGCCTGGGATTAAAGGCAAAGCACTACTATGCCCAGTTGAGATTAACAGTTTTATAATCCACATGGAAATCAAGAAATAGTACTTGTTCATGCACCCCCGAACCCAGAACCCCCTCTATGTATCTCATTCCTATTTACAGTCCTCCCTTCCCACCTACCCATCCTGAGAAGTTACTATGCTGACTTCTTAAAGCAGAGATTCTCAAAGGTGGTCCCTGAGCCAGAAGTTCCTCCCTCACCTTGGATCTTGAAAGAAATGCAAATCTTTGGTGCCTATCCTGGAGGACTAGCCCCAGGTGGCCTGGAACTCACTATGTAGACCAGGCTGGCCTTGAACTCACAGAGATCCTCCTGCCTCTGCATCTCAAGTGCTGGGACTACAGGCATGTACCACCATGCCCAGCCGGCAATTCATATTTTAAGAAATCCGTCAGATGTTTCATGTGTGATTGACATGGGAGAGCCACTGTTGGTAGTAATCACTTCCTTGTGTTTTTGTTGTTTTACCACCAAATTTGGACCTCTAAACACTGTGTTTTGTTCTGGCCCAGATTTTAAATCACACATCTTGAAGTCTCTTCTACTAGAAAGTTCTCTGCTTCAGCTCCTTCTTTCTTTACAGTTTGTGAGGGAACCCAGGCTGTTTAACCCACTCCATTCCCCACAGTTTGGACTTTGCTGATTGTAGACTCATCGTGCAGTTCAATGGATTCATCTGTCCTCTGTGTTCCCTGCAAATTGGCAACTGGGCACAGAGACTTCATTGGATTTCAGTTTGACCTCATTGGCAAGACCACAGCTTGTTCTGTACTCTCATCAGGAAACAGGCAATGTCACCTTGTCACCCTTTGACAGGAAGCGAACAGTTGTTGATAGTACCTAGATACATTAATTAATTCATTAGGGGTTGCAAAATGGCAATATGCTAATTCTACAATTTGTTTTTCATTAATTAGCTAAAAATAC
The DNA here is from genome assembly GCF_000622305.1 of Nannospalax galili. Taxonomy (NCBI): domain Eukaryota; kingdom Metazoa; phylum Chordata; class Mammalia; order Rodentia; family Spalacidae; genus Nannospalax; species Nannospalax galili. The sequence continues at coordinate 703,199 of NW_008359461.1, forward strand.
CTTTATAAAGAACTGTTACCCTGGGGCTGGAGAGATGGCTCAGCAGTTAAGAACACTGACTGTTCTTGCAGAGGACCTGTGTTTGAATCCCAACACCCACATGGCAGCTAACAACTGTCCGTAACTCCAGTTCCAGGGGATCCAACAGCCTCTTCTGTCCTCTGCAGGCATTGCACAACACGGTGCACTTACCTACATGCAGACATAACATTCATACACATAAAATAAAAATAATAGATAAGGCCGGGGGGGCTGGCACATGCCTTTACTCCCAGCACTCGGGAGGCAGAGGCAGGCAGATCTCTGTGAGTTCGAGGCCAGCCTGGTCTCCATAGCAAATCCAGGCCAGCTAGGGCTATAGGGAGACCCTGTCTCAAAAAAACAAAAAGCAAAAAACCCCCAAAATAATAGATAAAATTTAAAAAAAAAAAGAACTGTTTACTGATTTAGTAGTACAAGTTACACAGAAAAGAACAGAAATGGCTTGATTCTTCCCCATTTTTAATCATTTAAGATAAGTTGGTTCCTTATCATCTTCCAAAAGTAACTATTTTTTAAAGATTTTATTTACAGGGGCTGGGGAAATGGCTCAGCAGTTAAGAGCACTGACTGTTCTTGCAGAAGATCTGGGTTTGAATCCCAGCACCCACATGGCAGACAACAACCCTCTGTAGCTCCAATTCTAAGGGATCTGACACCCTCTTCTGACCTCTGAGGGCACTGTGCAACATGGGTACACTTACATACATTCAGGTATAACACTCATACATATAAAATAAAATAAATTTTAAAAATTTAAGAAATACTTTATATTTTATGTGTGTAAGTGGTTTTTTGTTTTGTTTTGTTTTGTTTTGTTTGTTTTTGGACTTATTGAGGCAGGGTCTCCCCGTAGCCCCAGCTGGCCTGGCAATCACTGTGTAGACCAGGCTGGCCTTGATCTCACAGAGATCCACCTGCCCCTGCCTCTGCCTCCCGATATATATGCCACCACACCCAGCATATTTTATATGTGTAAGTGTTTTACTTGCATGTAAGTACAATGACATCGAAGGTCAGAAGAGGGTGTCAGATTCCTTGGACTGGATGGTTGTTAGCTAGCTGCCATGTGGGTGCTGGGAACTGAACCTGGGTCTTCTGCAAGACTAGCAAATGCTCTTAACTCATGAGCCATCTCGCTAGTCACATAATTTTTAAGTTTTAATTATGGACTCAGAGACTTACACATATTTGATATGTAAGTACTACCATTATCAAAGTTCAAGTCATCCTCTTTTGAATAAATGCTACCACGTTGACTTCCGAATCTCTGAGAAGACTGGAACGGTAACATGTTCCAGATTTGTTTTGTGCATTTCTTACCCTAAATAACTTCTTCAAGAATCTGTGACTTCTTTTAGAGAAAAATGACAATTCAAGATCAGTTGTGAGCCACCCAACTTAAGGGCTAGGCACTGAACTTGTGTCCTCTGAGAAAAGGTATTTCAAGATCATAATGGAAACTCCAGGGGAACCTTTTTGGACTGTGTAGACATTGATTTTAAGTGTTTTTAATGAAAAAAATGTAAATGTGTGTGTGTGTGTGTGTGTGTGATGTCTAGTATTGTGTAACAAACCACTTCAAAGTATACTGTTGAAAACACTAATAGATTTTTATGACCTCAAACAATTTCTATCAGTCAAGAATCCCATAGTGGCTTACATGGATGGTTTCATTTAGGTGATCTCATGAGGGGATGATCAGCCAGACTGCATGCCTGAAGGGCTGACTAGACTGGAAGATTCACTCCCAAGGTAGTCCCTAAAACCTAGCAAGTTGGTGCTGGCTGCTAGCGGAAGTCCTCCATTGCTCACCACATGGACCTTCCCACAAGGCTGCTTGAATGTCCTTGAATGTCCTAGAGACACAGCAGCAGACGTCCCCCAGAAAGAGTGACTCGAGAGCATGGCAGAATGATAGTCTTAGAAGTCATACTCTGTCAATCTCATGGCATCTTACAGCTTATAATGGTCAGGTGAGGAGGAGGGGCTACAAAACAGTACGCACACCTGAGGAGACAGTCACTGGGGACCATCCTGGAAGTTGGTTAGTATTTAAAGAAAAACTATTTCATGATGTCATCGTGATATTTCTGATCACCATATAGGACTTGGTTTCTGATTTAGCTTTCTCTATTCTGTATTGGACGTCCTTTCTTTCATACTGAGAATTGTAGGAATTAGAATATCTCATAATTGTACACTTATTTTTATGTTAGTTTAGGTCTTCAGAGAGGTAGGGTTAAACATGCAAGAGATGTTGGGTGGGGATCCCTGGGCAGCATAAAGGAGAGGAAGCAAGAGTAAGGGGGATGGGCACAAGTCTAACAAATGGGACTGGAGGAGGGAGCTGGGTAGGCAGAGCCTCAAGACTATGGCTCAGTTCTTAAAACTGCTTCTGTTCAAAAGAAAACTCCTCCAGCCAAGGTTACGTGTTGTGCAAGTTCTGAAACTAACAGGAACAGCTCATTCATTGGCTGGTAGCACCCCTAGGGGACCTGGCCTCAATACAGTGCTAGCCCAATCTAGGGTAGGAAGTGTAAACAGATGATGGAAACTAGAGCTGTCAGTCAATCATAACACTGGAAGGGAAAGGTCTGAGGTACATTTTTCTTGTTTACTGCCTTACCATTCATGATACACAAAGAGTGACAGTACCAACACTGCTATCACCATGATCATTGAGGAGTTAAGATGTGTTTGTATATTCTTTCCCCAGTTGGTGGCGCTGTTTTGGGAGGTTTTAGGAGGTGTGGCCTTATTGGAGAAAGTACATTACTGGGGGAGGGCTTCGAGAGCTCTATTTTTTTCTTTTTTTCTTTTTATTTTATGTGTATGAATGTTATGCCTGCATGTATGTAAATGCACCCATGTCATGCAATGCCCTTGGAGGGCAGAGGAGGGCTTTGGATCTCCTGAAATTGGACTTACAGATGGTCATTAGCTGCCATGTGGGTGCTGGGATTTGAACCTGGGTCCTCAGCAAGAGCAGTGCATGCTCTTAACCGTTGAGCCATCTCTCCAGGCCTCTTTGAGAGTTCTTAAGCCTTGTCAGCTTTCCAATCGCTCTCTGCTTCCTGTGCTTACTGAAGATGTGATTTTCTGCTCTGGCCACCCTCTGCTGCCATGCCTCTCTGCCATGATGAACTCTTACCCTTCTGAACCTGCAAACAAAATAAACTCTTCCTTTTATAAGTTGCTTTGGTTAGTGTTTTATCATGGCAACAGAGAACTAATACAATATCCATATTTTTATGAATCCTTTTGTCAGGTTAAAATTATACATATCTACTCCCACTGCTATTTCCCCTGCTCATACCACAGTCAGTTAAGCTGACTTCAGTGTATTTTTTCATAGTTGAGAGAGGATCAGACATTTGGAAACATAGTCTAGTTATTTACATACACTACTGTAAGGAAAGTGTAAAGATCTATGGCCAGAGCTCGCCTAGTATACTTGGTGAGCAGCAGGCCAGTGAAAGACCCTGTCCCAAAAAACAAGGTGGACAGCTCCTGATAATAACACTTTATGTTGTCTTCTGGTCTCCACACAGACATGTACATATGTCCACTTGTCTTCTGCACCCCCCCCCAAATTTGCACATACATACACATACATACAAAGATCTGTAATTCTGAGGCATTTGACCTTACCTATGACTTAGAATCTAAACTAGATGATCCAGAGTAGGGACAGCTCAGGAGCCAACACAGTTCAAAATTCAATGTGATTTTTTTTTTTTTAATCTTTTTGAGACAGGGTCTCCTTGTAGCCCCAGCTGTCCTGGAACTTACTATGTACACCAGGCTGGCCTCGAACTCACAAAGATCCGCCTGCCTCTGCCTCCCAAGTGCTGGGATTAAAGACGTATGTCACCATGCCCAGCCTCAATGTGATTTTTTTAAAAAAAAATTATTTTTATGTGTATGTGTGTATTGTCTGCTTGTAGGTAAGTGCACCCATTTCGTGCAATGCCTGCAGAGGACAGAAGAGGCTGTCAGACCCCCTGGAACTGGAGTTACGGACAGTTGTTAGCTGCCATGTAGGTGCCGGGATTCAAACCCGGGTCTTCTGCAAGAACAGCCAGTGTTCTTAACCATTGAGCCATCTTTCCAGCCCCTCAATGTGATTGTTTTTAAAGCTAAAACAGAAGACTTTAAGAATATACCTTGTAAGCCAGGTGTGGTGGTACATGCCTTTAATCCCAGCACTTGGGAGGCAGAGGCAGGCAGATCTCTATGAGTTCAAGGCCAGCCTGGTCTACATAGCGAGTTCCAGGTCAGTTGGAGCTACAGGGAGACCTGTCTCAAAAAGACCAAAACCAAAAATCAAAAACCAAAATGAGTTCCAGGATAGCCTGTTCTAAGGTCATACGTTAGTCAACTAGTTTAAGGAACAAAGTATATGTCTAGTCAAGGTTTACCTAAAAATGTTTGGTTTTTGCCGAAGCTTTATCTACACAGCACATGGTAATTAAAAGTACCAGACTGGTGGAACTACCTCCTTAGATGCTTAACAGCCATGATTTGAGGCCTATACTAATTTGGTCAGAGGCACTTAAAGGACAGTTTTTGCTCCTTGCCCTCCAAGGTCGACTAAGCTCCAGGGAACTATGGAGCATCTCGCAGAATGTCCTGTAACTGTGGTGCATCACCTGTCCTCTTGTTCAGGGAGGCCACGGAGACCCCACTAGATGGACTTGAACCAGTGTCCAGTCTACAAAGAAGAGGGTCAACACAGAGGAAACATTTTCTCCATGCTTCCAAGTGAGGCCAGCCATGGTCAAGCAGGACCTTTGGCTGATCTTCATATAAACAGAACTGGTAAAAGAATGGAACCAGGGGCTCCTCCCAAGCCCATGTGACCCCCGAGGAACAGATCCTCAAATGGCCTTAAGAGTAAAAATAAATTGGTGTATCTGGACCAACTGTATGGCCTTAAACACACCAAAAGGAAAGTATAACCAAAGATTAAAGGGGCTAATATAATTTTTTAAGAGTCCATATGTATAGCTAAAGGCTACATAACAAGAAACAATGCCAGACAGGAGATACCCCAAGGAACTCCCAGATAGTAACCCAGCATAAAACTGGGAAAATGAACAGCAGACCCCAATCTTATCTAAAGGAATATTGACAACTGATTGCTGCTAGATGAGGAACAGCTGACCTTCCTAAAACAAAGGCCTCTAGATAGGCTGACTAGATTCACTGGATGGACAGTACTGGGGAATGGCTGGGGGTACTGACACCACAGCAGACAGTAGCAGGGAAGACAGAGTATAAGGGCTCTAGTGGCGGGGGGAGGCTATGGGATGGTGCCATCTGGGAAGTGGGTATATAGATGAGTAAGATTGTTTGGGATGTTCTGTGTGATATACACACAAAAAAATCAACAAATTTAAAAAATGAGTTATATTTGAGGAGGAAGCATAAACATTTACATCAATGTTAAGTAGTGGAGGTGATAAACATTAACATTCAAATCTACCCGATGACTTTATAGCCATACACAGGTGCCAAGGATCCGAGTGAAACTGATTGTGACTAGTAATAATCAGATACATACAGATTAGAGACACATGCACCAACATCTAAGCATCATTAGCAAAAACAGAATCTTTCTGTAAGAAACAGTATATTTTAAAATGAAATGGAGATCTTTTTTAAAGATTTTGTCTTACAGGGTTTATACTGAGTTCAATATTGTATAACTGTATTAATTCAACTGTGAACCTAAAAATTTTTGAAATAGCCACTTTTGAAAGAGATAAATATTTGCTCTGGAAATTGTTATTGAGTATGTTAAAGCTGTAATGAAATGCTTCTAAAAAATAAAAAATAAACAAATAAAAGTAGAAAACTTCAAATTTCCATGAAAGAACTTTGAGCTCTTTGTGTATAAGTGGGGATGAAAAGTAAGCACTTAAAAAAATTCAAAAAAAATTAGGGTCAATATGATCAAAAGACATTCTGTATACATATGAAATTCTCAAAGAATAAATAAAATGTTTTTTTTAAAAAAAATTTTCTAAGGTCATAGTTTAGTCAACTAGTTTAAGGAACAAAGTATATGTCTAGTCAAGGTTTATCTGAGAACGTTTGGTTTTTGCCCAAGTTTTATCTACACAGCACATGGTAATTAAAAGTACCAGACTGGTGGAAATAACCTTCTTAGATGCTTAACAGCCATGATTTGAGGCCTATACTAATCTGGTCAGAGGCACTTAAAGGACAGTTTTTGCTCCTTGCCCTCCAAGGTTGACTAGTTCCAGGGGACTATGGAGCATCTCTTTAAATGTCCTATAACTGTGCTGTGTCACTTGTCCTTTTGTTCAGGGAGAACACGGAGACCCCACCAGATGGACTTGAACCAGTGTCTGATCTACAAAGAAGAGGGTCAGCACAGAGGAAACATTTTCTCCATGCTTCCAAGTGAGGCCAGCCATGGTTGAGCAGGACCTTTGGCTGATCTTCATACAAATGGAACTGGTAAAGAAAAGACAGGGGCTCCTCCCAAGCCCATGTGGCCCCTGAGAAACAGATCCTCAAAACATCTTAAGAGTAAAAATAAATTGGTTTATTTGAGCCAACTGTATGGTCTTAAACACCCAAAAGGAAAGTATAACCAAAGGTTAAAGTGAGCAGTATATGTAGTTCAAGGGATTACACTTCCCAGACATTAGGCTTAAGTCCATATAAAATGTTATTTAGACAATTATTTCTCATTGATGATTTTGTTTCTAATCACAACATGCTGCTCAGGTGTAAGACTTCAAATCCCAGCACCTGTGAGGCAGAGGCAGGTGGATCTCTGTGAGTTCAAGGCCAGCCTGGTCTACATAGTGAGTTCCAGGACAGCTGGGGCTACAGGGAGACCCTGTCTCAAAAAGACAAAAAAAAAAAAAAAAAAGACTTCAAATCTTGCTCTGCAGTACTGTAATGCCCACCTGTAGCTGAGGGAGACAACCCGCTACTGTTCTAAAATGATGACTAAGTTTGTTTTCTTCCACTATCTAGAAGGCTTTGAGAGGGAACTGACACTGATTGTAGCCACTCCAACAGTGCCTGAAAACAAATCCTGAGACCGTCACTCTCGAGTCCAGCCTTGGCAGACAAAAGAAAACTGAGGAGGAACCCAATGGAGGGATGCTTTTGGAAGCTCTTGTCAAGAAATTGCAATGGACTGTGATATGAACATTTGAAATTTTCCTTGTTTTGACTTCTTTCTGGTTCCCTGTCTAGCACTTGTAATGTTAACTACTTTTTAAAAAATAATTTTTTTTATGTGTATGAGTGTATTGCCTGCATGTATGTAAGTGCACCCGTGTTGGGCAATGCCCCAGAGGACAGAAGAGGCCGTCGGATCCCCTGGAACTGGAGTTATGGACAGTTGTTAGCTGCCATGTGGGTGATGGGATTCGAACCCAGGTCTTCTGAAAGAACAGCCAGTGTTCTTAACTGCTGAGCCATCTCTACAGCCCTGTAATGCTAACTACTCTTGCCTTTACTTCTCCTTCACATGTCCTAGGCACTGGTCAAGAATTTTCTTTTCTCCCTACAGTTAAGAGTTATGCAATTTAGGAGTCTTTTAGATAAACCCACTGAAGGGGTACCCCAATTGCCTCACCCTGCATCCCTGTTCAGCATGGAAGAAGCCAGTGCGGTGTGTGTCCTGATTCCCTATGGGCAATTTGGGTAACCTCTTCAGAGGATGAGGTAGCCAGTTTCTTGGCTAAAAGTCAAAATGTCCTTGGGCCTCTTAGCAACATACTGTGTTCCAAAGGCCAAAAATGTCAAAAGTATTTGGGAGCTCTTATCTAACCCCTAAAAGATTTTAGCATAGCAAAAAGCCCCATTTAAGAAAAAAAAAAAGAGTATGTGAAGTTATTCTGGAAAAAGTGATGGGGAGATATGGGAGGAGTTGGAGGGGAGGGAGTGGGCATGGATTTGATCAAAACACTTTATATGCATGTATAAAATTCTCAATAAAAAAAATTTTTTTTTGTCTTTTTGAGATAGGGTCTCCCTGTAGTCCTAGCTGACATGAACTCACTATGTAGACCAGGCTGGCCTAGAACTCACAAAGATCCACGTGCCTCTGCCTCCGAAGTGCTGGGATTAAAGGTGTGCAGCACCGCACCCGGTGTAATAAAAATTTTTTTAAAGTTAAAAAAATAAAAAAGAATATACCTTCTGGGAGCAGGTTCTTCACTAAATGTGAGGAGGGTGTGGGGCCAGAGGCAAGTGTGGCTCTGCCTTTTTCCCTTAGAGATGGTTCAGCCGGAATGTCTGAGAGACATTAATCTATATATAACTCAGGTATTGAGGGGAAATTTCAATAACAATGAGTGCAGATTCAGGAAGAAGCTGGGGCAGCAGAGCCATTGTTCCAGAAACACAGGCTTTCGCTGGGGATTTGTGTCTTCGCTCTTCTTCCCTGTTCACAGCCCCGGAGTTGTCACAATACAAAATGGCTCTGAAAATTAGTTAAGCATACAGGGACAAATCCAGGCAAACCCAAATTTGTGAGGAGAGTCTCATTAAGATTCCCAAGATGAAGGCTGTCTGTGAAAATTACCATGGAACTTTCTGATAATTCACCCTTGGTGAGTCTATGGGAAAGTAACAAAGGTTTCTTTGGCCTGCCATATGAGAGCCCTTGATTTCCTTTTACCTCATTTCCTTCATCGCTCCTCCTTCTGCCTCCCCTGCCTCCAACATACAAGATGCTGGCTTTGCATATGGTGGTGGCCTGGATTTTTGTGTCCACCAGGCAACTCTGGAGACTCCTGTGGGAAGTTCTGGTGAGTGAGCAGGGCAACTGGCCACCCACACGGGCAACAACTCCCTGCAGAGAGATCTCTGTTGAGTGTGTCCACCACTACTCCTGGTCCGAATCCCATCTTGTTCCTTACATTTAAGGAGCCGGAGGATAGAAAACAAATGGGCTGCTGGCTTTGGCTCCTGATTCTCCTCTGGGTTACACTCTTCCCACTCAAACCAAACACCTCCCACCTGTCAAGAAAAAAAAAAATCTGGTGTTAAAATATAATCAGACTTGTAAAACAGAACACGGGGTGATTATTTTATTACAAAATGATTTTTTCCCCTTTTCCAAGAGGAACATTTGCCAATGGATTCCTTTAAATAATGAATCCCTTGCATGTTTAAAAAGGACTCATGATTGACAACGGCATGGCGCATGGTAGAGCTTTTTTGGAAGCACATCCCATACGTGTCATTTGGGTGGCTTTGCTGGATAAGGACAATGATGATCCCAGTCAAACAAGGTTGCATTATCACAGTGTCCAAAGTGGAGAGGACCTGTCCTTGAGCATCCCAGGTCTGGCTCAAGCGTTATACAGCTGTATCCCCGTCTTCTCCTCTGAGGCCAGTGCTTACTTCATTGGATCTGGCATACAACTGCTGTCTAGCATAGAGGCAAGAGTTGGAAACTCCAGAGGTCAATTGGCTCCAGAGTTAAGGCTCAGTTATGCCTCTTACCAGCTCTGTTAGCTTGGGGAAGTTATTTAACCTGTTTGAGCCTGTTTTCTCATTAGGAAAAGAGACTGACTTGAGCATTAGGTATGGTGACATATCAGATGTGACATGTAATACTCTGCCTGCCTGCTACATGCTACATTATTAACTACTGTTAATAACTGCTAGATGAACAGGATGCCATCTAGATGCCCAGGAAAGATAACAGATGCCTTGTTCTATTCTAATTACATGATCTATGAACCAGGCGAAGGCTCAGTATGCAGCTTCTAATTATCTAGTTGGCACCGACAGAACAATCTATATTAGATTAAATTCCAAATAGCTATGTTCAACTAATATAGCCTTAAATTTCAAATGATTAATTTCCCCTACTCGTCTAGCATACTATTTTCTACAAGACATTTTCTAAGGGCAGTTAATTCTTCCAAGTGACTCTATGGAGATGTTTGTTAATTAAAATCATAACATTTTTAAGGGCGACTTCAAGAGTTTTTCTAGACTTTGAACAATTGGAAACAATCATTAGAATTTGGTGTTTTTTTCTTTTCTTTTTGGTCTTTTTCAGACAGGGTCTCTCTGTAGCTCCAGTGGACCTGGAAGTCGATATGTAGGCCAGGCTGTCTTGGATTAAAGGCGTACAACACAACACCTGGCTAGAATTTGCTTTTTAAAGATGGCTTGGTTAGGGGTTGGAGAGATGGTTCAGTGATTGAGAGCACTGGCTCCTCTTGCAGAGAACCCGGGTTTGATTCCCAGCACCCACATGGCAGCTAACAACCATCCATAACTCCAATGCCAGGGGAGGTCTGATGCCCTCTTCTGACCTCCATGGGCATTGCATGACACAGGTGCACTTAACATACATGTGAGCAATTCACTCATACAAATAAAATAAAAATAATAAATAAGGTGTTTTTTTAAAAAAAAGACTACTTGGGGCCAGGTATGGTGGCACATGCCTTTAATCCCATTAGGAGGCAGAGGCAGACCAGATATCTGTGAGCTCAAGGCCAGCCTGGTCTACATAGTGAGTTCCAGGTCACTGGGGCAACAGGGTGATTCTGTCTCAAAAAGACCGAAAAAAAAAAAAAAAAAAAAAAGGGTGGTGCTAACTTGCAGCAGTGACTCTCTGAAAGTCTGGTCCCAGATAGTAACATCAGCCTCCACTGAGAACCTGTTAGGAATGAAAATTCTAGGTCCCACTCAGCGTTATTAGAACACAGCAATCTGTGGGAGTGATAACTAATCAATGACATGGGTGGCAACCCACCCACTCCATTCCTGACAGACACTGAACATCTTTCCTATTGAGTCTGAATGAGATCGCAGATCCCTTTTCAACACAGTGCCCAGAGTTACCACAAATCAGAGTTCCCATGGCTGGTCAGAGTTTAATGCTCCAAGGTCTCAATTAAGCATTTATTCAGTTATTTGCATTTCCTCCCCTGGAGAAAGATTATGGTCCTGCCTAAAGAGGGTGAGACCCTTGGGACCATAAGAAAATGGCTTGGTTTCTGAACCTGCAGAGTGTCCATGACATATACATGCCCGGTTGCCATAGCACATGAAATTGCCATCATTTAGTGACACAAGCATAATGTCAGCAGGGCAAGGTCTTGCCAATGAGCTCACCCTCAGTATAATTGCGTTCAAACCTTGTAGATCTATGTTAAATGCTCAATTGAGACAGTATGAAAGTCTCATGCTAGCTACCTATTTAATCTAGAAGCTATTCTAACCTGCTAATTTTATAAAAAGCTAGATCCAGTGCTCTGACGGTAAGGTGCTTGTTTTGTAATTATGAAGACCTGAGTTTAGTCACTGGAACCCATGTTTTAAAAAGCCAGGCATGGTGGCGTGTACTTATAGCACAGGGGAGGCAGAGACAGGTGGATCCTTGGGGCTTGCTGGCCAGACATAGCCTCTCTGACAAGTTCCAGGGCAGTGCAAGACCCTGTCTAAAAAAACAAACAAACAAACAAACAAAAAACCCCGCAGGGTTAGTGAGATGTAATGTGAGGTGGTAGAAGGAGAAAACTAACTCCATCAAATTGTCCTCTGGCCTCCACATGCACACATGGCATACATGTGCCCCTCCCCCATATCATGCACAAGACTCTAATAATAATAATAATAATAAATTTTTACAAGGTGACAGCACATGAAAAATGACATCTAAGTTGGTCCTCTGGTCTCTACATGCACATGACATATGCATGTGTACCTGTACACAGAGAGGTATCTACACACATGAACATGCATATATATACATACACACATACACAAAAGACATGGAAGGGGGACTATTTGGGAGGAGGAAGGGGACCAGCAGGAAAAGCACAGGGATGCAAAACAGAGTAATGGGGGTGAAAAGGATCAAAAGTGTGAAATGTCGTAATGAAGCTCATTGTTTTCCAGACAATACATACCAGTAAAAGGAAGAAAATTTAATTCCATTTTCTGTGCAAAAGAAAGTATTCCAGTCTTTCAGATGACAACATTTGCTTGCTTGCTTTTTACTGAATTTCTCCATTCACTTGTGTTGTTGATAGTGGTGACTTTTTTTTTTTTGTGCTGTTTCGTTTTTGAGACAGGGTCTCTTGTAGCTCAGGCTAGTCTCGAACTTGCCATGCATGACCTTGAACTAACTCTTCCTGCTTCTGCCTCCCAAATGCTGGGATTACAGGTGTAAGCCACCATGCCCAGCCTTTTACTTCTTCCTCCTTCCCCTCCTCCCCCTCCTCCTCCCCCTCCTCCTCCCACTCTTCCTCATTCTTCTTCTTCTGAGCTGAGGACTGAACCTGGGGCCTTATACCAAGTGCTCTACCACTGAGCAAAATCTCCAACTCCCATTTCCTTCTTCCTTTTTTGTCTTTTTGAGACAGGGTTTCCATGTAGGTCCAGATGGCCTGGAACTTGCTATGTAGAGCAGGCTGGCCTTGAACTCACAGAGATCCACCTGCCTCTGCCTCCTGAGTGCTGGGATTAAAGGTGTACCCCACCCTTCCCAGCCTCCTATTTCTTTTATAGGGAATTTTGGTCATCACTGTTCAGTACAGATTGTCTATAGAGAATGAAATCAGGTCTGGCCTGTTATAACACTATCTGTTGTGACAGTTCATTATTCAATATCTGTGACAAGATGTGTGAAAATTTCTTATTTAAAAATGGAACTTAATTTATCTTTTGCCATCTTGCCTAATGCACTGAAGTTAACTGGTTACAAATCTTCATTGAATGAGGTTACTTCCTTCAAAGCATTCTGACAGATGGTCAGTGTTGTTAGTGACAGCAGTTGATATCTTTGGAATTTAAATATACAAAGAAATTGAACAAGAATCTATTTAGTAGCCTATTAGATTTTATAAATAGTTTCTTGAGGTTTGATGCACACTAGGACGTACTGAAACCAACTGGGATGTTAATTCAATCCAACCCCAATCCAAAGCCAAAAAGTCTAAACTGGAGAGTTGCAATGGGCAGGACATGTGAGCAACAGTCAGTATTGGTGCATGGGGGTTACAGTTGAATGCAAAGTCAAGGATATCTGCTCACATTGCTGCAAGTTATGATTTGAATACTGTCCAAAGAATGAGACCAGAAGAAACTAGGTGAATTTGTGGTATGCTCATGCATGAACTTCAGTCCTAGTGGGGATCTGGAATGGAGACCAGCTCTCTGAAGGTAGGGAGTGCAGTTGTGGTGGGATGCACATATTGCTGCCCAAAGACCAATTTAACCCCTAAGTAAATCAGACTTTAGGTACAGGACTATAGATGTGACTCATGATCCACTATGCAAATACAGTCATGTGTCCCTCCAGCATGCAGGCCCTCTTTCCCCCCTTTTCCTTGTTCTGGGCAACCAATGTGCCCAGACAGTATGCCTGGACTAAGCTAATTGCAGCAGTCAAATTCCCTAGCATCTTGCTTCCTTTGCAGCCACTGGTGACATGTGACCCAGCTGTAACAATGAGACAGAGTGAAAACTGCTGGGGATGCTTTGGAAAAGCACTTATCTGTTAAAGGGGCAGAATGGATACTGATATGTTCTCCATCACTCACAATGGAAAACATTCCTACCTAATACCCCAACTCACTATGGAAATGGAAATCCTAACCAGTATCACATTCAGAGAATGGAGTTGGGCATATGCGTGGCAGAAGATGCAACAAGTAGGGCACACTGCAATGTTATTCAGAAGAGCAGACTAAGGACTGTGTTTCAAGATGGCATTATCTAATGTTCGCCTAAGACAGTTAAGACATTGGAAACGGATGGACGAGATGTTGAAGTAAAGGAGTCTTAGCACCTGGAATGTCCATATATGGACAGAGTTCCTACATTGGATGAGGGAGTCCACATACTCCATCCTTGATATTCTAAGCAACAGTTTGGGGGCTCTAGATTGATTCATGGCTGATCCTAATAATGTGATAATAATAGTATACATCTCATCAACATATGTACAAAATAAATAATTCATGTAATGAATTTAACTCAATGCCAGACGCACAGTAAAGGCTCAATAAGGGGTATCTGAGACATACTTAAGTATAGACTCTTAAGTCAGAATATCTGGTTTGAATCTTACATTCATCACTTATTGCCCACGTAACCTTGAGTAATTCTCATTCTCCTTATCCATCAAGTGGAAGTAAATTTAAATCCTTAAAGGACAATTGTGAGAGTTCAATCAAATGGTATGTATGAAGCACTTGGCACAGCTAAATGCCCAATAAATATTAGCTAATGTTATGACAAGTTGCACCCTAAGAAATATAATGAATGTTTTAAACCTACCTCTTGTTCATTTAGTTTCTAAAAACTAAGCCAGGTACTGTGGCATATAGTATAATCCCAGCTATTTGAGAGGCTGGGACAGAAGAATCACTAGAGCCCATGAATTTGAGACCAGCCTGGGCACTATAGTGAGAACCTGTTTCAAAAACTAAAAAGAGGGAGAATAGTGATGTATAGGAAGAGGAGATGATGGAGGAAAGTGACTGAGTATGGGACGGTTAGACAGAGCACCACAGAGAAGGTCGAGTCGATGGGCCATATATGTAGGTAGAGCAGAAGTACTGGAGAGAATGGAGAGAGAGGGGAAGGGGTTACTATCATATTCTGCAGGAGACTGCTTTATACATGCTATAAATAAATTCTTCCTTCTCCTAGCCTCATGTTCCTAGGGTAAGCCAAATATTTTAACAATGCAATTTAGGAAAATATATCATGTGAAATAGTTTAGCCCTTATTAGAAATTAGCCCAATTAGAAATTTCCCATCCAAATAAGTCTAATGCTATTTTAAAGAACGTTTGTATAATGCATAATTTAGATCATACCTAAGCTAAGAAATATATAAGAACAAAAAGTTGAAGGGACTGGTACCAAAAACCACTTGGCATTGGAGCCTGTGTATAAATTATGGTGGATGGTGACAGCGAAGGTATATGCAGCATGCAGGTGATGTTTTGTAGTGGCTTTTTTCCCCCTGTGAAAAGTAGATTCTGCTTTTGGAAAGGAATATATCAAGAGTTCTTTGAAGCAAACACTGGTTTCCAAGAACTTAGTGCAAGACTATGCAGGTTTTTCTTAACTTTGCCATTACATGTTGCCAACCTTATGTATCACTATTCCCCCAAACACTCACAGACATGGGCACTGGGCTTCTTGATGTCTCCTGAATGTGTCCTGCTTCCATACCAGGCTCAATACCAGCCAATGATGGCCACAGAATAGATGCTCAAAACCCACTGACTGTAACCACATCCATTGCTTATGTGTCCTGTCACCAGATGGAATCTGTTGACATCTCCATTCAACCAAAGCTTACACACCCTATGTACTCCCTTTCCCACCGTGTGAATCCTCGTACTATGTGCTGTCTTTCCCACCGTGTGAATCCTCGTACTATGTGCTGCCTTTCCCACCGTGTGAATCCTCGTACTATGTGCTGCCTTTCCCACCGTGTGAATCCTCATAGGTTTCTCCTTTCTCCCCACAATGGAATTTGACACTGGCATCACTTTTGGGAACAATATGTGTCTTCCCATTCTTGAGCTCCTAGGGCCACTTCTCTGATCCCAACTACCTTCTCTGTTTTCCTTCTTTTCAAGTGTGACCCAGGTGTTCCTGATGAAGAAAACAACATGGGCAAAGTTTACAGATTCACAATGGAATTTGGGACTTGAGAGATGGCTCAGCAGTTAAGAACACTTGGGACTCTTGCAGAGTTCCCAGGATCCACATGGCGGCTTACAATCACCTGTAGCTCCAGTTCCAGGGGAGCTGCTGCCTTCTTCTCGCCTCTGTGGGCACTTTACACATGTGGTGCCCTTATACACACTAGGCAAAACACTTATACACATAAAATAAAAATAAATAAATCTTGGAAAAAAACCCCCAGAATTCAGGGAATGGCCTGGAGGTCAGTGATTTTGATGACTTCATTCCTTGGGGGGAAAAATCCCCAAAACAGACTCTAAGCCCATTTCTCAAAACCTTTATCATACTTTTGCTTCATGAATCTAGTTGTTTATTAAAATATGAACATATTTTCTCAGACTCTTGCCAGAAATCTTAAACTTTAAATGGTTGTGATATATCCACCTATTAAGCTAAGTGGCTACAAGTCTAACAGTGTTGCTTCATGGTACGGTGGCGCCCTAGCTAGAAGGCTGCTGAACTAGTAACATCATCTTCTGTTTTCTCCCAAGAAGATGAAGTGTGAGTGCCCTGTCTCGCCTCTACAATCCTAACACTCTGCTACAAAGGTAGTTTTTTCTCCTTTGTGATTGACATGTTTTCCAGGAGTGACAACAGCTTACCCACTTGCTTGAAGTCATTTGGAATTTATCCCACTATCATTAAGCCCCAACTACACCTTTTTAGCATGCACAAGAGCTCAAAGAAGTTGTCACTGCCATTTATTTTCCCCTCTAATACTTCAACTTTCAGGTTCACACTACAATGTATTTGCATGCCAGGTGCTATTAGATAAACAGACATTTGCATTATGAGCAACTGGAGATTAGTAGACAGTAGATTTTTCAATCTTTTTGTTTAAATTATCTTTCTAACGTTTATTCTGGCTTTTACAGGCATGTTGCTTTGGGGAGAATTATGGAAAGTCTGTGCATAAAAAAATATGTCATATATTGGCTTTTTCTCCAGACTGTGAACTTTTTAGTGACAGGGAGTATGTTAACCTCCTCTGTATTTTCAGAATCTCACACTGAGCCTGATCTTTACATCCTGCTCTATAAGCATTTGATGAATAAACCCTGCAATGGGTTAAAGATGGTCAGCTATTCTTTATTAGATAGGCAGGCGACTGGCAGACTATGGAAGAAGTGATGTTCTGTCAAGTTTTTGGATTCCAGCCTCAAGAGATTGTTAGCTTCCATGTTCTGCCCTTTCTAGAAACCTTACCTTCTAAGATCAGCTACCCCAAGATTACTTTGTGGGAGAAGCCAGTCAACAGCCCAGCAGTGTCCATTTGTTCTTCTGTCCAGTCTTCTATCCATCCCTGCCAAGGGGCAGGTGCTTCATTGAAGCCTCCAGACTACCAGTGAGATGCCTTTGGAGCAGAAGAATCACTTGCCTAATCTGCTGGAATTCCTTCATGAAATCACAGGCTGTAACAAAAGCTTGCTATTCTGAGACTCTGAGTTTTAGAGTAATCTGCTATACAAAATAAACAACCAGAACAAAATCCTTGGGGGAGGGGTGCCATGAACACCATTCAAGCCCACTGCCCCCAGAAAGACCAGTTTGTGTTGTAACAGCTACTCCTACCTGATGAGAGTAAGATGGTGTTCAGGTGAGCAGGTTGGGCTTCTTCACCGCAGCCAGCAATAGCCAAGGATGCTGCTCAGCAGCACAAACCAGAGGACCAGTCCAACCTCAGGACACAGAGATCCCAAAGAGGACTGTCTTTAGCACTTGGAAACCAAGGAGGATGGAACCTAAAATTCTCTTACCTGATGATATTAGATAATATTCCTAATAGGATGGTATTACATAGAAATGAGATAGGAGACCCAAAGACAATTCTGGGTGATGATAGATTAAATGATTATTAGAGAAGGCAGATGCATTTTTTTTCTTTCTTACCCTAATGGTAGATCCAGAGATATGGTTGGAAAAAAGAAAAAGAAATATGGATGTGATGCTGAAAGAATGGCTTTTGAGCAGACAGGGAAAGAGGCCAGCGAAAAGCTATTCATTCTGTGTGTACTTAGATTTTCTGATTCCTAAAGGATCAGGAAAACATGTTACTATCATTAATTTTTTTTCAAAAACAACTGAAGAGAAAAACTCTACAATAAAATAATGACAAAATAATGATGTACTATGAACATTCTTGGGCAGGGTATAAAGAAATTTCACTGTCAGTTGCAACACCTGACAACTGACCTGACTTTTTTTTTTTTTTGTCTTTTTTTGAGACAGGGTCTCCCTGTAGTCCCAGCTGACCTGAACTCACTATGTAGACCAGGCTGGCCTTGAACTCACAACGATCCACCTGCCTCCGCCCCCTGAGTGCTGGGATTAAAGGCGTACGCCACCACGCCTGGCTTTACCTGACTTAAACTGTTTTCTTGTTGTGAATGAGATCTCTCTGTTTCTTTCATGAAATTATGTGAGTTGATTTAGAGAAGAGGAAACAGAAGAGTAGTTTAGAAAGGAAGGGAAATAATATACTGAATAGTACCATCTTTGGAGAAGTTTAGAATACTCATACTTTTCAAACCCATAACTGCCCTTTAAAAAAATTAAACAAGGGGCTGGAAGATAGCTCAGCAGTAAAGAGCACTGGATGCTCTTGCAGAGGATCCAGGTTTGAGTCCTAGCACCCACATGTTATCTAACAACTATCCATAACTCCAGTTCCAGATGAATCCAATGTCCTCTGACCCACAGGCATTGCGAGACATGGGTGAACTTTTATACATGCAGGCAATACACTCATACACATAAAATTTAAAAAATAGTAATTTGGTATTTTTAAAGAACATCTTTCTGCTGTACACATGCTGATTATTAAGCTTATATAAACAACTAGGGCTCATGAGATGACTCAGAGAGTAAAGGTGCTTGCTGCCAAGCCTGATGACCTGAGTTTGAGCCTTAGAATCCACAGTCGAGGGAGAGAATCAGCTTGTGCAAATTGTCATCAAATTCTTTGTCATTGTTTAGATAGATGGTGTAGATGATAGAAAGACAGATGATAGATAGATGATAGAAAGACAGATGATAGATGATAGATAATGAGAGAGCTAGCTACTTAGCTAGCTAGATGATAGATGGATGGATAACAACACTGTCTAAGAATCAACATCTAGATGGTTTCTGTTGCTTCTTGGCCTGTGTGTAACGCTATGAAAAGACTCAAGATGTATGTATTAACTAGGATCTCTGTGAATTCAAGGCCAGCCTGGTCTACATAGTGAGTTCCAGGACACCTGGGGCTACAGGGAGACCCTGTCTCAAAAAGACCAAAAAAAAAAAAGAGTTGAAACCTAGTCTTAAGTTTACAGTCATCACCCGCGTCACAGCGCACGAGGCTGAGAAGCCTGCATTGATCTGTGTTCTCTCCAGACCTGCCTTTAGGTGACACCTACTCATGTGGGCCAGGCCATCCATTCACAGTCCTTAGTTAAATGTCTGTCTTATCGGAAATAAGTACACACCAATCATCCTGTCTGACCCGGTATCTGGTGCTCTGTGGCCCTGTCAGTGGACATATGAAGTTAACCATCACTGCCGTGGTCTGTTCAGGCTGCCGTGATAAAGTGTGACTGCGTGGCCAAGTCCAAAGTTAAGGCCTGGATTCCATGACAGGCCATGCCAGGGTTGAGACGGTCACTGTGCCCAGTGTTCAAGGCTGGCTCCAGCCCCAGTCCCTGGGATTTGTCTTGTGTTCTTGATAGCTGAGCCCACCCTCCTCGTCCCGCCCACGTTTGCCTGCCCCCTTTGCCTGATTCTCTTCACCCTCATGGTGCTTTCTTTAATAGCGAATTTCTTCCTCTGTCTGTGCTGCAGTGGGCAGGGATATGACTCAGGAAGGCTCCCTCTATGGGGACTGGCAGGGTCCACACCCCAGGAAACATAGACCTGGAGCAGGAGTGGAGGCTGGGGCAGAGGCTGGGCAGGAAGGGCCTCTGGAACACGCAAGGTGCCCAGTCTAGTGGATTTCCTGATTTCCTCTCACGGAGCCTCTGACATTTAATAGCCCAACTTTACCCATCTGTTCCATTGCAAGGTATGTGCTCCTCCATAAAAACTTGTTCCTGCCTTGTTCTAAGCCTGAGATTAGCTGTAGTTGGGGATTGTGTTTTAATGGTAGCTGGACATTGTTTCTAGACAGTACAGTGGAGGAAGTCTGCTGTATGTGGGAATCCCAGCAGTAGGGAGGCAGAAGCAGGCGGATATCTGTAAGTTCAAGGCCAGCCTGGTCTACATAGTGAGTTGCAGGACACCTGGGGCTACAGGGAGACCCTGTCTCAAAAAGACCAAAAAAAAAAAAGAGTTGAAACCTAGTCTTAAGTTTCCTGTGTAGCTCCTTCACCCTGTACCTTTATTATGATCTCACCTTCCTCTGGAAAATACTATCACCCCCTCTTCTTCCCACTGTTTCTTCTTGTCTCCTCCAGGCCATTTTATGGAACATGCCCCCAGGTTTCTGGTTTATAGCTGGCTGAGCCAGAGGTGGGCACCCGATTTAAAGCCAGTGCAGTCAGGTTCTTCCCTCTTCAGGTATTTTGCAGACTTGGGAGATGTTTGAGCTTAGAATGGGCCTGGGAGGTATTTTTCCTGTGTGGACCAGAAAGATGGAGGAAACTGTTCTACAGAAAGAGAGAATGAGGTAGAGACAGATGTAGCAGGAGGCAGATGAATGTGGGGAAAGCTTGCATGGTACTGAATTCCGACCCCTAGTTAGATTTTGGAACTAGGATAAAGTTATGCACTTCATTTTTTAGAACAAAGTTCTTGTTTGTATATAGCTAGCTCTAGAGGCTCCAAGGATTTTGGAAAAACAAAAAGGTCAATGGGAAAGGGGCTTTGGGATGACTTCTGAGTAACCCAGCCAATCCATAGGATCTAACAAAACATGTACTATCTCACTTATAAGAAAATGCCATACAAAAGCAATTATTATTCTTATTCCATTTTAAATGAAACAGAGAGAGGTTGAAGAGGTTAAGAAACTTTCCCCCATATCAGCTGGCTACTAAGTCTCGGGGTAGAGGGGGGACTTGTGACTGTATCAGACTGAATCTACCATGATGGCCTGCATGCTCATGGGTGAAGCATGGATCTCTATTCTAGCTCCCACACTGTAGACTCAGATTTTGGGAGTTTAAATGAATCCTGTAAGCCAGTCAGGAGTCTTGAAGGCAGGGCCTGTGATTTGTGCTGCCCTCTAGATGCAGTGTGGATGAAGTCAAATGTAACACAGGCCAGGGATCCAGACACTGGATGTCATTCAGAGGAAGCAGGTGGGTGTGGCAGTTCTCAGGGTTCCACTGTCACATGGACAGGCCACATCAAGCAATGAACAAGATTCACTTGATTATGGCTACGGAGAGAAGAGGCGTTTATGGAATCTGCATCTAGGTCTTTATTCCTGGTCATCCTTCCAACATGAGCTATGGTGTGACGGTGAGAGACGAGTGATGAGGGGAAGGCACAGACCTTATTAAGGTAAAAACTGGGGCTGGGGAGATGACTCAGGAGGTAAGAACGCTCTTTCTGCAAGCGCAAGGGGCCCGAGTTTGAATCTCTAGCACCTACATAAAAAGCTGGCATGGTTGTAATGGGTAATATATTAACATATGTTTAATCTGAAGGGAAGGGCTCTTAGACCTCTAAAAAAAGAAAATAAAACTTACCTAAAATTACTCAGCTAGTTGGCTAAAGAGGGAATCTGAGTATAGAGTTTAAGCCTGTCTTGAGGTCTTGAGATTTTCCTGTACTCCACTAGGTGATCTGTCTGTGTCTCTCTCTGTTCTGTCCTCTCTGTATGTCTCTGTCTTTCTGTTCTCTCTCTCTCTCTCTCTCTCTCTCTCTCTCTCTCTCTCTCCCAGCAACAATATAAAAAAATGCATGCTGTGGATCCAGGATACAGTGTACTGGTAAACCATATGCTTGGCACATGCAAGTCTTTGGGGTCCACCCTCAGTGCTGGAAAAAAAAGAATTATATGTGCTGGACATGGTTGCACATGCCTTTAATCCCAGCACTTGGAAGGCAGAGGCAGGTGGATCTCTGTGAGTTCCAGGCCAGCTGGAGCTACAGGGAGACCCTGTCTCAAAAAGAACAAACAAACAAACAAACAAACAAAGATGTAGTGGTCCTGACCATTTCTCATACCCAAGTAGATACATTCAGGACCAACTCCCAAGTGAAATAAACAACTAAATGAAAGGAAGCTTTGTATTAAACGAGTGATTCTTTTTTTTTTTTTTAATATTCAAGATGAAAGGCGAGCTGTTGTAAGGTCCTAACCTGAACTGTCAGTAAGTTCATTCTTTCCTCTTTTCCCGTAAAAGAAAGTGATGATGGGTTTGTAGGTTCACAAGCAGAAATGTTCCTTATACATCTCTTTCCTGCATTCAGGAACATACGGAACCTCAGGGTGTTCTCAGAAGCTATCAAGTACCAGGAGCTCCATGATCTTGGGAGGCCTCAGTCTACCACTTCCAAATTACGCATGAGCAAGCCTCTTTTCATTTCTAGGCATTTAGAAAAGATGAGGGACTAAAGGAAGAAGCCTTTCCCCCATACCTTCTATTCCTGACACCTGTCTACCATGAAATCAGATGAAAGGAACAAGGAGATAAATTGTGATGGCTAATCCTGGGTGTCAATTTGACTGGACCTGGGATTAACTGAAATGAGAGAGATCTTCTTGATTGGATCATCTGAAGCTGGAAGACACACCCTAAATGTGGGTGTTACCTTCTGATGGCAGCCCGTATAAGAGAAGAATGCCAGGTTTCTTGCTGCTTGTCTTCTCTCTCACTGGTGAGTTCGTCTTGCTGCTGTAGACTGAAGACTAGCTGATCTTTTGGAATTTGTCAGACCTTCAGCACCAGACTGGGACTACTGAGACATCCAGCCTCGTGGACTGAGCGACTACGGAGTCTCAGCCTCTCCAGTGTGGTGCAGCCACTGTTGGACTACTTGGACTCTATCCTGTGAGCTAAGCTGATAAATCTCTATACATATTCATTCTACTGGTTCTGTTTCTTTGGAGAACCCTGACTGATACATAAGTGTTGGCGGAAAGGGCATTGCCAACCTTGAGGAGAATAGACAGGTCATTTAAAACAGAGAAAGGGCTTCCCAAAAGGAAATATGATTGGAGGGATAAATAAAAAGAAACTGTTCAGACACAGTTCTTCAAAACATAACCAGAATAGCATGTACTAGTGGCTTCACAGAAGTAAGTGGAAGGACTGGTGGGCCAGAACTTTCAGTCCTGCTGGGATTTTTATTAAATTCATGTTTATAAGAAAATGATCTGAACACTTAGTAATGGCATGAACAGCTTGATGGAAAATGTTTTAAAGAAGATAACCATAATATGGAAAGAAAATTTGTGAGAGTGCTTTAAATGAAAATATTAGCTCAGTGTAATGCATTAGCAACTATAAGCTGCCAGGTCTCATATTTAGGGCTCTAGCTGTGACCTCTTTCTTCTCCAACCTCTGCATTTGTAATTTCCGTGTTTTTCAGTGTTGTCTGACTCTTAAATGTAAATTTGAGTAAGTTTCCCCCTTCCTACAAATCTGTCAGCAGCTCCTTACTACATACAGGATAAAGTCTAAGGTCCTTAATGACATTATAAGGCCCCTGGGATTAGTCCACATTCTTTCAAACTGACCTTGGTGCTCTAGATCTGGTTTTCTCCCTACTCTCTCCCTCTGTATCTTCCTGGCTCCAAAAGCTCCCGAAGGTTTCCTAATAGCAAGGTACTTGCTTCCCTCTACAAGAGCGAGTAAAGTCCGGTAAGGGCTGTGTTACTTCTTCAGGATGACAGCTTTGGTTCAGCCTTGCTGTTAAGCAACACTCATTTATTCCACACACATTTCTTTGATGTCTGTTTTATGTCAGGAACTGTGTTAGACTGCAGGGATTAAGTGACACAAATTTTATTATCTAACAGTTCTGGAAGTCCGAAGACAGTCATGGGCTTTACCTTTTCTGAAATCAAGAAGCTGGCAGGGCTGCAGTCCTTCTGAAGACTCTGGGGAGACTTTGTTTCTCCTGCCTTTTTAGCACTTGGATACTGCCTACATTCCTTGGCTCATGGTCTCATCTTCCATTGTCAGAAATGGCTATGTAACACCAACTGTGACAGGGTCACATCTACTCTGATTCTCCCCCCACCACAACTGACCCCTTATCAACGACACAAAAACATCACTTTAAACCACAACACTTCCATTTCTTATCTCCAAGATCTCATGTTAATATTAATATTACAACATATGACAGTAGAACTTTAAAAGTTCCACAGTCTTGAGCCGGGCATGGTGGCTCACACCTGCAGTCCCAGCACTTGGGAGGCAGAGGTAGGCAGATCTCTGTGAGTTTAAGGCCAGCCTGGTCTACATAGTGAGTTCTAGGCCAGCTGGGGCTACAGGGAGACCCTGTTTCAAAAAGACAAAAAAAA
>NW_008359461.1:728049-804214 GCF_000622305.1 Nannospalax galili
GCCAGCTGGGGGTAAAGGGGGGCCCTTTTTAAAAAAAAAAAAAAAAAAAAAAAAAAAGTTCCAGTCTTTAAAAAATTCAAACATTTAAAAAGTTCAAAGTCTTGGGGTTAGAGAGATGACTCAGTGGTTAAGAATACTGGCTGTTTTTGCAGAAGACCGTGGTTCGAATCCCAGCATCCACATGGCAGATAACCATCTGTAACTCCAGTTTCAGGGGATCCGACACTCTCTTCTGTCCTCCAAGGGCACTGCATGACACTGGTGCACTTACACATAGGTATAACATGATATACACATAAAATAAAAATAAATAAATAAATAAATTGTTTAAGTTCAAAGTCTCTCTAAAAAGTCTCTTAACTTTGGGCACCTGTAAAATCTAAACTCCAAAACAAGGTAAGCACTGTCTTATTTCAGAAGGGAAGATGTGGGCACACAGGCAAAACCAAAGCCTAGCAGAGTAGTTTAAGACTGGTCTGGGATTCACTTCTGATCTTCTGGGCTCCAAAGGGTTCAGGCAGCTTCACTTCTCTGGCTCTGCCATCCACAGCACACACAGTTTGTCTCGTAGGCTCATGCAGGCTCCACTCCACACCTGTTGCTGCCCTTGGTGGTCATCCTATGGTCCTGGTATCTCCAATATGCTGGTGTCTCATCTGTAACTGAGGCTACACCTTCACCAATGGCCTCCCCTGGTCTCTCAAGGTGCAAAGTCTCAGCTCCTCTCTGTGACTCCTTCATGCTTTCAATACCAGAACCATGTAGGAGACTATTATACTTTATCAAGTCATGCTTTCAGCTTGAAATGGAGGCTCGGGCTCCCTCTGGACCTCAGCTTCTGTGTGCAGACCCTGAGGAAATACTTCCCAGAATATTTTGTCATAATGATGCTGCTCTCTTATTACTCACAGATGATCTTTCAGCTCCAGGTAACCAGCATCAATTGTCGCAGTAAAGCAAAGGTTTCACTTCAGTGATGCTGGTCTCTTCTTAATCACAGCTGATTCTTTAGCTTCAGTTCACTGGAAACCACAGATTCTCAATTCAAAATATCACACAAACATCCCTGACAATCTCTGCTTCCCTTTGAAGCTTCACAAGCCAGGTTTCCATAGTCTATACCTCTTTCAGCATTATCATCCAAGTTCCTATAGAACGGCTCACCACAAGCTCCAAGCAATTTTCTAGTCCAAAGCTCCTAAAACTTCTAGTATCCTCCCAGACATATATGGTCAGGTCTGCCACAGCAATACCTCACTCTGGTAACAATTTCCGTTTTAGCTGCGATAAAAGCACTGACCAAAACCAATTTGGGGAGGAAAGAGCTTATTTCATCTTATATCTCCCAGGTCATAGTTCATCACTGAGGGAAGTCAGGGCAGGAGCTCAGGGCAGAAACCTGGAGCAAAGACAATGGAGGAATCTGTTTACTGGTTTGCCCCTCTGGCCTATGCTCAACCTGCTTTCCTATACAACACAGGACCACCTGCCTAGGGGTGGCACCACCCACAGTGGGCTGGGGCCTTTCCACATCACTCAACAATCAAGAAAATGCCCCACAGACATGGCCACAGGCCAATTCAGTGGATGAAATTCTTCAATTAAGATTTCCTCTACCTAGGTGCCTCACGTTGACAACTATAGCTATCCAGCACACACCCCTTGTCTCTCCACTTCAAGATCACTGATGTAAG
Organism: Nannospalax galili; assembly: GCF_000622305.1. NCBI lineage: Eukaryota > Metazoa > Chordata > Mammalia > Rodentia > Spalacidae > Nannospalax > Nannospalax galili. The sequence continues at coordinate 729,744 of NW_008359461.1, forward strand.
CACACCTTCAAGGTCCCCTTTGCCAAATAAGATAAAATAACACAGCTTCTGAGGATTAGACTGTGGGTATCTTGGGAGCAGTTTATTTTGTTTCCTACCCTCTGTTAACGCTTTTACTTTGTTGTTAAATCAGAAGAGCTGGGAACAGTGGCACATTCCTGTGGTTCCAGGTATTTGAAAGTTTGAGGCAGAAGGATCTTTCTGGGTATTTGAGGCCAGTCTGGCAACATAGTAAGACTCAAAGGAAAACAAAAGTACCTCCCAACAAAACAAATAAATACAGAACAGTTTGCACTGAGCATCCATGATGTGGCATTGTTCTAATTCTAGGTGTTAAGAATCCAGCAGTGAATACAAAAGTGCAGTTCCTGCCATCAGGGGTCTCACACCGTAGACAGAAGATATATGATAGACCAACTATGCCAGACGAAGAGAGGAAACTGGAAAAAATGAGGCTAGTGGGACATTTTGATAATTCAAAAAGAGGGAACTGAATACAAAGAAAGGTGATGAAAAGGCTGAGAAGTTAGCTAGGAGGAAGAGACTACTTAGTACCCAGAAAATTTGAAATTGTGCTGTTGGGGAGGAGCCCAAGGGCAGAACCCAAGGGGTCCCACATGCTAGACAAGTACTGTACCACTGAGCTGTACCCCAGCCCAATTTAGTGATCACTACCTCAGCCTGAAAGTATTCAGAGAGTGAGACTGGCTCTTAATCAGTAAGACCTGGGGCCTTTGGAGGTAAATAAATGTACCAGGTATTAAGATACTGCCCGAGGCAGAGCCGTCTGGGGGTGGCTGAATTCAGCTGCAAAGTCCTGATAAGGAAGGCTGGGAAATATGGCCCAAGGGGGCCAGGCTTCCTGTAAGAGAGAACTGTCCATCTCCAGAGATTGAGCAGCCAAATGACCAACCTAGCTACCTTTGTACAGACTCTCCGAAGGAACCCAGGAGTGAGTCATGCAGGTACTTGGGGGAAAAAGCTTTCCTGGCAGAGAGCTCAGCCAGTGCAAGGCCTGGAGGCAGGAGAACACCTGCTTGATGTAGTCAAGGACCACAGGGATGGCTGGGTGCAAAGGAAGAAAAACAAGGGAGTCAGGGAATAGAGCACAGTGGAACTTCCATGCTTGGAGGGTCCACATTCATGGATTCAGGAAATCATGGACCAAAGATATATTTTTTAAAGCAACTGAGTCTGGAGCTGGAGAGTTGGATAAGTGGTTAAGAGCACCAGATTCTCTTGCAGAGGACCCGGGTTCGATTCTCAGCACCTACATGGTGGCTAACAACCGTCCATAACTCCAGTTCCAGGGGATCTGACACACTTGTCTAATCTCCAAGAGCATTATACCTACCATGCAAGCAATACACTTATACACATAAAAATAATAAAAAAAGAAACTGAGTCTGTATTAAGGCTGGGGTGTAGTTCAGTGGTTCAGTGCTTGCCTAGTGTGTGCAAAGCTCTGTGTCCAATTCCAAGCATATCCCCCTACCCCATATACATAAGAAATAAGCATTATCTATATTAAACACATACAGATCTCTTTGGGGGAGAGTGGTCACTGTTCTTTAAGCAAGGTATTATAAGTAATATGAAGATGAAGATGCTTTAAAGTATTCTGAAGATGGGCATAGGTTATATGTAAATTCTGTGCCATTTTATACACAGAACTAAAGCACTGGGTATGGTATCCAGAGTAGGATGGTGGGTGACCCCCTGAACCAATCCCCCTTGCATGCTGAGGTACAACTTAATTTGTATATTTAGGCTAGAGTTTGAAATTTCTCCCCTCTAATGACACAAGAATCCCTGGAAGGTCTCTGAGCAGCAAAGTGACATAATCTGACTGACTTATACTTTATATCATACATGGAAATGAAATTATTAGGGACAGAGTACAGAGCAGGAAAAACCAGGTACAGAGATCAATAGGGAGACTATTGTGAGAGTCAGGTGAGAAATGGTGGAGAGAGAGGGAGAGGGAGAGAGAGAGAGAGAGAGAGAGAGAGAGAGAGAGAGAGATGCTTCAGGAGCTAGGGTGATGGCTTGGTGGCTAAAGTGCTTACTGTACAAGTGAGGGGACCCGAGTTTGAATTCTAAGAACCTGTGTAAAAGCTGGGTTTAAGTTGCATGCACCTTAACTCCAATGCTCCTATGGCAAGATGGGTGGCAGAGGCAGGAGAATCCCTAGAGTTCAAGGCCAGCTAGCCTGATAAATGCAACACAGTAGCAAATACCAAGAGACCAGGCCTCAAACAAGGTGGAAGGGGAGGACCTATACCTGAGGTTTTCCACTGACTCCAGAATGCTCCATGGCATTCATGCACCTGCATTCACATACAGGAACCTGTTCCTACACACACACACACACACACACACACACACACACACACACACACACACACACCATTCAGTAGAGAGGGAACATTTGCTGGTGTAAAACATAGGGGACAGTTACTGAATCAATGTCCCTCAGTTAGGGAAGAGGGAATTAGTACACAGAGGAAGGACTTAATCTTGGCTAAGAGCTGAGAGCCTTTGTCAAGGGGCAGGAAGCAGAGATGAGTGGGCACAGACTGACGCAGATTGGGTAGGGAGAGTGTGCAGACCAATGCAGGTGGGTACAGTGTCCAGGAGGGGGTGCCATCAGTTTTTCAGCTTGCTTTGTTTCACTCATGAAAGGAGGGAGGCCACCGTGAGGAACACATAGAGGTTTGATGAAGGACAAGGTGTGCATAGTGAGAGACTGGAGATAGAACTGTAGTTCCTTTGCAACTGCTCAGCTAATCAATTATAAAGCAATGGGTATTTCAGACTTATAATAAGCACTATTCTACAGGAGGGAGAATAAGGAATCCTTTCTTTAAAAAATTTTTTTAAGGGGATGGAGAGATGGTTCAGTGGTTAAGAGCACTGACTGCTTTTGCAGAGGAGCTGGGTTCAATTCCCAGCACCCACAAGAGGACCTGGGTTTAATTCCCAGCACCCACAAGAGGACCTGGGTTTGACTCCCTGCACCCACATGGCAGTTGACAACTCTCCAAAACTCCAGTTCCAGGGGATCTAACGCCCTCTTCTGACCTCTATGAGCACTGCATGACAGGGGTACACTTACATACATGCAGGTAATACACTCATACACATAAAATAAAAATAATAAAAGATAAAATAGGATACAATTTTTTAAAAGTTATTTGCTTTTATTTATGTGTGTGTTTTGCCTTCATGTATGTAAGTGCACTTATGTATGCAATGCCCATGGAGGCCAGAAAAAGGGGTAAGATCCCCTGGAACTAGAGTGAAAGATAGTTGTTACCTGCCATGTGGGTGGTGGGATGGAGTCTGGGTTCTCTGCAAGATCAACTAGAGCTTTTAACTATTGAGCCATCTCTCAAGCCCTGGGAATCTCTTCTTAAGGCAAAGTTAAACCATGTGGGGCTAAAGAGATAAACTTATAAAATTCAGCCATCCAATCGACATTGGATGTCATTTACTCTTGGATGATTTGTAGAGCATTTAAGACTTTAATGGTTCAAAGTCATGTTTCAGAATATGTTAAGAGTGCCCTGAAGATAGAGTAACAGCAAGCTTTGAGTAGAATGGTACCAGGTTGGAGAAAACTGATTTTAACAGCAAAGCAGTTACAGCATAAAAATAAACACATGTAATAAAAATCTTAAAATTTCTTTGCTCTTTCCTGTCAGACTTCACTGTATAGTCTGTGCTTTAGGGTGCTTTGTGGAGCAGAAGTGGATAGCAAAGGGGAATGAATTGGTTCTAACAAACACAGAAGCAAAACAAGAAAGAAGTACGGCAGCAAATGAGATGCTCTCTTTGTTAGTAATGTTACAGATCTTTGTGTGGGGGATGGAAGGGCTTGAACAGAGGAGCCAAGAGAAGGAGGTAGGTAGTGGGCTGAGATTTCATCTGTGCTTGGTGAACTCTGTACCCCAGCTCCCTCTTCTGCCGCTGCCCTGTCTGCAACTTGAAACCCTAGGAAGACTGGAGAGGATATAGTAGGAACAAGTGAGCCAGAGAATGAGCAGTTGTAAACTCAGCTTCTTTGGATTTCATTATTTAAATTTCCTTCAGTAATGAGGTTCTGCCATAAATCAAGATAGATGAGTAGCTAAAGGCTTGGGAACAGTAGTTTTACATCCCTGGGACAATTTCTGCTACTCTACTATGCCTGAAGATTAGAGAAATTATTGTTGCAGTTTGATGTTGGAATCCAACACCCTTCTCTTGGGCCTCATAAGAACAGTGAAGAAAGTTAACAGATCTGGCTAGTACTTGGGTCATTTGTTTCAAATGGCTATTTGGGAGTCATAAAACAGGTGGCTTTGAAAATAGTACTTTGAGCCAGGCGTGGTGGTGCACACCTTTAATCCCAGCAGAGGCAGAGGCAGGTGGCTCTCTGTGAGTTCAAGGCCAGCCTGGTCTACATAGTGAGTTCCAGGACAGCTGGAGCTACAAGGAGACCTGTCTCAAAAAGACCCAAACAAACAAACAGACAGCAGTGTTTACTATTCCCTTCCATCTGTTGTATACGGACACATGGGGGGGCACACTCTTAACCCCAGAAGAGGCAAAGGGAGGGGGCTCTCTGTGAGTTCAAGGCCAGCCTGGTCTACATAGGGAGTTCCAGGACAGCTGGAGCTACAAGGAGACCTGTCTCAAAAAGACCAAAAAAAAAAAAAAGTACTTTGTTGGTACATAGAGTCTGACAGAAATCCTTTGAAGGCAAAACTTTGTTAAGTAAATTAAGCAATCATTGATTCATAATATTCAGTAATATTATGAAAGACTGACCTTTAAAACAGATCCACCGGACTGATAAAAAAAAGTTCCACTGTTTCTTTGTAAACATGTAATAGTAAACTGTGTGAGGTGCTAGTGAGTAGGCTCATGGGGCAACCATGAGAATTTGAGTTTGATTCCCAGAATGGTTGAAGGAGAGAACTGACTCCCACAAATTGTCCTCTGAGCTCCATGTATGTACTATGGTTGCACGCACGCACACGCGCGCACACACACACACACACAAAGAATGAAAATGTTAAAAAATGATAAACTGAATCTAATGCCTTTCCTGTCTTCCTTACCTCCTTCCTTCCTTCTTATAGATTTTATTGGTGGCAGTGCGGATCTATTTAGTTTGGGTCTTTCACTTGAATTAATGTATTTATTAAACAACAAAGAATCTGTTTTGAGTTAGTGTTAAAACAAACTACCAACAATGGATTCCATCTGAACTTACTATATTTTTATTGTCTTTGTTGCTGAAACAAGAGAAACTTTAAAATAATCAACATGTTGACAAATGCAATGAAAATGACCTACCACAAAAGGAAACATTCATTTGCTTTTTTATTGTTCGATAAAAAAAGTATCTGTCATTTTTGGGAAACTTTTATAGGTCTGAGTGCTACAGAATTTAAGAGTTCTAATAACCTAACATGTGGGCTACCCCTTAATTTTACAGATGAAGCGTCAGAGACAGTAAATGACTTCTCAGGGAGTCTCAATTACTAGTGGCACAGAACTCAAGCCCAGCCTTCCTGACTGTGCCACTTTAAATTTCTAATATAAAAAATTCCAGGACCGGTGAGGTGGCTCAGCAGGTTAAAGGCACTTGCTGCACAAGCCTGGCCACCTGAGTTTGGTCCCCAGAAGCCATATAAAGGTGCTTTGAAGGGGAGAACTGATTCCAGGAGAGTGCCCTCTGATCTCCTGCTCTCTCTCTCATTAAAAAAATCTTTTATTGCCATATGATTTAGGCTGGAGAGTAACCTAAGAGTCTTAACTGCCTAGTCTTCATATGGTCAAATTCATTTTTTAGGCTTCCAGGTCTACAGACTGAGTCAATAGCACTTCATATTGATGTTCAGGGATGGATCCCCTTTTTAAAATTGAGTGAAGTCACACACCATGGAATCTATATTTACTCCTCCACTTTGAGATCGAAAGTCTAATTTCTAGTAACAGCAGCCATTTTATTTAGGCAGTACATATACAATAATCACCACAGAAGTTTCTCCAACTGAAAGAAATAGGATGAGAAGATTTCATCTTTAAACTCAACAGCATTTTGGAATTAGGTGTAAAGGCGTTTGAGGATGGATGGACGACTTTTGTTTTAAAGTTTCGTTTCTCCCTGCCCTCCTCCATAATGAAGAGGTGTTTTATGAGGCAAAGATAAAGGAGGGAGGGATTATAACCACCAAACAAGGCATGATTCGAGCAGAAATGAGAGAAGTTAACAGTAAAAAAAAAAATTTGACTCTGATGCAGAAACTTACATATCACGTCCAAGCACTCTTCAGGACAAGGAAAGGCAAAGAACTGACGGCACAGAAAGACCGTTGGATTAAAAAAATGACTCGAGATATCCACTACTCACAAAGCCTGCGAAGGCGTTGAGACTACAGGATGAGCCAGATCCTCAAGGACCTGGTCGGGGCGTTGGGGCAGCAGGGAGGGAGGCATGGCGTGGGGACTGGAGATGAGATTAAACAGAAAGGCTGATAAACTGAATACATGGTGCACATACGGAAGTAGAGAGATGCGGTCAGCCTCTTTAGCCAAACGCGTCCAAATCCAGGATGCTGGTCTCCAGAAGCTCTCTCCAAGGGGCTTGACGATCCTCCTTCCACCTCCAACCTTCCCTTGGCCGTGGGACAGCGGAGGAGACAGGTGCAAACTGCACCCACCTGTTGCAGCCCTAGCCCAGGGCTTGGAGACAGGAATCCAGGGCTTTGCTATTGTCATGGCAACTAAGAGTTCTGCGGTCCCCCACCCCCAGCCTCAGACTCCTTCCACTTCCCCTGCCAGCCGGGGGCAGAGCAACTCTCTAATCTCGCGAGACTTGTCTCAGCGCCGAGCCGAGCCGCGGTGATCTCACCCGAGACTTGGCCGGGAGGGAGGGAGGAGAGGAGGGATGGGGCGGAGAGAAGGGCCAGAGCTGCGCCGCCACCGCCGGCAACTTTGTGAACGAGTTCAGTGCGCGCGTGAGCGAGTGAGCGGAAAGTCAGTGCGGCGCCAAGTCCCCGGGTGGAAGGTCCCCAGGGAGGCCCGGGGTTGGGCCCGGGAGGCCGCCCCTCAGCCCGTGCACCGCCGCCCGCCCCGGGGCTCCCTTCCCGCGTCGTCCCCGCAGCTCCGGGGCCCGCCAGTTCCCCGTGGGCACTTACCTGTCCCCTCCCCCGCGGCCACACACCTCTGGCCCCTGCCCCGGGCTCGGCGCTCTGCAGCCCGGACGCCCCCTCGGCAGCGCGCGGTCGGCGGGCGGGATCGGGGGCGCCGGGGCTCGGGGGCAGTGCGCGCCGCCGGCACAATAGTTGATGCCCGGGGACGGGGCACCCCGGTCCCCCGCTGCTCCCGGAGCGCGGCCCCTTGCGGGCAGCCTGCGGAGCGGGGGGCCCCCCTCGGAGCCGGGCTCGGGAGCGCGGTGATCTCGGCGCCTCGGATCTCCGCCGAGGAGGCGGCGAGCGAGCGCGCCCCGACCGTCTGCACGCTTTCTCTTTCTCCCCAGGGAGAGCGCGCGGAGGACGCGCCCGGGACGCGCGGCTGCAGCGGGAGGCCCGGGCCGAGCGGTAAGTGGGTCTGGGTAGGGAGTGCTGACAGTCCACGGCCCTGGCCCTGGCCGGGGGCTCGGGTCTGGTGACCCGCGGCAGGACACCCGGAGGCCCCTGAAAGTTTGATTTCCGATTTGGTGGCGTGCTTGGGAACAGTCCTGGCGGGCGCGAGTCTGGGCTCCGGCGCGCGCACGCTCGCACCTCGGGATCCAGATCTGCTGGTCTAGGCGGAGGGTGGCCGCGCGTCTGGGAGCCCCGCGTGTACCCCGGGTGGCCGCGCTCCCGGTGCTGCTCGGGTCGGCAGGAGCGACCCTTCCCCATCCGCCGCCTGGGTGAGCGATTTACAGGTGTGCTGGAGGGAGCAGGCCGAGTGGGCTGATGGTGGAGAAGGGACTGGTTCAGCTCCCGGCCCTAGGTTGTTAATTTCTTTCTTGGAGGGGGGTGTCTTCGAGACTGGAATCCGAGGATGCTCCAAACTTGCATTCCTTGGAGGAAGTAAACCGCGAGAGGGCTGGAGAGGCGAGAGGGTGGTGCTGCATAAAGAACTTTTCCTCCTTTTGCCCTGTTTCCAACTTCTCTCCTGACCTTAAAGGCAATGTGCCAGGTTCGTAAATCGCTCCACGGCTTTTCTAGGTGGGCAAGTAATCGCGTATGGCAGGTTGAAATTTCATCGGGTTCATGGTTTCTAAAAAGAGGCACGGGAAATCTCTGGCTTTCAGGGGAAGGTGTTCACAGGATTGTTGGCATTTTTGAAGGGGAAGCTTTTGGGGACGGATGGCCCCTAAGACTGCCTTGCACTTCATAGATTTTATTTTTCATGAAGGGTAGTTGAGAGGTAGCATTCACTGAAATTCATACTACATGCTACACGATTACATTTCTAGACTGGAGCCAGTGATGCGATGCAAATTTAAGAGGGAGGTGTCGACTTTCATCAGGTTCCAGGTCTATCTGGATGAACTGGGGCTGGCGTTTCCTCTATAAAGCGAGCCTTTCATGTTGAAACTCTGACTCAAGAGTCTTAAAGCCATTGTTTTTATACTGGTACTCTGTGGGAGTTAAGTATCAACTTTCTCTTGTTTTCTCAAATACAGTATCTTCTGAGGCAGATTCTCTGGCTGAATCTTTTGGACAACTACCGCGTTAGGTCCCAACGGATTGCTTCTGCAGCTTAGTTTAGGAGCAGTCATTTCTGTGTCTTATTTAACGACTTTTCCATATCCATTTTTCGTTTTCTGAGAGCTGCAATTAAGCTGCCTTTACCAGGGTTATACAGAGCAGTTAAAGGTTTAATATGGTCACTGATGTGCCCAACTATGAGGTGACATCCCAGTTATTAAGTAGAATATTATTATTGGAGCCCATGAAATAAATGATTTATACTAAGGCATTAACAGTGAAAAGTGCTTTAAAATGACTTGGGTGATGGTTTGATGGTTGGGGTAAAATAAGACACTTGGAGGACTGAATGCTTTTGGTGTCACTGTGGACTTATTTTCTTACCTCATTAAAAGACTCTTGAAATGGACTATCATTAGATTTCTCCAGTTGCTGTGAGATGTTGAACAAGTTTAGCAAGTGGCCCAGCAAGCAGTCAGTAGGTGTAGCTGTTAGCCTCTGCATTTTCTGGTCCTGTTCTTTGAGTTTGAAACCACCATTCCACGGCAGTGAACTTTAAGATTTGATGTGTCTGACAGTGATAGTTGTGACTTGATGACAAGATTCTGTGGAAAGTTTGACTTGAATTCATGGTAATAATGATTCCTAAGCACAGATTCCAAGCAGTTCACAGACATGACATACTGAGATATAACTCCTCCTTTGACTCTACCCTTTCACTGCATTTTCTTGATTTTATTATCTATTTCATGTTTGCTTTGATTTATGTATGTGATATTGGTGGAGTCGCCTCAATTTTTTTTTTAAAGCAACTTAAAAAAGCCTTTTTAGGGGGCTGGAGAGATGGCACTGGCTGCTCTTGGCAGAGGACCTGGGTTCGATTTCCCAACACCCACATGGCAGCTAACAACCATTCATAACCCAAGTTCCAGGGGATCTGATACCCTCTTCTGACCTGCGCAGGCATTGCACGACACAGATGTAGTTACATAAATGCAGGCAGTGCACTCATACACATAAAATTGAAAAAAAAAAAAAACTTTCTAGAAACTTTATTAACGTGTCATAGATTGAGCATTACTTGAGATTAGCAGTTATATAGACTTTGGGGATCTTGGTTGACAGAGTTAAGATGTGTATATATTGTATACTTTGAACCATTTAATAAATGACTTTTAAAGAGGTATCTTAGAACTGTGAGGCAGGAACATGCCTATCTGTATGTTTATTGGCCCAATCCACGTACAATCCATGCACAAATGGTATGTATATCCTGAAGGTTTTCAAGTGACAGCTTAGATTTGAGCCTTTTGGTTCACTAACCTAATTGGATTTGTTGCCAAAGAAAACAAATAGAAATAGGATCCCCTCCCCCTAATAAAGAGCGAGAGCTCTGCTGGAGTATGCTGCTTTGTTTTGGCTCACAGCATAGAACTGAATCTCAAAATCTGCCCTTCCAATATCCCTGTGTTCCTAACCTTTTTAGACTTGTGAGTTCAGTATTTACTGAGTGCCACATCTAGATGTTCTCTGGGTTTGTATGATTCTAGTGGTGTGCATGATTGTGCTTGGCTTTGTGGAACTGTTGGTCCAGGGCATCATGTATACTCAGGTACGCATCTCGGTATGACAGTACTCTGATGATCAAGGTTTTTTTGCATATGAGAAAATTAGTTTTAAAACAAAAGTTCCAAATATTTATCTTCAGAAGGCCTGGACTTCAAGTACCTGCTCTGCTACTTTCTGACTGTGGTGATCTTTAAAAGAAACAATTGAGGGCCTGGGCTGCGAAGTTAAGAGTACTGGCTGCTCTTGCAAAGGACTTGGGTTTGGGTCCCAGCACCCACATGACAGTAACAACCACCTGTAACTCCAGTTCTAGGGGATTCAGCGCCCTCTTCTGTCCTCCATAGGCATTGTATGGCATGGGTGCACTTATATACAATACACTCATCATACACATAAAATAAGTAAAAAAAAAATTGAGCCTGTTTCTGAACTTCCCTGTCTAGTTCTGCAATGATGTGTACACAGTTTCACAGTTTGCTATGGAACTCAGCCGGAATATATGTATGAAAATACTTAGCAAACCTTTATAAAGCTTTCTTTGCAGTTGTATTTTCTTTCTTTTGATGGGCAGATTCATGAGTTGTTGAGACTAGAAGGGATTCTGAGCATAGTTCATTTGGCCCAGCTTTCCAGGTGTACACCCGAGGACACTGAAGGCCAGAGCGTTGACATGATTTGCTGAAGATTATAGAACTTTTTAGCAGTGGATATCTCTGAGCCATCACTAGACCATTTTCCTTCCTGATTGAAATGTGTTTCTTTGTTTCTATTTTTTTTTCTACTGTAAAATTGATTGTAGTTGAAGTTTATTTTCTACTTTCTCTACCTACTTAAGTATTCAGTATTTTGAAAATTATTAAAATAGGGCTGGAGCGATAGCTCAGTGACTGGCTGCTCTTCCAAAGGACCTGGGTTTGAGTCCCAGCATGGTAGCTAACAACCATCTGTAACTCCTGTTCCAGTGGCTCCAACCACCTCTTCTGGCCTCTTCAGGCTTTGCACAACATGGATACACTTATATACATGCAGGCAAAACACCCATACACATAAAATAAAAATAAATAAAAAATTAAAATGAGAAACAAAACTGAGGAAATAAAAACAGCATCAGTGTAGTGGTTGGTACCTAAGCTTTGGAGTTTAACTTAGATTGCTAAGTTACGGAAAAAGAAATCCTAAATTAAAGTTTCTGCACGGCAGAGCCCATGAGCTTACTTTTTTTTTGGAAGGATAGCTTTATTACCTCAATGTCCAATATACTTATATGCTCTTTAGAAAAGTCAAACTTAATTTCTTCTAGTTCACCTTTTTCCTCCCTTCTTAAATTTACTTGCAAAAGGAAATAGTTGTATTCTTCATGTTTCTGGATCAGTGGCAACTGAATTGTTTGTCTCTTGGCTGCCTGGAGGAATTGCAGAGGGTGTTTGAGGGGTAAGAAGCAGTCAGGTGGAGGAACCTTTTATACATACAGCCAGAGTGGAGCCTGCTGTGAGAGCTGCCTCAGGAGCTGGTTGATGGAGCGCTGCCCTACTTCCCTGGTGTGAGCCTGGAGTGGAGACTGCCTTTTAGGAGAGGGCCTGTCCCTGTTCTGGGAGGGGCAAGCATTACTTTATTGCAGGGTTCACAGAGAGGTCTGTGCTGTGTGCTATGTCATCACTTGAGACTTGACAATCCTTGAGACTTGACAATCTGTGCTTGCGGCTCAAAGTCCAGTAGCCACCTTGCCACTACTTTTTTCATGTGGGAAATAAATTGGCCTCATTGCATTTTTGCTTTTAGTTGTTTTCAGTGCCTTGCTAATTAAAAACAAAAAACAAAAGATACTTGTATGGCACTTTGTGTTTTAAAGGTATATATGTTGATTACTCTTAAATGATAGCTCATTTCTTCTCTCACTGAGATTTTGATGAGCTCTGGCGAACCATAGGAGGCTGGGAATGAGCGCATGGTGCTTGACCTCTTAAACACAGGTGATTTGAGTGTGGAACAGAAAGACACAGTGTGGCTTGATTGGCAACCAAGAGGGTAGGGAAACACATCCAAGCATCCTAATGCTTCTTTTGAAGGAAGGGAAACTACCTTCTTGTCTCCATTCATATTCTTCGTTTATTCTGCCTGGATGGAATAAGATGCAAAGAGTGTTTTCGTAAAGCTTTTGATGGAAGATTCCCAAATGGTGTGGAGGGACAGGCGTGCATTGGAGGCCTGTTGTAAAGTAGGGTAAGCTATTTGTTGGCCTCTAGAGGTCTGAGATGAGAATTTCCAGCCTGTAGACTCCTAATTTGTTACTTGACATGTTGCACTAAGTTCTCTCTCTAATTAGAGTTGTAGTATACCTAACTTTAAGTTGTGGGAAACCGGCAATTATGTAATGTTAGACTGGAGAATATATTGCTGGCTTAGAGATGGCGTTACTGACATTGGGGTCACTCAGAGGCAGCTGGAGCGACCGGACATCCAGCCAACAGTTGCTCTGGGATTCCTTTATATCCCTTGCCCCCGAGGTCTAGTCTAGGTTAAATGAATTTCCCAGTCACTAAAGTGAACTTTGGTTTTTCCTTTCTGCTTTTTCTGTTAAGCTTTCTACCCTAGTGTGAACAGGTGTGGCCATTGATTGTTTTTGTGGTTCACTTGGTGCCTTGCTTCCTTTGGTAATGAGCTCTGATCTGGAAAGTTTGAGATTAAAAAAACAAAAACAGAGGGTGCTGAAAGCTATTGATCCTACAGCCCGGGGCTTGACTATGATCTCTGGCTTTAACATTTTTTAAGGTTTTGTTTTTCTTTTTTATTGAGTATGGAGATGAAATCCAGGGTTTTAGGCTTGGTAGACAAGTCTCCTATCACTGACCTACACCCTCAGCCTTGGTCAGTATCTTATCATCCCACTCCCATTATCTTTCTGTGCTTGTTTTGTAAATGATAAGATTTCAGTTTAAGGTCAGCCCCTTGCATTTCTTTGTCCATAGTCTTTAATGCCCAGATTTGGTTTTTACCAGTTTCTTTTCTTGATGCTCTCAGAGAAGCAGCTGGTAGTTGAGCTGTCTTAAGGAAGAGAACCTGCTTGTTAGGAGATCTATGAGATGTCGTGCCAAGTTTTTTTTTGCCAGATTTTACTGCTTGTGTCATCTGTGTGTACCTAGAGGGGATAAATGGAAAGTCAGTATTCTCATAAGAAGCACCGAGTTGTGGACTGAGTGGTATAGAGGTCTTCCCTAGTGTTTGTGAGGCTCTGGGTTCAATCCCCAGCATCCCTGATTAGAGACATTTTGATAAAGAAGCCCAGCTGGGACTCTTCTGAACTATGCTGCCGTATTACTTACCTGCTAAAGACTTTCCAAAAGCCTGTGCTCACTCAATGAGAGTCAGTGTAGAGCTGATTGATTTTTTTTTTTCCCCCGCTTCCAAACCGTACTTCTGCCCACTCCACTGAAGACTTCAGAAGATTCTGCCAGTGTGCTGTGCTGTAGTCTAAGCAGCCAGTAACCCCCCCCCCCCGTGTGTGTGTGTGTGTGTGGTCTGACTTCTAGCTTAGCTTGTGCTAGAGAACTGTCCTCAAGCTTGAATGTGGGTCCTAATCCATCTCCTTTACAGTTAGAGAAATACCTGTGAGTCTTCCCAGAGCTTGGCTCTTAGTTTTAGAATTAAGATGTCAGTAGAACAACTATAATAATTGTATAACAAATCCATGTTTTAGTGGATAAGTGTTGGTCGTAGAGTGCTCTAGGGTTCATGGAAAGGCTTATTAAAAGAACCAGGTGCTGGGTGTGGTGTTGCACACCTTTAATCCCAGCACTCGGGAGGCAGAGGCAGGTGGATCTCTGTGAGACTGAGGTCTGAAAAAAGTTCAAGAACCAGGGCTGGAGAGATGACTCAGTGGTTAAGAACATGACCTGTTCTTCCAGAGGACCCAGGTTCAATTCCCAACACCCACATGGCGACTAAAAACCACGTGTATCTCCAGTTCCAAGGGATCCAACACCCTCTTCTGGCCTCTGCGGGTTGTACAAGATGAGTACACTTACATACATGCAGGCAAAAACTCATACACATTAAAAAAAAAAGTTCAAGAAGCATAGTCTGACACTCGCCTTTGTTGGGATGTTCTGGTGGCCATTTCCAAGGCAGTGTTTTAAGTAGTCTTCAGCAGCTTGTATTGGGTGCGTGTTGGGCAGACTGTGAGTGAATGCTGTGTGTGGGTAGTGAATCGAAGTGAGTTCTATGCAGCGTGCTGGATACCAGGCTGATGAACGTTGAAAGAAGCTTGGTAGGTGACTGCTTTGCTTTACCCCGCAGTGGCTTTGTGTGACTTTTGGTTCTCTGCCAGATAATCAGGCGCATAGTAGTGGCTTAAGAGCAGCTCACTGGGATTGCTGACATTTCATTTTGGAGACATGAAAAGGAGTCTTCAAATCTTCGGCAGAGTTCTGTTCATTGAAAAAGATAGCTTAGAAGACTAGAAATGACTGCCGACGGTTTCAGGGTCAGGCTCTGGCAGGGTGGGTGGGACATGTCAATTCAGTTTGGTAATTGTATGGTGCACCTAAAAAATGTGGTAAAAACACAAGTATGGAGTTCAGTAGTGTTAAACCTATTCATATTTTTGTGTGTGTGTGAAACAGCTCCAGAATTAATTAATTAATTAATTAATTTTGAGACAGGGTTTCACTGTGTAGTGCTGGGTGGTCTGGGATTAAAGGCATTTGCCAGCTTGGGCTCCAGAATTAAAAAACTTTTACGTATGAAACCGCACATCAAACAACTTCCATTCCTTCCTGTCCCAGCCATCGGCACCTACCATCTTTCTGGCTTTGAATTCGACGACCCTGAACATACATGAATCACATGATATTTGTCCTTTCATGACTGACTGATTTTACTGGGCATAATGTCCTTGAGGATGATCCCATGTAACACGTCAGAATTTCCTTCCTTTTCAAAGCTTACTAACATTCCATTGTATCTGTTGACCACATTTTGCATTTCATCTCTGGGTGGATGTGTGGGTCTGTTTACCTCTTGGCTCTTGTGAGTTTTGCTGTTGTAAACGTGGGCGTACACAGCCTTTCCAGACCTTGCTGTCAGTTCTTTTCGAGGTTAATCTATTACTGATTTTTTGAGGTGCTGCCATCTCACTTTCTGTAGTGGTTTTCCATTTTACCAGTAGTTCAGGAGGGTTCAGTTTCTCCACATCTTTACCAGCACTTGAGGGTTTTTTTTTTTTTTTTGAGACAGGGTCTCCCTATAGCCTCAGCTGATCTGGAACTTTCTATGTAGACCAGGCTGACCCTGATCTCACAGAGATCTGCCTGCTTCTGCCTCCCGAGTGCTGGGATTAAAGGCACGTGTCGCCAGGCTTTATTTGAAGTAGTTTCTCATACCACCTGGTGGCTAACAACAGTCCATAACTCTAATTCCAGGGGATCCTATGCCCTCTTCTGGCCTCTGTGGGTACTGCACACGTGTATGTACTTGCATACATGCAGGCAAAACACTCATACACATAAAATAAAAATAAATAAAGGTTATTTGTATATGCTACTCAACTTTTATCAGGCATATAATTTATAAATATTTCTTCTGTTCCATAGGTGACCTTTTTTTTTTGTTCGTTGTGTCTTTTAATGCACAAAAGTTTCAAAGTTTGTGGTTTTCTGACTTGTCTGTTTTGCCCTTGGCCCTTGCTTTTGGTATCATGTTTAGGAAATCATTACTCCATCCTACTACACCCAGTGTCACAAAGCTTTCTCCTTGTTTCTGTGAGTTTTGGAGTTATGTTCGGATTCCAATCCATTCTGAGCTGTGCTGTGTACCGTGTATGACGAGGCTGCAGCCGATGGTTTTGCATCTGGACTTCACAGCTTTTCCAGCACCTTTCATTGAGAAGGCTGTACTCGCCTTACTGAGTGAGTTTTGTACCTTGTTGAAGGTCATTTGACCATACACGTACTTATTCTGGACCGTCCCATTTCTCTGGTTGGCCCATTTATGTCAGTATTGCACATTTTGCTTTCTTTCTTTTTTTAAAATTTTATGTATACGCATGTATTGCCTGCATGTAGGTAAGTGTACCCATGTCATGCAATGCCCACAGAAGTCAGAAGAGGCTGTCAGGTCTCCTAGGACTGGAGTTACGGACAGTTGTTAGCCGCCATGTGGGTGCTGGGATTCGAACCTGAGTCTTCTGCAAGAACAATCAGTGTTGTTAACCGCTGAGCCGTCTCTAGCCCGTTTTGCTTTCTTAAACTGTATTGTATTGCCACTAGCAAGCATAAGTGGCATTTTTACATTTTAAAATTCTAGATGCTAAGTGATAGTCAAGTAGAATACTTAAAAAATGTCTCATTTTGAGGGGATCAGACACATTTAAAGAATGAAGTAAGTGATTCAAATGGCAAAATGCATGTAAGGCTGCTGGTGGGACTTTCACAGACACTGATCCATTGACTGGAGAAAACTTCAGAAAGAGCCTTGAATCTTGAAGATTGGGTGTTAGCTCAGTCTGGTTTTTTGTCTGTGTGCCTGTGTGTGGAGGCCAGAGGTCTGCCTTAGGGATCATTCCTCAGGTGCCCCCCCCTTTTGACTTGGGGTCTTTCACTAGCCTGGGGTTCTCAGAATAGGTGAGACTGGCTGGTCAACGAGTCCCAGGGAATCTGCCTGCAGCTCCAGCACACCTGGTCCTCATGCTTGCATGGCAAGCACTTTACTGGCCAAGTCATCTCTCAGCCCATTGGGTAATAATGTCCAACACCACCTACATCACTTTTCTCCTAGCTTTCTGCTGTCAGGGCGGGGGTCTTTAGTGAAGCCTTTCATAGTTACCTCAGGAGTTTTAATCGGGCCAGTTATTATAAGAGCTCCAATTATGAATATTTTGTTCTTGATGTAGTAGTATCTTTTATTTCATTCTAGTTGTTTCTGATTTCATGTAACTGATTTTTGAATTATAGTGGATCACATGTATGGTAGCATACTTAACCACATACCGTTTTATTTTCTGGATGTGTAAGGAATAGAAAAGTAATTTGGCAGGGTTGTGTTGGATGAATCACAGAAGATACTGGAGTCAGAACATCAAATTAAGTAGCGACTTTAATTTAGGCTCCTTAACACATACATATTTTCATGTTCTCTCTCCTCTCTGTCTCTCTTTCCCCCTCTCCCTTCAATCTTCGCCTCCTTTTCCTTCTCCTCCTCCTCTCTCCGTTCTCCTTTCTCTTCTTTCCTTCTGAGATCTCACCAAAGAGTTAAAAAGACTGGCTTTTGAACTCCTGGGCTCAAGTGACCCTTCTGCCTTAGCCTCCTCTGTAGTTGGGACAACAGTCATTTACCAGCATGCCTGGCTTTTCACCTTTATTTTAAAAGTACAGAGAATATGTTGGTTGGGTATAATACTCGAAGGGTCACTTGGTAGAATTTCTGTGAAGGAAAATTATAGTATGCTTGTATATTAGGCTAGTCATAAAGATTTAATGGTATCTAGATAAATTGTGTCTGCAAGGGTGGGGCTTTGCACACTTATTCCCTAAGGCTTGTTGAATCTGCATGACATGCTAGGGATTTGTGGCTTCTGTTGGACAGTGAATATGAGACTCCTGTCCCACGTAGCTGCCCCTGTCCCTGCCCCACGTGGCTGTACATTTCTAGTGACTAATGGGATCTTTTTTAGTGTTCTGTTACTCTCATCTGTTTGCATTTTTTTCCCAGCAAAGGCTACCTGCTTTACTTATGATACAAAACAGTTGCAGTTGTTTATTATGAAAATAGTCCTTATTAAATGTTCTTTATGTAGAGGAAAAAAGAAGCAGACAGTTTTGTTTCCTGGTTGCCAAGGAGATAGGTTTTGGCAAGATTTATTTTATCAAGTGCTTCTCTAAGTAAGAAAACTAAAGGAAATGCCTGCAACACATTTTGGCTAAGGTTCTCCTGACGACCCAGGGGTTCCAAGTCTTGGTTTTGTCCACTCCCACGTCCTCCTAGGGAATGTAGAAACCTCCCTTGGTAGTCTTGGGTTTCACGTCAGATGTTGGAAAAGTCATCATCTCCTTATCTTTATTCAGTCACTTATTCCTTAATTTACTTAACAAGCCTCTTGCTCATATATTACATACCAAGCAGTCTCTTCTTTGAAAAAGGGGGAAAGTTGAAGCCAAATTAAATTTCCTTTAGAACCTACTAATATTGTTGAGTTATAATTATTATGATTTAATGAAATTTAAAGCTTTGGAACATTTTTGAAGTCTCTAAAGAAAGATACTTAGTTTTATTTTTAAAAAAGCTCAGACATTTTAGGGAGAAAATTCTGTAGTGGTCAATACTTTGAGCATTAGTTTCATTCTGATCTAAAACCAATATTTAGATTGACCTTGGGAGGCTTTATTCCAGGAAATTTTGGTGATTTTAGCATTTCTAAATCAACTTTTCTGCTGTTACTGGTCTAATCTGAGGCTTCTCGTGTCCTGTGTCCTGTAGGCTGCCAGTGTGCTGTCACTCCTTTAGGTGCTTGGGTTTGAGTCTTCCAGTTTCTTGGCTCCTTGTGCATGTGATAGTCTTGAAGTATGGTCAGTGAATGCAGAAGAGTCACACTGGTGGTCTGGGTGCCGTGCCTTGACAACTAGTACCTGGCATTTGCCCATGTTGCCAGATAAGTCATATTCAGAGCACCTGGTTCATGTCTTTGTAAAGTTAGTTACATTTCCATTTTAATTTGTTTTTAGGACTCCAACATCATATTGATTATGCATTAAAAGATTGAGTTATGTGGGGCTGGAGAGATGGCTCAGTGGTTAAGAACACTGACTGTTCTTGCAGAAGACCCAGGTTCGAATCCCAGCACCCACATGGCAGCTAACAACTGTCTGTAACTCCAGTTCCAGGGGATCCAACAGCCTCTTCTGCCCTCCGCAGGCACTGCAGGACATGGGTGCACTTACCTACAAGCAGGCAATACACGCATACACAGAAAATAAAACATTTAAAAAAAAAAAAAAAGATTGAGTTATGCTAAGCGAAATGTAAGAATTTCCTCCCACGAGTACTGTCGACTTCGGGAAATCTGGTCTCATTGTTGCTGAAGAGCCCTAGAAGGTCTCTTCTAGTTTTGGCTCTTCTACGTGCTACATGTGATTTTGGCTTTTCTTTCATTTACTCATGAGCAGTATTCATTTGAACACTTTCCAGATGGCAGAGATTTTCCATCATAGGAGGTACATCTGCAAACAGCTCAATGAGATGGGGTGCCCTCGGGATGGTTTTGCGCAAAGATGTGTGTGTGTGTTTTAAAATTATTTTTTATTTCTTTTCTTTTATGTGTTTTGAGTGTTTTGCCTGTGCTGTATGCAAGTACATCATGTGCATGCCGTGCCCATGGATACCAGAAGAGGGTGCTGAGTACCCTGGAACTGGAGTTAATAGGTGGTTGTTAGCTGCCATGTGGGTACTGAGAACTGAACCCAGGCCCTCTGCAAGAGCAGCCAGTGCTCTTAACTGCTGAGCCATCTCTCCAGTACCCAAAGTTGTGTTTTGTTTATTTTTGTTTTTATTTTTGGTCTTTTTGAGACAGGGTCTCCTTGTAGCCCCAGCTGTCCTGGAACTCACTATGTAGACCAGGCTGCCCTTGCCTCCCAAGTGCTGGGATTAAAGGTGTTTTTAAAGGACAGACTTGTATAATGGAATGGTGGTGTTAGAGGTTTCTGATAATAACTAGGTAGAATATGACAGCAGAAGGGGAGGTGATGAGAGGAGGCTGCATTCTGGGTGTGTCCCCAGTGGGGCTGACCTGCTTACTGGGGAGATGGTGTGTGTTGAATGTGTGCAGGGTGGGATGACACCAGCTTTTGCTGGTGTAATAGAGGTGCCATTGATTAAAGTGGAGGTGACTGGAGAAACAGGTCTGGGTGGGGAGTTCAAGTACAGGGTTGATTTGTATATGTTGGGAATAAGATGCACGTTGACATGAAAATCAAGCAGGTGTGGGCAGGTGTTCATGAACTTTGGCTTCCTTATCTGTAAAATGGGGAAGTGTCTCCTTAGAGTTCCTGAGATCAAATGAAGGCAGGAACTGTGTGGTAGAATTGTTTGTGGAAAGGGGACCCATTTACATCTTGGAGACTTTGGGCGCTTTTGAATCACTTTGTAGGCCCGCATGTACCTTGGCTGATGGGAAGCTCTTTCTTGAATCTGCCCTTGAGCTCTAGACAGCTTCGGGGAACTTGGTGTTCTGGTTCTCCAGGCTGTCAGAGAGCTTCTTTCTTTGTACTGCTCGGAGGCTACTGCCTTGGTGTGGGCATAGACCTGCCCCTTAAGAAATGCAGCTTTGACCACAGTAGCTTAATTTAAGTGGGCAAAAGGACTCTTTCTGAAATTTCTTATATTTTAGACTTTTCATAAGCTAAGTAAGTGAACAGTTGCTGGTAACAGGGCAGATTGATTAGGAAGCCTGTTCTCCATGTTTGCCGTTCAGAACATCTAATTATGTACTGCCAGGTTTTTAAATCACTTTACATTTTATAGATGTAGATTACAGATGAAATATGTAAAATATATTTGAGCCTGTTGCTTTAAAATTAAAACTTTTTTGATTTATTTTTATTTTATGTGTATTGAATGTTTTGCCTACATGTATGTAAGTGCACCTATGTAGTGCTGTGCCTACAGAGGCTGGACTGGCGTTATGGACAGTTGTTAGCCGCCTTGTGGGTGCTGGGAATTGAACCTGGGTCCTCTGGAAGAGCAGCCAGTGCTCTTAACCACTAAGCTATCTCTCCAGTTCCTCTATTGGTTTAAAACTTAAGATTAAATAAAGATGTTGGAAGTATCAGTATTTTCTTTTTTTGACATAAGGTCTTACTCTGTAGTCGTAGCTGGCCTGGAACACTGTATGTAGACCAGGTTTGTTCTGAACTCGCAGAGATCTGCCTGCTTCTGCTTTCAGTGTGCTGGCTTTAAAGCCTGGTATAACTGCCAATCTTATATTCGATGAGTAGCATTTTCAGTTCATTAGATGTGCTTCCTCATGGGTAGCTGTGAAGAAGACATATGCTGTTTCCTTGTAATTAATACCGTCCTAAAAGTTGTCTGTCTCTTTAGAAAAGAAGTTGGTTGTGGTTCTTCATTCATGGAGGTAGTTTTGAACAGAAATAGATGTTCTTCATATACAATTGGGTATGTTCAGGGTGGTATAGTCTTCGCACAGTTTGCTCCTCGGTCATCCTGGCCTTGATCTTACTCTGTAGCCCAGGTAGGCCTGGACCTTGGGATTCCCTGTCTCTCCTTCCTGAGTAGCTGGGATTACAGGCTTGTGCCACCAAGATTCCACCGAGCATCACTGTGTGTGCCCATTACAGGCTCTGGGATTTAGAAAGAGAAGATAAAAGGTGGCTTAGAGGGTCTGGCCCCATAGTGCATTAACTATGGATGAACTGCTGTTGGAGCACTAGATGTTCTGGGTATTGAGTAGAAAGAGTGGTGATGGTTTTAACGGTGAAGGGCAGTGTGGAAAGGCAGGGTTTGTAACATACCATGGAGGCAAAAGTCATTTTGGCTGCTCCCTGGTTTCTAAAGTGGGAGGACCTTTCTTTGTTAGACTTTTGGTGGCATTCTCAGATTTATAAAATGGGTCTATCCATCTGCTCAGTAATTGTTATGTAATCTTGTTTTTCATCGGGTGGGCTTCTGTACATTATTTTATTTCAGCTTAAGAAACTGAACTACAGGTGTACAATGTAATATTACTTGACACAGTTACTGAAAACCTCCAACCCTTCTCTTTTTGAAGTACGTATTAGAGGATTTAGAGCAGTTATAAGAAATGGTTTTAAAGGGATCTGTATGTTTAAATCTTTTATCATTCTCATGTTTATTTTTTCCCCTTTACAAGGAGTTGACTTAGTCTCCCTAAAATACTTGTTTAGGCTTTCTAAATCATCTGATGGCCTGTTATTTTAGCTTGTAATAGTCATTTCTACTGGGGATATGCTGTTACCGGGGATATGCTGTCTAAATGTCTGAAGTTACTGTACTTATTTATGTATTCTTCTAGTTTTAAAAGATATATATAACAACTCACCCACCTGTTCTTCTATTTAAGCTGTACAGTCAATATTTTTGGAATGTTCATAGAGTTGTATAACTGTCTCCATAAACAACTTTTTGGAGCATTTTCATCACCCAAAAAAGAGCCTCCAAAGCCATTTGCAGGCGCTCCCCATTCCTCCCCATCTACCCCGTTCCCTACTCACCGTGCCTTCACTGATTGGTTTTCTCTCTCTGTATTTGCCTGTTGTAGGTGTTTGCTCTACCGGGGAACATGCACTATGCAATGTTGTCAAGAGTTTTCTTCTACCCAGTTCGTTTTATTTCTTGCCAACATCTTCACTTTGGTAGTATTGTTACACATTCAAAAGCACACAGTCCCTGTCTGCTGATGCAGAAATTGCAAAGCTGTGCTGGAACCAGAGAACAGGGCAGAGCTACCATACTGCGTGTGGCAGGCAGATTGAGCTCCGAAGCTTTCGGAAGCAAAACAAACCCTCCCTGGGCCTGACCCCACATGCTCTCAGACACGTGGTTTCCTCGCCTTGTCTGAGTTACTGCCCCATTCTCCTTTAAATTTTTCAGATAAATCTTAGAAGTCACGAATCTTCCCTTCCTTTACTTTTTGTCTGATTTGTAAACAAGCCTTGATGTTTTCCCCCTTTGAACGAGTCCCATTCTCAAACATTTTCTCTTAGTTTCACTGTCACAGGGTCAGAGCTGACCCTTCATCTTTCTGCATGGTGGAACAGTCTCCTTCCTGACCTGCCTGACTCCCGTTGGCCCAGCCTCTAGGCCATCCCTCTCCGTGTTCTAATGTGCTCCTTGGGAGCACGCGCTGCCCTGCGACTAAAGTGGCTCCAGTGACGGGCCACACCGAACTCGCACCAATAAGCATTGCTCACCTGGCCTACTGGCTCTCTCCTTTCTGCTTCTCTGAGTTCATGGGCTTCTCCAGGACAGCCTGTGCCTTTATAGCTGTGCTCCTGCTCTCTCCCATTGCCTGCTCTTCTCATTTCTTTGAACTTTTTGTTCTCAGTTTTAGTTCTACTTTCAGGTTTGGTTCTGTGCAGGAAGTGTCTCATCCGCTCACTTTCTCTTTTCTCCCCTTCTTGCTGTGCTGCCCAGGCCGGCCTTCTTCCCTTCTGGCTGAATGCTGGGACTGTAGGTGCTTCCCATCTCTCCTGGCTTGCACTCTAGTTTTATTGCCATCTTTCTCATGCTTTTAGGTCCATGTCTTTGCTGAGGACTCTTTGGATGCTATAGCTGACCCTGATTTCTCCATTCTCTGAAGTGCATTTTGCTCTGTTGTATGCTTAAAAACCCCAGCGTGTAATAATTGGTGCAGAGAGCATCAAGGGTGTCTCACCTAGAGACAACTCGGGAGAGGTTATTCCATGCCAGAGTCCGTTGCATGGGAGGAGAGGTTGGCCTTGTCTTCTTCCCATGGATAGAACATAGTGGGGTTAAACACAGATGTTTGAACATCAGAAAGGACTTTTTCAGTAGAACTACCTGCAGGTGTGATAGGCTGTGGTCCCCATTGTTGGATGCACACATGTTTAAGGGTCCTTTCTGGATAGGAGCATTGAAAGGGACATTCAGACCGTTCATGGAGTGTCAACTAGATTAGTGGTTCTCAGGCTCCATGGAGTATCAGAATTCTCTGCAGAGCATTTTAAGTACACCTTTGATTTCTACCTTGGAAACTCACATTGGAGTGTTTTGGAAGCCAGGTTGGGAATCCTCTCATCAGTTGATGCTCTTAGTCCTGGGATCCTATGACTTGTCTCATCGACTTACTAGATTTTGATTGAACGCTTTTGTTGTGTGGCCTTGTATAAAGGTCTTGGTTTTGCCTTTTTAGGACATAGCCTAGAGGGGGGGATGCAGGTGGCAGGAGGAGCCCTGTGGTTTCTTTCCAGGTAGTGGTATACATTCTTAGAGGGTGGGACCTTTCTTATTTTGCATGTTTCTTTACTTTGCCCAGAAGAATAAGTACTGACTATCCATTCTTGACTGACACACTGTTTACTGACTTTGCTCCTTGTAGAATTCTTTACTTTGTGTTTTATCCAGTTATCATCTTTAATTTCTTTTTTTCCAGATGTTATACTTTTTAATAAAAAACACACTCATAGAGTAGCAATCTTATGTCACCAAATACACAGAACAATTAAACATAGATTTCACCTTAACCCATAATTTTTATAATCACCTACGGGAATTTACAGAAACATTTTAGTCCAAGCCTCACTGTTGGGATGGCTGTAATGCCTGGGAGTGTGAGAAACTTGGCTTCTGGCTTTTTTAGAGTCTGCCTTGGGTCTTTTTTTGACTAGTGAAGAAGTTTTTTCTTTCTCCTGTTCCATTTTTCCCTTCTTCCCTGGGCTGCTCCCTGGGGTCTCTGCAGCTGACAGGGCCTTCCTCTTGTTACCATAGGTGTGTTCGGACCAGGACTCCGTTGTGGAGTTTTTCTTCCTGTGACATCTTGCATCTTCACATTTTCTTTAGCTGGACTTTCCCCTATTGGTATCAGCTGTGGAATTTCTTCTTCACGTTGGTCTATCACTGTAGGTTGAGCTTTTGCTTTGCCAGTCTTTCTCTTCTGGGACCCAGGGCCCTACACTGGGCACCACCAGTTTTAGGAGCCGAGTCACCCTGAGGTGGGACCGACACATCAGTTTTGGCCGTTTGACTTAATGTTTTGTTTTTGTTCTTCAACTTTTGTTTTTCATGGTATTTTCTTTCTTTTATTTTTCTCTTTGCCTCCTTTTTCTTCAAGCTGTGGAGGGATATATTCTTCTCATCCTGACCGGTGACAGATGAGGAAATGATGGGAGGGGAAACTGACTTCTCAGATTTCAGGAACAGAAGTTTCTCACACTGCCATTTCTCTGGCAGTATTTCTGAAAGCTTTTTCGAGACAGCCAAGATGTTTTCAGTGATGTGCTGGGTCTCCGTTCCAGTGTGACCAACGTGTATAGTACTGCAAGAACCACCTTTGGAGATGTTTAAGACTGTCCCACTGATACAGTCATTGATCTCTTTGGACAGATTCTTGGCGAGAAGGTTTACGGGTACTGGGACTTTCTTCCTTACCATCTTTAATTTCTTGACTGAAAAAGAGCCACTGGCTCTTCAGTTGTTTCATAGCAGGTTCAGCCTGTTGCTTCCTAGTCAATGGAGTTAACATCGGCCACCGTTTACAGAGGACCTGGTGGGTCAGACACTGCATGTCACATCGTTCCTGATCTTTGTAACAAGCCTGCAAGGTAGTCCTTTGCTCCAGGAGCTGGGTGCCAGGCTGCTGAATTATAAGCCAGTTTTCCTGTATGAACATAGGCTGCAGCTGTACTGCAGCAGGGTCACCATGTCTTGGGAGCATGATAGTTCCAGCTGTGCTTTGGCTGTGTGAGTACAGTGTGTTTTCCATTTGGTAGTGCAAGAAAGTCTGTCTACCTATGATAAGGTGGCTCTGACCACTGTCTGTTAACTAAACTAGTAATTTGTTTTAAACACTAGTCCATGTTGACAGTACGTACGCTCCACCCACTTTTCCAGTGAAAAGCTGAGTAATTTATCATTTGTTCCTGTTGACTTATAGTAGAGCGTCAGTGATTGTTTTTGTCACTGATGACCAGGAGTTCCTAACACTGTCGGTCCATTTGTTGATGTTTCCTCTCAGCTCCCAACTTATCGTAGGACTTCGGCCTGACTGTCAGGGTTGCCTGAATACCTTTCACCAGACTCCACCAACAGATTCTCCTATGTGAAATTCTGTGCTTAGGCCATCACATTTTATCCTCATAAAATTTCTTGGAGATAGAGCTTGTCAACATTCAGCAGATGAGGACACTGAGGCTAGGGGAGGCTCGATTACTCGCCTAGCTTCCATGTACTCACGTGTTCGCAGGAATGCTTTTCTCTTACCTCTTCAGGTGCTAGATGAACAACAACTCTTAGATGGAAGGTGAAGAGGAACAGGCACCTCAGACTTCTGGAGAAAGGCTTGGGTGGCACAGGGTTAGAAGGAACACCTAGATGGAATGTAAATACTTATTATTGTGATTTACAAGGTTAAATCTTAACAGAACTTGTAATAAAAACAGTTTTTTACCTAGTAAGGAAACTTTCTTTTCACTTTTCAACTTGGCTGGGACAGGAAATTTGAGAGATGGGTTTTCTGCAACCAAGTGCTTTGTTCCTTACCTTGCTTCGTGTATTCTGATGTCATCCTGCAGTGACTTCACCTGCTGTCCTGAGATTACCGCGTTCTTTTCAGCTCAGTGTCTGTTTTGTTTGAAAGCTTGTGGACATACCAGAAGTATGCCGAAATGCACAGCTAGGTTGATGGGGGTGAAACTGATCAAAAATACAAAAAGGAGAGTCAGCACAGTCTCAGTCCTGGCTTCGTTGCGTGGCTTCTGGGAAACGTATATGTGGTTGATCAAGCAGAATTGAAGCCTGTGAAACTGATCAAAAATACAAAAAGGAGAGTCAGCACAGTCGCAGTCCTGACTTCATTGCGTGGCTTCTGGGAAACGTATATGTGGTTGATCAAGCAGAATTGAAGCCACTAGTAAAAGTTAGCTTTTGGTGAAAAGGAGCACTTTCCAGCCCCATTCCTTTCTGCTGGTTGCAGGATCTCCCTGCTTACATACCGTTCTTTACCTCTTATGTGCAGGTCACTTCTCAAAGCAAATATTTGAGACTTTTTCATGTGAAGTAAAGCCTGAAGATTTTTCTGCTTTGGAGTCTTAGACAAAGCTTTTTGGCAGTTTAATAACCAGGCCAGGCTGGTGTTATCTTAATCCTTTGTTTGCTTTAGTGTTTAGTCTTACTTAATCTTAGGAACAAAGATTAATTTTGGAGAATATTGTTAAACTTTGGTGGCTGAACAGGGCCGTGATGTGCCTTCTAAATGGCAGAGAGCCGTGATACGTATTCAGTTCCCGGTGCCTCATTTTGCAGTGATCTTGCAGTATCTACTCACCATCCTGTTTTTGGTTTACCAAGAAATCCAGCAGTGAATGGCCTTGTAGGTCACCTCGTCTCTAGTCGAAGACTTTGCCCGTTAACTGCTTCTGTGGAGCGCTACCTTTTAAATGTTATATAAATGCACCAATCCAAGTCCATTGACGATGTGCCATAGGCACAGCTCCATCCACCCTCTGTCAATCCAAGCCAGTTCCCAAATAATACCTGAATATTCATCATTCACTTGACACATACCGAGCAGTTTTGTGGCAGGGATGCGTGGGTTGTGGTGAGGCCTGTGTTGAGTACGGTGTGGTTGACTGTGGTAGGGAGGCTCCGACAGAGGGGGAGCATGTCCTCAGGAGACGAAAGAATCCATTTGAGTGCTGTGTCTTCTTTCTTTCTCTTGTTATAAAAACAGTACAAAGATCATGTGGAAAGTTTGGAAAATGCAGGGAAGTATAAAGAAGAAAAGACCATTCATCCTTCTGCTGCCAAGGGTAGCTAACATTTCATTGCTGTGATTTCCTGACTTTTAAAAATGGCTTCTAAAAACAAGCAAAGCCCAGAGATTTGTCCAGTAAAGGGAGATGTTGCTTGGTGGAGAAGAAGCTACGTGTCTCTGGGAAAATTGGTATTTTGTTAGGACTTGTACCATGGAAGGCAGCAACCTTAGTGAAGGGTCGAAGATCTCTTTGGAAGACAAACCCAGGAACAGCACGGTGCAGTGACCTTGGGTTTCTCTGAGGAGTGCCTGAGTTACAAGTGTGTTCTTAAACTTTGTGAGATGATTATTATCATTCCAAATGCTCTTCTCAAACATGAATTTCATTTGACCTCTGCTGGAGAGTAAAATAGCCTTCTCTTGAAAGAATGTGAGAGACAATTTGAACAGTTGCAGTGTGTTTATGGTTTAAGATCAGGAGAGTTTTTAAGTAGGGAAGCCAAAAAAGAAACATTTTTAAACACATGCACATATTTAGAGTCTGTTACAGCGTTTTCATGATATTCCTATCAAATGTAGGAGCTTTCTTTTTTTGTTGTTGTTTTTTGAGACAGGGTCTCTCTGTAGCTCCAGCTGACCTGGAACTCGCTGTGTAGACCAAGGTGACTTCGATCTTATAGAGATCTACCTGCTTCTTCTGCCTCCCAAGTTCTGGGATTAAAGACATGCACTCCTGTGCCTGGTGGAATTTTCGTTTTTTAAATATTTATTTATTTATTTATTCATTTATTTAATTTTATGTGTATGCATATATTGCCTACATATAGGTAAGTGCACCCGTGTTGTGCAATGCCCGTGGAGGTCAGGAGAGGCTTTCGGATCCCCGGGGACTAGAATTACAGACAGTTGTTAGCTGCCATGTTGATGCTGGG
The DNA here is from genome assembly GCF_000622305.1 of Nannospalax galili. Lineage (NCBI taxonomy): Eukaryota > Metazoa > Chordata > Mammalia > Rodentia > Spalacidae > Nannospalax > Nannospalax galili. The sequence goes on from NW_008359461.1 coordinate 758,396, forward strand.
ATTCGAACCCGGGTCTTCTGCAAGAGCAACCAGTGTTCTTACCCACTGAGCCATGTATCCAGCCCCGGAATTTTCATTTTTATAGTTTAGATTTAGGAAATGGATTTAAGGGCCAAGTTGCTTGACCAGTGTCACAGTATTTTATGTTAGGGGCAGTGACATGCAGAGGTTTTGGAACCAGAGACCTGAGTTCCATCCTGCCACCCTGGTTCTCCACTTTTGAAAGATAACAGTGATGATTCATAACTCACAAGATGGTCGGAAAGGTGAAGGAGATGCTGTATCGCAAAGATGAAGTAGCCGCCCTCTCCACAGTTTTGACTTCGTCTCGAGAAAGGAGAGCTCTTCCTGTGATGTCACTTGTAAGGCAGTAAGCATAGGGTATGGTGGCAGACCAGTGTCCAACATGTGTCATCACTCACATCCCCCTCCCCGTTTTGTTTTGTTTTGTTTTGTTTTGTTTTTAAACAAGCTCAACTTTTAGTGTTTTTATCTCTTCCCTTGTATTTTTTAAGGACCTTGATGGGAAGATATATTTTGTTTGGATTAAAATGGTGGCTGCTTCTACCTTGTTTGTAGGTTTTGAAAAAAATAAAGGTGAAAGCAGAGGGTAGAGAGTTGGGCACAGGAGAAGGAGGAGGAGCAGCAGGAGGGACAATTTGGGTATTTTCCTGGTTTAATTTTGACTAGGATTTGTAGCTGGCCAGAGGTGAAGAGGGCAGGATGGACACTCATGGGAAATACCTTTTCCCTGCAGATGGATGCTCTTTCATCCATCCACTCAACAAGCAGTTGTGGACACTGTCATGTGTACAGGGCATTTTGTCAGTCTTTGGGACTCTAGAGGAGTCCGTGTCTGTGAGATTGCTCCCAGTTGATAAAGTTACAGTTCAGTTTTGAGTGCCAGGAGAGAGAAAATTCAGGGAAGATTTAACAAAATATATTAAAATTATTCTTCTGTGTGTGCTTCTATTAAGTTTTGCAGGTTAGACCTATGACTTTTGGAACCCTGTGTTCTCGAGTTTTAAATGTACCCCTGAATAATATGGATAGATTAAAATCTGACATAGTTTATGATCAGTATGTTTGAAGAATCTGTGTATTTGTATAAATCTCTATCTTTCAATCTATAAATGGAGACATTGGATGAGAAGTCCTTGACTTACTGGTAATTCTGTAATTCTGGTTTTAGAAGGTGGGAGCTGGAAATTGGGCTGATTCACACTGAAAACTTAGGTGAAAGTGGCCACTTTGCTTTGGGATTCAGGCGTGATTGAAGTTGTATCAGTGTTTTGGTAGCCTACATTTTTTGAAAGGGACCTCTGGAAGCTGGGAGAAAAGATGGCATGCATCCAGGGCCACCAGATCTATAAAAAGATGTGTGGGTAGGGAGCCCCAAGGAACAAAATTGAGGTGGGAGTAGGGTGCAAATAATGCCAGTAAGCAAAAGTGGAACCTGCTTCTAAAGAAGTCACCTTAGCGTGGGCAATGGGAGAGGCCAGATGTAAAATGGCATTTTTTTAAAACTTAAAAAAAAAAGTTTTATTATTTTTATTTTATGTGTATGCGTGTATTGCCTACATGTAGGTAAGTGCACCCGTGTTGTGCAATGCCCGCAGAGGTTAGACGAGGCTGTCGGATCCCCTGGATTTTTATTTTATGTATGTACATGTATTGCCTGCATGTAGGTAAAGTGCATCCATGTTGTGCAATGCCCGAAGAGGACAGAAGAGGCCATCAGATCCCCTGGATTTGGAGTTACGGACAGTTGTTAGCTGCCGTGTGGGTACTGGGATTTGAACCCATGTCTTCTGCAAGAACAACCAGTGTTCTTAACTGCTGAGCCATCTCTCCAGCCCCCTGTAAAATGGCTGTTATAAGCAGCTGTAGAGTTAGTCCAGGTACTTTTAGTGTGTTCACACCTGCCTGCAACCATCACATAGTCAATTGTAGGCCATTTTATCAGCTCAGGAAAACTCCCATGCCCTCCGTGATCTAGCCTTCCCTGCCTTTCCACCCCTCACCGCTAGGCCGCCACTCCTGCATTTTTTTTCCCTCTATACGGCTGCTTGTTCATTTACATTTCATGTAAATGGTGTCATGATATGTAGTCTGTTATGATGGGGTTCTTTCACTTATATTTGCAAGGTTCATCTACATCTCTTTACCTTTTTTTGAGGAGGGGGGGATGTTGATTTTGAAGTGATGTTCCAAAGAGGCAAAAAAGGACACATAAATGGAAACAAAAGATAGGCTGTTAGAAAGCTTACCACACGTAGTGTTAGTTTGGATTGGAAGTGTTCCCAAGGGTCTGATGTGTTAAAGGCTTGGTTGTCAGTCTATGGCTCTGTTGGGAGGTGGTGGAACCTTTAAGAGGTGGGGCACACTGGGGGTGTGCCCTTGAAGGGGATATTGGGATTTGGCCCCTTCCTCTCTCACCTTTCCAGCTTCCCTGAGAGGAGCAGCTTTGCTCCCCCATGAGCTCCCTGCTCTGTTTCTACCTTGCTGCAGACCCAAAGCAAGGGGACCCGTCAGCTGGAGACTGAAACCTGAAACCAGGAGCCAAAATAACTATTCCCTTCTCTAAGTTGGTTATGTCAGATGTTTGTTAGAGCAGTGGAAAGCTAATATACCCAAGATGAGTTATGGTTTGCAGGAATAAAATTGAAACTATCACAGTGATTTTTAAAAATTATTTTGTAAGTGTAATTCACATCATGTATACAGATCATAAAGATAAAGCCTGATAGATGACCAGAAATACACAGGTGTAACACTGTAGTACCGGGAAAGAATACTTCCAGTTCCCACTAATTCTGTGCTTCTGTTTTTTTTTTTTTTTTTTTTTGATTTTTTTTTTTTTTTTTTTTTTTGTCTTTTTGAGACAGGGTCTCCCTGTAGCCCCAGTTGGCTGCCATTTTCATCTCTTCATCAGAAGAAAGTTCTTCAGATTCCTAGTTTAAAGAAAAAAAAGGAATGATCCTGTGCTTCTGTTTTTTTTTTTTTTTTTTTGAGACAGAGAGAGAGCGCCAGCAGAGTTGGATGTTACGCGTTTGCATATGAATGGGCATATAGGTGCATATGCACATATGTGGGCATGCACATGTGCCTGTGGAGGCCTGAAGTTGATGTAAGGCGTTTTCCTCAATCACTGTTCGCTTTATTTACCTAGGCAGGGCCTCACATTGAACCCAGAGCTCACTGATTGGGCTAATCTAGCTAGCCAGTTTGTCCCAGGGACCCCCTGCCTCTGTCTCCCAAGTGCTGGGATTATAGGTGGCCAGCACACCTGCCTGGCTTTTCTGCGGGTCTGGGGATCTGAACTGAAGTCTCAAGCTTATGTAGTGAGTGCTTTATCCACTGAGGCATCTTTCCAGCCCCCCGCCTTGCATTTTTAAATCAGTTTGCTTTCTTCCCCCAAATTAACAATGTTTACAATTTCTATCACCATGGATTTGTTTTGGGGCATTCTTTTTGAAATTTGTAGAAATGGGGTCATAATAGCACTTTTTCTTTCGCTTAGCATGTAGAATTTGTCCATGTGTTGCTTGTAGCAACAGTTTTTGTTTTCATTGCTTTGTTACTCTAGTGTGTGGAGCTTGCGTTTTCATGTTTTGGCTGTTAACACCCTTCTCTACTCCCTGGGGTGCGGGTGCATGTTCATTTCTGTTGGGTATATACCCGAGAGTGGGCTTGGCTGTGTCAGAAAGTATACTTACATCCAACTTTCTAAAATGTATGCGAACTAGTTTTCAATCTACAAAACACGATGAGGAATAAAGAAGTTAGGCCACTTTAATTTAAAAAGAGGGAGCGTAGACTAATTCTCTCCATTTTCAGCTGCCACTTGTAGCAAGCACAGTGTTTTTCCAACAGGGAAGGATAGATCACAAAAGATGAGAATCAAGAAGAGGATTCTTACCCTTATAAATGCAGTGGGAATCTCCAGGCTGAACTGAATTGTCCCCAGGACATGGACGATGCTGTGCTGACTTTTGAGGAAACCCAGTTGGGAGATTTTGTGAAATGAGAAGGTGAGAGAAGCTGCCAAAATGCAAAGATGAGTCACTCTTTTTCTTCTTTCTTTTCTTTTAAAGAAAGGAAGGGGATTCAATTTCATGTGAGTTCCTGGCAGAATTGCAGATAGGTCTAAGCAGGTGATTTGATACCTCTGAGGGAGAAAAGGTGGCTGTTGCCAAGAACCAGGTTAGCCTCAGTATTCAAAAGACCTATTATTGGGTTCTAATTCCTGTAAGTTCATGAAACTCCTGGGCCAGGGGTTCAGTTGTGAATGTCAGGTTCCCCATTTAGACAGTCAGCCTGTAACAAATATCCTTAAACATTTCCTTCCATTCATGTTTTGAATAGCTGGATGGCGGGGAAGCAGGTGAATTAGCAAGTAATCCTAGAATGTATGCGTAGAGCCTAGAAAGTGGGTTGTGTAGGGCTCTGTGACAGGGAAGGAAGGGGGTTGGGAAGCATTATGAAGTCTTCTAAAATATGAAGAAAGTAGTATGGAGTAAGGGTCAGGTAGGAGCTGAGACTCCGGTGTGGGAGCTTTTTGCCACACTTAGATATGGGTAAAGGGATTATGAAAAAGTTTTGTAGAAGGATGATTGGCCTCAAAGCCCCTTAGTGACGGCCTTGCATGTTGTACAAAGTTGGGACTTTCACAGGCTCGGAGGAGCCCTGGAAAGAAAGGAGCAGAATGATCAAATCTACATCATGAAAGTTAGTGATGTGGAAAGTATAAAGTTTCACACTTAGAGAAACAGGAAGCCCTTGAAGAGTGAAGGTGGAGATTGCAGGGCAGGGAGGAGGCCAGCAGGGAGGAGATTGCAGAGCAGGGATGAGGCCAGCAGGGAGGAGATTGCAGAGGGGTGTGGGAGAGACTAAGTCCTCTTTTTTTTTTTTTTTAAATCTTTTTGAGACAGGGTCTCCCTGTAGCCCCAGCTGTCCTGGAACTCACTATGTAGACCAGGCTGGCCTTGAACTCACAGAGATCCATCTGCCTCTGCCTCCCAAATGCTGGGATTAAAGGCATGTGCCACCATGCCCAGCATTTTAAAAATCCTTTTTTAAAAAAAATTTTTATTATTTTATGTGTATGCGTGTATTGCCTGCTTGTTAGGTAAGTGCACCTGTGTTGTGCAATGCCTGTGGAGGACAAAAGAGGCTGTCAGATCCCCTCGAACTGGAGTTGTTAGCTGCCATGTGGGTGCTGGGATTCAAACCCTGGTCTTCTGTGAGAACAGCCAGTGTTCTTAACCTCTGAGCCATCTCTCCAGCCCCGATACTAAGTCCTTTTTAATGCTGTCTTTGGATTCCAGCAAGTTTAGGGCAGGGAGTGTAGCTCAGGGTAGAGGTCTTGGGTTTGATTTCCAGCGCTGGGGGCGGGGGGGCATTTCAAAGAGGTGAAGCAGTCCTTGGGGTGGTGGAGTACAGGAGCAGAAATGCCTGTTACTCTTCTTAAAATTTATAAAAGCACGGATACATAGACGCATAAATAGATGCACAGCATCCTTGTGCCACTAAGATTTCATAGAGAGGAGGTTAAGAAAAAGCCCCAGATGTCTCCTTAGTTCCCATCTTAGGAGAGTAATGATGAGAAAACTTGAGAACATTTTTATTTTATGAGAACTCAGTTGGAGGAAGGAAAACAAAACAAGACCCCCAGACTCCAAACCCACAAACTCAGCTGTTGGAATTGTGAGCCAAAACTTACAACAGGAATAACTGAAGACACTTGCTCGTTCTGCATTTAGGACCAGGTACCAAGGACATTGAACATGAGACTATCTCTTTATTTTTGTGTTATGTGAAGGGAAAAAGTAGATTTGAATTTCTTTGTTGATTTGATTTGATCCTTAGCCCAGTGTGAATGAGCCAGTAAGGCAGTTATGACGAAAGAAAGATGAATGCAGCCTCGGGCACCATAGATGGACCAGAGTTCAGAGCGCTCTGTTGTACCATTTGCAAACTTATCAGAAACTGATCAGTAAATGGGGAAAGTGAGAGCTTGCAGAGGGTGATCAGGCAGGTGAGAGGTCTTGAAACCATGTTAGGCAATGTTGAACCACAGTAGCCCCTGGATGTATTGCTTAAGTACCCCAACATGGCTGTGAGGATTTATGGCTTGGGTTCATATACATAGCCAAGTAATTTGGGTATTGCTATGTAATTAATAAATTGTCTTCATTTATTAATTCACTTTTTGCCATTGAGCCTTCAAGGTGCATTAGCTTCAGTAGATAGGCAGATGGACAGAGTACCTGTGTTTATGAACTCATTGTTATTGGGTAGGGTTAGGCAACAAGGTATATTTGTAAACTGTACCTCGTGGAAAAGAATATCGTATGTTAGGTTGACAGATACCATAGAGGAAAGTCAGGGCATGGAGAGGATTTGAAGGACTGAGAGGGGTGGATATTTTAGGTCGGTGGCTAGAGAAAAAGCCTCACTAAGAAGGTCATTTAAAAAAAAATAAACTTAGCCGGGCGTGGTGGGCACACCTTTAATCCCGCATTTGGGAGGCAGAGGCTAGCCTGGTCTACGTGGTAAGTTCCAGGACAGCTGGGGCTACAAGGAGACCCTGTCTCAAAAAGACAAAAAAAAAAACAAAAAAACAAAAAAACAAAAAAACCCAAACAAACAAAAAACTTAAGGGCTGGGGATATGGCTTAGTGGTAGAGTGCTTACTTAGCATGCTTGAGCCCTGTGTTTAAGCCCCAGCACCACAAACAACTCCCTCAAACTAAAAATTGCCCTTTATCTTGTCTTTGGCTAACGATTAGTGCTGCTGTGAACATTCTTGGTTATGCCTTTTAAAAAATTGTACTTATTATTTTAATTTTATGTGAATGAATGTTTTGCCTGAGTGTTAAGTGTGCCCTGTGCATGCAGTGCTCTCAGAAGCCAGAAGAGGGTGTCAGATCCCTGGGAACTGGAGTTATGGATGGCCGTTAGCCAATATGTGGGTGCTGGGAATCGAACCTGGGTCCTCTGGAAGAACAGCAAGTGTTCTTAACTGCTGAACCATTCCCTCCAGACCTGGTTATGTCTTTTTAGTGGATCTGATAGATTAGTAATGGAATTATGAGGTCATAGGGCATGCGTATATTTACTTCTGTAGCTACCGAGACAGTTTTCTAAAATGGTCACATCTGTTTCTGTACCTGTTAGCAGCATATGAGAGCTCTGTATTCTTGTGTTTCTTGCATTTGTTATTGCCTGGCATTGAACTTCATCTGTTCTGGTGGTTATGTAGAGATACTCTGTTGTGGAAGACTGATGTACTTGAATACATTTTCATGGTGAGTGGTCATTTTGATGTCACTTTTTAAGTTGATGGAAATGCTCAGTGTCTTCATTGTGGTGGTAATTACATGCATTTTTTAAAACCTTTAGGACTGTGTTCTGCTTGTGTCATTGCTTGTAATGATAACCTCAAGAAATTAAACTATAACAAATTCCTTATTTTATAGGAGTTAAAAGACTATGCATGAATGAATGCATCCTTGAATGGATATATGTGCTTCCACTTGCTGGCTCCTAATGTCCTGCTTAAGAAAACTTTGCACACCTCAAGGTCTCAAAGATAAAGTTGGCATTTGAGTAACTGCTTAAAGAAATAAGGTCACAGTCATTCATGAAACCTTTCACTCTTGGCAGATTTTTGTTCCCCCTCCCCAGATGTGGTTGCAACCTGAATTTAAGTACGGTGTTGTAAAGCCCATTTGTACGCAGAAAAAATAGGAAGGATGCAATCTCAGATAAAGAGCAACTCTTTAATTGGATAACTTCAGCTTTTGAAATAATTGAGTGTACCCTTTCTCCAAGGACCTACAATTGCAAAGTATTGTTTAACAGACCAACTTTGGAAATATAGTAGTGTTATGTATCTTTTCATTTGGATGTTATTAGTAAGTGGGCATCATGTCCTTCAACTTGCAATAAGATTGATTAAAATTAGGGTCTAAATACAAAATACAAGTGAACAAAAAAAATTCAGAGTAGGCCATGTGTCATACGTAGCTTGGAAGTACTTTGTTTCTGGAGAGAGAGCCACAGAACCGGCCAAACACAGCCAAAGGACACATGTAAGCTACTCCTGTAATCACACTGAAGCTTAATAACTCTGCTGACAGACTCAATAAAATTGTTGCTAAAGGTTTAATGTAGCCAGATTCTGAGTTTCCTTTTCAAACTGATTTGTCTTGTTCTTGGGGGCATGTGTAATGTATGTTCTTGCTCTTGCTGCTCTCAGAGCTAAAGCTCAGTGCTCTGTGAAGTGTTCTATGAAAGTTGTTTGGGGGTTTGGGGAGGGGAACGAGACACACACACATTCACACACACACATTCTCAGTTGAGAGAGAGACACACACACTCTCAGTCAAGCTGCTCTGAGGGCCTGGTGGCACTCACATTAGCAAAATTGTCCGAATGACTTCTGCTCTCTCACATTAAACACTGACTTTCTAGATGGAAGAGCCTCTGGACACCGTATGAGTATCCGTATCATAACTGCCTTCAGAAACATGTAAGTGATCTTTTAGAAGGCTTGCCCTCGAGTATCCCCTGAGAAATATTTTGTGCAGTTTGATAGTCCAATGTAATTTGATTACTCCGAGACATCAGATGTCCTTGGTAAGAGTTTGGTGCGTTTTCAAAGAGCAGTATTATTTTCCCTATCTTTGCCAGCTGATTTTGTGGAACCCAATTTCTTTACACTAAGAAAAGAATTTTAACACAAATGATCGCTTAATGTTTTCAGTCTGCTTTTGGTGTTAGGTAATAGTGTCATATTTTAGTTACCTGATGTGTCAGTGTGTTTCAACATGATTATCTTTCCCTGAGGGATGGGAAAATCAGCAAAAAGTTCACTGTTGCCTCGTGAGTTGCTGTGCCTTGGCACAAAGTGCTGATCGTCTTGGCATGCACACAGCATTATCTCACCTTGCCTGCTATTTGGAAAGGTTCTGAAAGGGCTACCTAACGCTCCAGGATTCCCATAAACTCCAACTGGTGCAGAGAGTGGTGTGCGTTGTATCCTGTTCTCTTTGCCAGCTTACATCTCATTACACTCTTTATTGTCATAAAATCAGTTAGGCAAAACCCATTTTCTTCTCCCTACCGGCAGAGCTGATGACATTTCCAAGAAAGTACATATAAGGAAAGATTTGAGTGCTGATTGTGGGTGGGAGCCCTGGTTTGAGACAACATTTGGGTTCAGGGGAATGCTCTGTGTTACTTGTTTTTTTTTTCAATCTGAACTCTTCATTTGTGGAAACAATGAAAAGACTTATTTGCTATGTGTTTTGGACAGGGTTTTTAGGTACAGATACGAAGAGCTACTCAGTAAATAGGCAAACGTCGAGTTTTAAAGGTGACGACTGTCTAGCACAGCATTTGTTGGGCTGAAGAAAGAGACCCCAGAGGCCGAGTTTCTGGAATCATTGCCAGTAGGCTCTGTGGAACCAGCTTGCAGGTCTGCTGCCTTGGTCAGAGTGCCCCAGATGGGAAGCCAGAAGGTAGATCACCCCAATTCTCCTGCTGCGTGCATGGCCACCTGCTGCTTCCCCACGTGGCTGTTCTGAGTCCCACATGGTGTGTCTAGTTGGAGGCACCAGTTCACACGTCTCCCTGTCTGTGGCAAAGGAAGGCAAGAAGCATAGCCCCTTCAAGTCAGTCTTGAAATTCTGTTTTGGGAAGGTGAACTTTGCATAGTGTTGAATGGAGGTGAACATGGAGCAAAGTTAATTCTGGGCTCCATGAATAACAGATGCTCAGTGTAGCACCTACTGAAAATGATACAGTAACCACAGTTATAAATAACATGATAGGAATCATTAAGATAAGATTCTAGATAATGTTGATTATTATTATTATTATATTATTATTTTTGTATTTTTGAAACAGGGTTTCCCTGTAGCCCCAACTGGCCTGGAACTCACTATGTAGAAATTTCCTGTTTTGGGCTGGCAAGATGACTCAGTGGAGCCGGTAAAGGCGCCAAGCCTTATGACCTGCGTTCAGTGCCCTGGACCTACATGGTGGAATAAGTGAACTAACTCCTGAAAGTTGTCCTCAGACCTCTACATGCATGTACTCTATGGTGTGTGTTGTCCTCCCGCTCTCCCCAAAAATATGTATTAAAAGTAAAAAGGAAATTACTCTATTTGGGAAGGCAAGGCCAGGAAGTGGTGACTTGCTCAGACTGTGGCTGGTTGGTGAAAAGGGCCACTGGCTTGTGAGAGGAACCCTCTGGGAGATTTGGGTGTCAGCATGTCTCGGTGGTGCTGCTGTTGATTGAATCACGTTGGGGTCTTTTACGCGTTAGATGAACACTTGATGTTTGTTCTTGAGTTTTGAGAAAATGAATTGTAGGCATTCGTGCTTATTCAAAATATACTTGGAGGAAAGTCTGCTGAGCATGCCTAACTGAAGATGCAAGCTTCACTTGGTAACATAAGCTATGGAAACAAAGAAGGCTGCACATGACTGTCTTCTGTTTTCTCTTCTGGGTTTTCATCCATTGCCCTGATAACTTTTTTTTCCGTCTTTTTGAGACAGGGTCTCCCTGAAGTCCCAGCTGACCTGAACTCACTATGTTCAGGCTGGCCTTGAACTTACAACGATCCACCTGTCTCTGCCTCCCGAAGTGCTGGGATTAAAGGCCTGCACCACCACGCCCAGCTTTCTCTGACAACACTTTAGCTAAGGCATTTGCCATTACACACATGGTCAGTACTAATTAAGCATCACTAGGAAACACAATGTGGTTCATCTCTTCATCTCCTTTTGGCCTTTGCACAGACCCTGCTTTGCAGCAGGCCCTGCTGACGCCCCTCATCTTGCCCTTTTGTTTGCAATCACACACATCCCTTCTTAACAGTGTATCTCCCATGTAACTTGTCTGTTTGTTAGATTGTTTGTGTGTCTCCTCTGTTAGCAGCAAGCCCTGTGAAGGCAGAGACTGGTCAGCTTGTCCATCTCCAGCCTGAGGAACAGAGCTTGCCACAAAGGAGGGAAAAAGTATGTGCAGTGAGTGACTTGGCAGAAGCAGCTACCAGAGGACACCTGTTAGCGAAGTAGCAAGCCTCTCTGCCCTAGTGTTTGTTTATTGGCTTATTAGGAATAACACGATCATCTGTTTCTCTGCAGAAAATAAATGTGTGAGTTGTGATATGTGTACATTTCTAGAACCAACTTACTGTTTTGGCAGTAGGTACGGAAATCAAATTCAGATGAAAAAAAATCATTATCTGGAACAGTAAATGATAAAAATGTCCATATTCTCAAATATAGAATTGGGCATGTAGCTGACTTTAAGCATAACAGGGTTTTAAGGCTTTCATTGTCAACATCATGGCCAGAAAGCTGGTTTCAGAGTATCAGGGTACTGAGTTGATGGAAGAGGAGGGAGGAAGGAAGAGGTGTCCTTGGGGATCTTTCATCTTGGCAGAGTTGGGAGGTGCTGTGGCAGAGTCATCCAGATGTGGGATCCAGGACAACGTAGTCTGTTACTCCAACCTTTTTTTGGAGAAGCTTAAACAACAGACAAGGTTATGTGAAGTTAATGAGGGTAGCATTCTAGAACATTCTAAGATTCTCATTTATGTTTGTGGTAGCCAAGGCATACAAATCTTTAAAATATGTTGATTTATTTCAGGTGGGGGTGGGGGGGAAATGAGACAGGCATGTAGCGGCACCTATGGAGATCAGAGGATAGCTTGAGGAGTTGATTCTCTCCATGTACAGTGTGGGTTCTGCAAGTGTGTTTACCTGCTGCGCCATCTCTCCAGTCCTGTAAATCTTTTTTTTTTTTTTAAATCACGTAGTACTTAGTGACTTTGATAATCCAAGACAAATAAAGACAGTAACATATTAGAAATGTGTTCAGAATCCTAGAAAATACCTTAGAAATCAAATGTTAACGTTTTGGGAGCTTAAGTTCAATGCTTAAATTACACGCCCAGTATTATACAGCTAGTTAGTGGCAGGTTTGGGCTGATTTTTGTCACAGACATTCACTAAAGTATCTGTGATAGGACAGGAGCACATACACTTCTCTTTGGGGAAACCCAGCGAGCAGTTGTAAACTTGTTTTTATCTGATAAAAGTCATGCAGGTATTCTACTCTCTGTAAATTGTTTTCATTTTTATGTGTGTAAGCATGTGTATTTGTACTAGTTCTGTAAAAATGTGCTTTATTTGAGGAATTGTAATTTAGAAGTTGAGAAAATTAACAGAACAAACGATCGTTATAGACTGTCGTCGTAGTGACAAAAAGTAAGGTTTTCACGAAACTACCACAAGAACAGCTCATGGATTTGTTCTAAAGTTAATATTTTGGAGGAAATTGATTATAGTGTGATGAAAGTAACTCATTTTGAAAATATTTTCCACTAAAATTTGAGAAGAAAAGATTGCTATTTCAGCATTCTGTTAGGAAAGGCAGACATCATACTTATCTTTGTTCTAGATGAACTGTTGGTACCCATTTTTAAAAAGAGAGTTGGTTTTGTATGCAACTGGTGTATAATATTTTTTTATTTTTGCAACATATCTTTAAATGAGATATTTATCATGTATCTGAGTTTTAGCTTGATTTTGACATGCTTTTAAATCTAGTTTTCATATTGATTAGAAACAGGTGTAGCAGTAGGAGATCTGGGTGGAAGGCAGAGGTTTTGTTAATTTTGTCTGTAAGACTGAGGTTATTCCAGCAGACTCACCTAAAAGCTGTGGTGTGCATCTGCTCATAATATGCTTACTTGTGCCCATACGAGCATTTTCTAATTTTAAGATGTACAAATAGTTTGTATAGTTCATATCTCCATGTTGCTCTATGAAAAAGTTTCTTAGAGATGAGCCTCAAGAGAGCTGGTGATGTCACTGCAGCTGAGTTTCTGAAGGGGAGTCCTTATGCAGGACTACTGAGCAGCTACTTGTGTTCCTGTTAAGCCTGGAGCGTTTGTGAGCCTCCTAACACTGCTGAGAAAAAGCCAAGATGAGGAATTTTCAAATTGGGCCTGAAATCTTTAGGTTGGGATTGCTGCTTCCCGTGAGCAGTTTGTGACTGCTGGAAACAGCTGTCTAAATTTTAATTGTGTTACATTTTCAGGTTTTTCCATTGATACAAGGATTTCAGATTTAATTCAGCAGTAGCAAAACCACAGTTGGTTTGCCATGGTAGTATTCTTCCATACTTGGGGAACTTTATCTCCTGGAAGGCACTGCCATTTTTCAGTTAGGTCTGTATCACACAGCTAGTTTACCAGCTCTTGATGGATTTACAGATGTCCCTGCAGGGTCAGTTGATTCCCGCTCTGGTGGTCCTGTGTTCAGAAGTTGGGATGTGGTGTGTATGGTAGGCTGGGAGACTCTACACTCATCCTCCCTAGCTTAGGATGTTAGGAGCTCTTAGGAAACACGTCTCCAAAGTTGAATCATTTGGTGATTTGATTTCTATTATTTTTCATATCTTCTAGATTTTAAGTTCTGCAAAGCTTGGTAATTTAATCAAATATGGTTTAAAGAGAGTAAGTGAAAGGTTTCCCAGCAGAGACTGTGGGCTGAAGGGAGCGCATCATTTAAAGGTGTGGCTTTGTGAGGGTAGTTGAAGTTGGAGTTTGAGCTGAGACTGAGTGAAGTTTTGCCAGCCAGGTGGCTGACACTGACTGTAGAGCCGGGGAGAACCACCCACGTTTTCCAATTTGGGTTTAAATCATAGAAAGCAGGTTTCCTGCCGAAGCCATTTGACTTTAACAGTGTATGGAAATTGCATCTTTGATTAAACAGATGTTTTTTAATCTTCATAGAGCATGTACTTTAAGGTAATTATTTCCCTCCTTTCAGACCATAGGTAGAATTTCCTCTAGTATCCCAGCACTTAGGAGTCAGAGGCAGGTGGATCTCTGTGAGTTCAAGGCCAGCCTGGTCTACATAGTGAGTTCCAGGACAGCTGGGGCTACAGGGAGACACTGTCTCAAAAAGACCAAAAAAATAAAAAAAGATAGACTATTCAAAAGGATGTATTTTACAAAAGGACTATACCTTCAGGTAAGGGTCTAATTTTGTTTTATATTAATACTTAGCTACTTTGGCAAAGTCTGGAAAACTTCAGACTTCAGGAATAGTATGAATGAGTTTATGTCTATTTATCATCTATATCTATATATTCCATCTATCTATCTATCTATCTATCTATCTATCTATCTATCTACCTACCTACCTGTCTACCTACCTATCAGTCATCTATCAATCAATCATCTGCCTACCTACCTACCTAACCTACCTATCTGTTTTTGAGGTAGTGTCTTACTGTGAAGCCTGAAGCTGGTCTATGTAGACCAGGCTGGCCTGGAACCCAGAGATCCACTTGCCTCTGACTCCTAAGTGCTGGGATTAAAGGTATGTATGCACCACCCTGCCCAGCAAATTAAAAACAAAAAACAAAAACGTGGTAAATTAAATTCTTCAGATTTCTCTCTGCTTGGTATTAACTCAGAGTTGTCAGCGGGTTGACCACCTAAAACAGAAGTGATGTACAATGGCAGTTGAAACACTGACACACTCCTTCAAGATGGCTTGTAAAATTGTATTTAAGGGACATGTGTATCATTCTTATTTTTTTTAAAGATTTTATTTTAATGTGTATGAGTGTTTTGCCTGCATATGTATAAGTGTACCATGTGCATTCCTGGTGCCCCCCGAAGGCAGTAGAGAGCATCAGAACACCTGGAGTTACACATGATTATTAGTTACCGTGTGGGTGCTGGGAACTAAGCTCAGGTCTTCTGCAAGAGCAGCCAATGCTCTTGACTGCTGAGCCATCTCTCCAGCCCCTATCCTTATTTCTAATTCCCACCACTTCTGCATAGTTGCTTGACCAACCTTCCCTTTTCCTTCTCTTTCCCCTTCCCCTTATATAAAGCGCAAAGACATGCATTGTTTCAAGAATAGTTTCTCTACCTTTGTTCATATCAAAGTACTATAATAGTTCTGGGTAAGAAAAGTGATAGAATACAGTATGTTTATTGATTTTCCTGGGGTTCAATAATTATACAAATAAAAATTCAGTCTTACTGAAATAGATAACACAGACTTGTGCAGAGGTCAAACCTAGAGCTCACTACTGTTGCACACTTACAGTCCTTTTTGTACATTTAAGTGAATTAATATGTATGTGTGCAACATAAACCTTTTTGGTTGTCTTACTGTAGAGTCTGAGTTTGTGCTTTTATACCCCCCTTAATCTGATGGCATGTTTCCATCATGCCACAGGAGGTTGTTTCCAGTTCTTTTAATAGCTGCATAATTTTTTTCATATATTCCCATAGTGATGGACAGTTTAGCTGGTCTCTGTTTTTTTTGCTTTTAATGTTAGTGAGCATTCTTACCATATTTTTATCAAAACACTGGCTATTTAGTATTAAAAGACTCTGTTTCTCAGTACTAAGGAGTGAAGTAGTGTCTTAAATATGAAATCTTACCCTTTTTGTGTGTGTTGAAGATTGAGCCCAGGTCCTTACACATGCTAGAAAAACATTCTGGCACTGAGCTATACCTTTGGCCCCTGAAATTTTAGTTTTCTCTTTTTTCAATCTCTTGTGTGTATGTATATGTATATGATGTGTATTTATTTGTGTGTGTGTGTGTCTGTGTGTATGTTTATTTGTGATGTATGTGTACCATGGCACACATGTAGAGGCAGAGGACAATCTTGATGTCAGTCCTCGCCTTCCTCTTTTAAGGCATGATCTCTGGTTGTTTGTTGCTGTCAGACACCAGGCCCCAGAGCTTCTGCCTTCTCCTGGCTCTGCCTTTCATCTGACTGTGGGAACACTGAGATTACTGGCACATGATGTCATGTCTGGCTTTATGTGGGTTCTGGGGATCTGAACTCAGGCCCTAAGCTTGTATGGCAAGTATTTACCTACTCAGCCATCTCCCTAGCCCTAGGTTTCTTATACTTGGATCAGAATAGAACTACACTGTGTGTGTGTGTGTGTGTATAAAATGTGCCAGACCTTTTGGGGGAGAATTTTTCATAACAGCTTTTGAACATTTTTGTGGTGGTCTTGTTTGACTACTTGCTAGGCTTTTAAAGCCTGGAATGTATTTTGCTTAAGTTTAACTCTTTTAGTGTCATTGCTGAACACTTTCCCTCCAGTAACAACACCAGCAGCACAGTGGTGGCCACAGTTTTTTATGGAAGGGCCATGACTTCATTTCTTCCTCCCAGTAGCCCATGGAAATGGATGGTGATGGACAAGTTAAGCATTTAGAAATGGATTACTAGAGAGGCCAAGTCGCCAAGTCTTTTCCCCAAAGTTAGTCATGTAGGATCCAAGGTCTTGTTTTCACTTGTGATACGGAATAGTCTCCTAGGGTTTCCTGAATTTTAGATGGTACCATGAATTTATGATACCACAGTTTCTTTCAAAATTATTTCACATTTGTGTATCTTTATTATCAGTAATAATTGATTTGCTCAGAAATAATCAATGTTCAGAAATGTTCATTTTATAGAAAGTACTTATAATAAAAGCAGCATGTTAATGTACGATGATGAAAGCAAATGCTGCTTACTCTATTTATAAGAAGGGAAGTTGGCTGTCTGCATGTGCTGCCTTTTGAGATGATTCTCTCCACTTTTAAGAATTTACTTCCTGTCAGGTGTGGTAGACATGCCTTCAACCCTAGCACTCCTTTAATTCCATCACACCGGAGGCAGAGACAGGCAGATCTCTGTGAGACAGAGGGCAACCTGGTCTACATAGTGATTTCCAAGCTGTCTCGGGCTACAGGGAAATCCTGTTTCAAAACAACAACAACAAACCAAACAAAAAAATTCACTTCCTTTTCCAGATTTTACGGTTCATTGTTTTTGTCCATTTAAAATTTCATTTCATAGAATTTAGATGCCCATGTAGTCTCTCAAGTGAGTAAGAGTGACTAAGAGCATTGTCTGAGGGAGTTTTCCTGTTTCATTGTATGGATATCACATTCCTTGGCTAACTGTTTGTTTTGCATCTGTATTTCAGTGTAATCCTAGCAAGTTCATTCATGCAGTGGTTGAACTGAGGTTAAGTGGTATGATGGTTGTTTGGCAGGATATGGCTGTAAACATTTCTTTTTAAACACTAAATGGCTTGGGGCTACTGTAATGTTCAATTGCATAATCAAAGATTATGCTTTAGAAACTCAGGAATGAGTACATGGGTCACATACATCCTCAGTGGAAAGTGCCCCATCTGGGAGGGTTCACTTTCAAAACCACCTGTAGAGTTTCCTTGAAGATTTTCTTAGATGTTTGGATTAGACAGATGTTCGGAATGGATTAAAATGTTACCACTGTTTAAAAAATGTACACGTATACTCTTCAGATATTTCCTATATTTTCTTCTCCCATATTTTTTTTCCCTCCCTTCCTTCCTGGTATTCTTGTGATTTGAAAGCTGTTTGGCAAAAGATATCCTCAGATGTGCTTCACTGTCTGGAAGCTGGGTGGAGGGAGTTCAGTCAAAAAGACAGGTCATGGGGATAGAGAGATGGCTCAGCGGTTAAGAACACTGACTGATTTTACAGAAGACCCACGTTCGAATCCCAGCACCCACATGGCAGCTAACAACTGTCCTTAACTCCAGTTCCAGGGGATGCGACAGCCTCTTCTGTCCTCTGCGGGCATTGCACAACACGGTGCACTTACCTACATGCAGGCAATACACACGTACACATAAAATAAAAATAATAATTAAAAACAACAACAACAACAAAAAGACAGGTCATCTGTTCAGGGCAGCTCTCTTGTGGATGTGAGGAACTGCCTTTGGAGCTCCCGA
Source organism: Nannospalax galili (assembly GCF_000622305.1). Taxonomy (NCBI): domain Eukaryota; kingdom Metazoa; phylum Chordata; class Mammalia; order Rodentia; family Spalacidae; genus Nannospalax; species Nannospalax galili. Next base: position 776,245 of record NW_008359461.1, read on the forward strand.
GGGGTGTTTCGTGCTGTGAGTGGCTGAGAGCTGAAATAGAATGCGAGGGATCACCGTACAAGGGCCTCAGGCCTATTCAGTACTTTTTAGGCTGATGCTAATATTTTTGAAAAAATTTATTTGCAATTGCCATTGATAGTGTTCATCAGGAAATTGAAAATACTGAATGCTCTTAAAAATACATTTTAAGGCCAGGTGTGGTGGCGCATGCCTTTAATCCCAGCACTCGGGAGGCAGAGGCAGGCACTCGAGAGGCAGAGGCAGATCTCTGTGAGTTCAAGGCCAGCCTGGTCTACATAGTTCCAGGACAGCTGGGGCTACAGGGAGACCCTGTCTCAAAAAGACAAAAAAAGAAAAAAAAAACCATTTAATTAATTAATTAATTTATTTAGTGTGTGTGTGTGTGTGTGTGTGTGTGTGTGTGTGCGCTTTTGCCAAGGTGTGGAGGTCAGAGGACAATTTGTGGGAGCTGGTTCTCCTTCCACCCTGTGAGTTCTGGGGCACCGACTCCAGCATCAGGCTTGGCATCAGGCACCTTTGCTCTCTGAACTGTCTCATTGGCTCACCAAGTGCTTTGACTGCTTCACCTTTATAAGTAGAAATTTTAATTTTTGTAGTTATTCACCTACACTTCTCATGTGTTATATTCAAGCCAGTTGTCTACGAACTTGTATTTTGACAGAGGCTTCTGTGTTAATCACTATAGGTTTTTATTATTCAAATTGAAGTTTAATTTTTATTAAGTAATCCTATGTCAAATTTAAATAATAAGTGGAATAGAAATAAAAGATTTGGAATGAGGACCCTGTGCTAGACTTTTCCTGCCTCTCCAGAGATGATCATTTTAAGGTGGTGTCTCCCAGCTGTTTTTCTGGCATTTTGTAGCTGGTTCTCTAAATAATATATTTTAACCACTGTAGCTTGTGTTTTCAACTATGAATGCTATCTTTTGATTTTTTTTTTTTCCTGTATCATGGGATTTTAGCTCTCCCGTTTGCCATGTTGCATCCTCAGTCACAGCTTTTATTGCTTTTTTGTTGTCATTTATTATCTCTGGCACAGCCATCTCAAGGTTGATGACGGTGGCCACATGGGATTCAAGGAGCATGCCATCTTTTCCCAGCTCATTCTTCTTACAGATAGTATTACTTTGTGCGTGATTTTTTTTTTTTTTTAAACTTTCTAGTTCTCAAAAGCCACATTTTGCTCTGGCAGTTTTGGTAGAACCATAAAAACTCAGATGTAAAACATCAGGGCATCCGTCAGTTTTGTGGACACTTGGAGACTTTTCTTTACCAGTGCCTTGGGGATTGCCTTGGCTTTCTCCTTTATGAATCTATTTTCTAGGATAAGTCCCTCTCCTCCCCCTATATGACTGGGATTTAAAATAAAACCTAGTTTTTTAAATATCATCTTTGTATCTTGCAGTCTGGCTAAATTAATTTATTAGTTCTAGCAGTTGTTTTGTAAATTCTCTGGAGTTTTCTGTGTATGATCTGTAAATAAGAAATTACATGTGTTTTCTTTCTGATCCTTAAGGCTTGCATTTCTTTTTCTTGTCTCATTGCTGTGGCTAGTGATTCTAGAAGAGTGCTGACTGGAGAGTGGAGAAAGCAAGCACCTTCCTTCCTCTGCTCCCCTCCCCTCCCCTCCCCTCCCCTCCCATCCCCCATTAATTTTAGGAAGTCTACTCCTCTTCTGAGTGTGAGTGTTTGTGAGTGTGTGTTTGAGTGTGTGTGTATTTTTATTATGAGTGTCTGTGGATTTTGTCAAATGCTTTTATTGAACTGCCTTTGAGCATTTCCCTCTTTATTACTTAAAATATTTTATTTATTTTATGCCTATGAGTATTTTGCCTGCATGTATGTAAGTGCATATATCCATGTCAAGCAGTGCCCACAGAGATTTCTTGACCCAGGATCACTGATTTATAGTTTTAATCTCAGTGAGTCATTTAAATATGGTGCCTGTTTCTTTACCTGGAAATGGGAAATGTAAACTTTACAGAATTGTTAAGGTCAGGAGCTAATGGAGCAGGAAAGGTTATAAAGAGAACATCTGTGTGAAGTGATGCATTGACTGATGTCCTCTGGGTAGCCAGGGCTGATTTATTCGTGCTTATGCTCTTTAGTAATAGAATGCTTTTTATAAGTATCTTTTGGTTGAATATTCTTTGTGGCTTAAAACTTGTCCTGCGTTTCATAAAGCAGTGGTCATTTCTTGACTCCATTGAAGCCGAGATTTGGGCCTGCTTGAAGATAAGAACAGACAGCTCATCATGAATGCTGTTACTTAAGGGTTACTCAGGAACTTAGAGACCTCCAGATAGCTCCAGATTCAACCTGGTATTTTGGGATGCTTTCCAAAGACTCCTTTAAATGCCTGTGCTGTCACCAAAATTATAGCTTGAGATGTCATCTAGTATTGGCCCGCCAGCTTTATTTAATGTATCCAGAAAATAAGATGTTTAGGGAGTGAGATGCAGATCAGTGAAGCTTTTTGGAAGGGAGCATAGAACAGACCAAGAGGCTTGGTAGAGAGCCACAGATGTGAACCATAGAAGGTAAAGACATATCAAGTGGAAGTAGGCCTAGTGTGGCTGTTTCACAGTCTTTTTCTATCCAGCCCTGTTTGATCTCATAATTGTCTCACTGCTTCTATGGTTATTGCCACAGCCTAGCATGAAATTGATGACACTTGAAGACCAAAGACGTAAGCACTGGTAGCTTAGCACCACATGCATGCTGCTCATCTGTGCCTTTTGAAAAACATTTCAGAAGTGAGGAAAAACAGATTTTCCCACTGTTAACTGGGAAAACTGGAGAAAAAAAATTAACACCTGCTGTTACTAGCATAACATTTGGCCTTTGGACAAGTTTAAAGCATTCATTGGTATAGCTTATTTAATGAGTTTGTAATCCCCTTCCCATTTAGCATTCTTGGAAGCCACGAGATGATAGAAGAAGTGATCAGTTTATGGTTTTGTTAATTTTGGAAGTAATGATCAATATATTAGGAATAGTTTTTTTAAAAATAGAAATCAGAGCTGAAGAGCTCTGACCTTTATTTTAATACTTGTTGACACAAGATGTAAACAGCTTCAGTGCTAGAAATCATGGGAATTCGATTTGCAAAGTGCTTGTCTTTGCTTGGGATCCTCTTGGTCCTCAGAGTGCTCACAGTGGTCGTCTGCTGGGCAGCATTATTACTTAATTGAATGACCTTAAGTCAGGAATTGTCATCTGCAGCATGCTGCTGCTCTTGTCTTCTGATGTACTTTGTGTGTGCTGTTTGTGTTGCTTACTCTTGGTACCTTTGTCTCTGAGGCTATTTCTGATGTGATAATGTTCCTTACTATGGCCCAGTTCCTCCTTTGGAATCTCCAATATCCATTGTGACACTGGGAAATAATTGCATTATACATTTTACAGAGAGGAAGTCCACTTGAATTTTTTATCCCCTCCTTTTAAAATTATTAACCTTACTTTTTGAATTTGATTTAGATGAGCCGCCAATACTGTATAGTAATTAAATAAAGGTCATAGTAATTGAATGCTGCCGTTGAATTCTTCCCATGTGCTTAAATGTCAGATACTTTTATTGTAAAAAGAAGCCAACCCAGGTTAGCATTTCTTTTCCTACTACTTAAAAGTTTTGGGTTTAAGTCAAGTAATCCTTAGTCATGATTGTGTTAATTGAGTAGATCAGTATTGGAACAAGGGGTCATTCTGGACTAAATGCCTTCCAGTGGTTTTCTTTAGGGATGGGCCCCATAGTTAACAATTCTGTGTAATTTGATATTGACACAATTACTGTGTGAGCCAAGCTTTGGGGGTTAGTTTTAGGTTGGCCTAACCATCTTGTCCTTGTGTGTACAAGCAGTAACCTGTCAGAATAGGCTTTGGTTTCCAGATAAGCAGTGGCTTTGCTTACAACTTTGTCCTACCCTTTGTAAATATTAACAGAAGAGCAACAATATTCTGAACTAATGTACATTAGAACCTATTCAGAGAGGAGAGGGGTATGTTTGCCATCAGCACTCTGTGGGTAACTCACTGTTGGCAGGTGTCAGTCACTGCAAGAACAGGATCTTATTCTTCCTCTCTGTAGGAATTAAGATCTGCATTGGAGCCATGTAAAATCCCCCTCATGGGTTCTCTCTGGGTAAGTTTTTTTTTTTAATTATTAACAATCATCCAATAGACATTATAACACTTAAAAGCTCTAGTCTGTTCTTGACTTAATTAAAGGGGAGAATATTTTAATTTGTTGAACAGCAAATATTGAGTGCCCATGTGGGAAAGGTATGGTGTCAGTTCCTTGGAGAAGGACCGGATGGGCTCCCGCTTTTGAAGAGCTGCAGCCCTGGAGGGGACTGGCTATTTGGTTGGACCTAACAGAGGCCAGGGCTCCAAGAGAGGCTCTCAGACACTTTGGGCCTAGAGAAAGATCAGAGGCACTGTTTACCAGCAAAGGAGGGAGAGAAGCTTCACGTCAGGTGACAAGCATTGGACCCTCATTTGCACAGCTGAGGCATGAGCATGTGTTAGGAGCAAGAACTTCAGATGAGCTGCAGTGTCTACCTCAGAAAAGCAAACAGTGGCAGTAAGGCTAGTGTTGTTTATTTTTATTAATTATCGTTGATAGTAACATACTCATTCAAGTACATTGCACTCTGATCACATTTATCCCTACTCCCTCTCATTCCCCTCCTATTCCAGCCAGCTCCTTTCTTTCTCCCAACAATCCCCTCCCCTCCCTTCCACTCCCCTCCTCTCCCTACTCCTCCCCTCCCCTCTCCATCTTTGCAGCCCTTCTGCAGGCAGTCACAGCTGTGGTATATTCATGATTGCAGTGCTATGTCATATCTAGATGACAGAGCATCTTTTGGCTCCTACAGTTCTATTTTCTCTTTTGTGAGGTTCCATAGGCCTTGGAGAGGGTGACCCGTAGATGCCTCATTTGGGGCCAAATACTCAGCAATTACTTAATCTCAGCATTTGTACCAGATAACGAGTCCCTGTTTTGACTGGTACCCATTGATGAAAGAGGTTTCTCTGACCAAGGCTTAGAGCTTCACTAATCTATGGTAGAAACATAAATATTTAGAAGGCACTTTAACTCCCATTTGGCCAAACATCAGATTACCCCATAGTGCCTGTGACCTTCCTAGCCATAGGCTTTTGGCCAATTCTACAATGCCAAGCGTGTATTCCCTCCCATGGAGTGGGCCTCATATCTAATCAGGAAGCAAGTTGGTTACCCCCAGAACATTCATGCCACTATTGTACTGGTAGGCCTGGCTTGTAACACACAGGGTGTGATCCTTTCTGACTCTTAGCCTGCATAGTATCTTCTGGCACTATGAACCATAGCCAACTGGGAGGAAGCTTCTAGCTCAGTTCCAGCTTGGTTTCTGCATCCTACGTCTGGAGTGTGTGGTGTCTTCAGCAACAGGATCTTACTGTCTAGTTCTGGTGGGCCTCCAAGAGCAACAATAAGAGCCTGTTGTATATTGGGAGCCTCTAGGAGCTCCTTGGCCAACAACTCAGGGCAGTGTCTTGCACCTGGCTTCCGGATTTGGGGTTGCAAACTTATGACTTTTGGGAGCAGAGTTGACCACCCATGCAGAGTACTTCCATTCATCACCTCCACCCCCAAATCTTAGCGAATTGATGCCTTCCCTGTGGTAGTGTTCTGCTTCCTGTGTCGTTTCCTCTTGACAATAACATTAACTCAATAAGGTAGTGTTGTCACTCCCATTTTACAGATGAAGCAATTGAAGCACAGAGAGGTTAAACTTCTCTGAGGTTATGTCTTTAGGACTCCATCCCAGATTGCTCCCAGGGAGCACTTGGGGAGGTGTGTAGAGCTTGATGGTACTCTGTGTCATGCCTTGAATGCCTGGATGAATGCCTGGATGAGTAACAGGCTGGAAGACTTCTTAAAAGGTGATATGTGGGCTGCAGATGTAGCTCATTTGGTAGTGTGCTTGCTTAGCATGCATGAAGCCCTAGGTTCGAGCCCCAGCACCACGTAAAGTCCAGCATGGTGTTGCACACTGCAGTCTCACCATGCCAGAGGTAGAGGCAGTTTTGAGGTTAACCTGGGCTCTGTGAGACCCCACCTTAAAAAACCCATGGGACATGGTTGTGCATGTCTTTAATCCTAGCACTAGGAGGCAGAGATAGGTAGATTTCTGTGACATCATGGCCAGCCTGGTCCACATAGAGCTGGGGTTACATAGTAAAAGCTTAAAAAAAAAAAAAAAAAAAAAAGAAGTTCTATGTGAGATATTAGCTACATTGTCTCATTTCTCTTAATTAACTCATGTTTTCTTGCCTTTGGAATGCTTTTTTCCAGTAACCTGTTTAAATTTCTACTAATTTAAAAATTCTCTGCTCTGTTCTTTTGGCCTTGTTCCATCAGAAGGAAGAACACTCTTGGGGCCTTCGCACCTTGGCCAGTGCTGTGCCTTCAATATAGTACTCATTAAGTGGCAAGTTTTGTTTTGTTTTGATACAGGGTCTCCCTGTAGCCCCAGCTGGCCTGGAGCTTGCTGTGTAGACCAGGATGGCCTTGAACTCACAGAAATCTAAGTGGTAGGGTTTTTAACCTACTCGTTTTTCTTCTTTCATTTTCTTAGGCAGTCTGTAAAATATTTGAAGTTAGATTATATCCTTTTGTATCCCTGGGGTTAGGTGTATACTGTTGCTGAATAACACTCTGCAAAATATTTGAAAAGGGAGGGTGGTGAGTTTTCAGCCATAAAGACTTGCCTTTCTGCTTTCTTGTTAGGTTGGAGGAATTTGAAACACTCTGATAAGACACAGTCACTTATGCTATAATAACCTGACTGCCAGCTTTTCTGTGAGAATGAACGGTCATTGTTCTAGCTGCATGGGATTGGGCATTGGGCTGGTCTTCATGGAGGTGACCCTTGATTTGGCTGCAGGAGCCTGGGGTGGGCCCCCATGTTCATCTGCTTGTGCTTTCCTCCTGGTTCTGGAAGTGGAGCCTCTGCCTGCCTGCTGCGATCAGTACATTTTGGGCATGAAAAGTCTCCCGAAAGCCTTGGTTTCTTTGCAGAAAGATGTTTAGGTCAACAAAACATTTGCTATGCTATGTTTTAGATTTAAGGTAAGTCCCTAACACATTTAATATGAAATTCAAATGCTTAGGATGCCTTTTTGGTGGTAAACTATTGCTAAAAAAAAAAAAAAAATAGGCCCATTTGGTCCGAATTAAATTTACCCTGCAGAAATGCTTTAAATTCTTGAAGCTACAAGGACCTCACATTTAACTGGCATGTTTTTTGTAGCCAGCCAGGCCTGAGTTTCCTTTGACTGCCTCCTTCAGGTCAGCAGGGCCTTTCAGTGTTGTGGTAATGGATTTGCAGGTTTAATCCAGCTTCTTTCTCTTTGGAGAAGCATCCTGACTGATGTGGAGAGTTAAGGAGCAGGGGAGAGGCAGGATTAATTGTACATGTGGAAAGGATAAAAGGCTTGTGACGAGGCTGCTGGAATCCTGGACAGGCTCTTTGTGAAGAAATGGCTTCCAACCATTGAGAATCTTTTAAAGTGCCTTTGAGGCACAACCCAGAATACTGAAAATGATGTCTTGAAGCCCATGATGCCTCAAATGAAAACCTTTGTCCTTTAGAAGTTCAGGTTAAAGTTGGTCTTGTCCTCAGATGCTGGGCAGGGAAAATAATGCCTTCCCCAACTCGGTCAAAGTCATGAGTGGCTCACTGTTTCACTGATTCTGGTTATTCTGGGGCCTGTTGACCCTACTTTTGGTGTGTGAAGGCTGACAGGAAAATTATGATGAGTGTGGCACCATCCTAGAGTCCCCTCCACACCCAGTGACTGACTTTCAGTTTTCTTTCCCTACTGATTACTGAAGATTCTAGTACTAGGGATTTTCTTTTAACCCAAAATATCAGAAATAAGGAATCATGCCAGCATATAACTAATATGCAAATTCTATAGATAGTTCACAGTAAGATCTTCAAAGTCTATTTGTTGTGTATTTTATACTTCCAGCACATGTCTGTGTGGACTGGTGTCATTTGCAGTGGTTAAGAACCTCCCACACTGATTGATATGGCTTTGTAAGTACATCTAGTCTGGGCTGGAGCACAGGAAGTGTCTGTTAAGGGAAGGAAGGAATTGAAAAAGGGAGGAGGGAAGGAAGGGAGGACAGGAAGAAGGAAATAGTGAAACTTCAAAGATGAATAGACAAAGAGCTGTTTTGCTTGTTTTGAGGTACCCTGGTACTTCTGAGCTGGAATAGTGACTGAATGATGCTTTCAAGTTTTGGTTTAAGATTATTTGCAAATATGCTGTCTCCTTGATGCCTGCTTCCAGTGACATCCATTTAGGCAGGTCAGGGAACTCTGTAGCTAAAGCCACTGTGCGCCTCTTCATTGGCTCTGGTAGTTGTGCTCATCTTCATGGGCAGTAGTTGGTTCTAGAATGTGGGTAGATAGTAAAAGACCTGAGTAAGGATTAAACAGAGCTACTTAAAAATAGCTAAAGGTCAGCTGTTAAAGTTTGTCTTTAATGTATTAACCAAAAGGTGAACAACGTATTTAAGAAAGTTGAGCATGGCTTCTGTAGGTCTTAGGGTCTTTAGAGTTACAGAAGGCCCTGAAAGTTTGGAGAGTAAGACTGTTTCTGAAAAGTCTGCGTACACACGTGTCTGTGTCGCTGCTTCACATCTACAACGGCTGCTCTGTGCCAACCCTTTAAGGGGAGTGAACTGGCACGATAACCCTTCAATGCTAAATAAGGTTACTGGATTTTGCAATCTTGTTTCTTGAGCCATTATGGTTGGGTTTGTGTGTGTGTGCGTGTGTGTGTGTTAGTAGGGTTCAGTTTCCTATGGCTAAAGTGCTAAAGGTAAACTGTTAATCCCTAGAATATCAGTATGGTATGAAAACATGAAACATGAAAGTGTGTTCATCCTTTTGGAAGGAAACAGGCAGACAGTATGGTATGAAAACATGAAACATGAAAGTGTGTTCATCCTTTTGGAAGGAAACAGGCAGACAGTATGGTATGAAAACATGAAACATGAAAGTGTGTTCATCCTTTTGGAAGGAAACAGGCAGACCACTCTGCAGAGCAAGCGCCTGCCACGTGCTTTATACGAGGCAGTCATATATTTGCACTTGTGAGAAACAACTCTAGTTTGCAGAAAATGGCATGTATTGAGAAAAAGAAAGGTTCAAAATATAATTTTAAGCTTTCTTTAATTTAGAAAATATAAAATATTTTGCCATGCTTACTCATTTTAGAATAATGTATCACAAATTTGAAAACGTTAATGCCAAAGTTATTCAGTGAAAAGTACATGTGCAGGTCTTTGTCATAGAATCCACCACCCAGATTTTAACTGATTCAAGGTGTAAAGAAGTCAGTTTTATTCATCTTGTATATTTGGATGATCATTCACAAGGCATCATGTTCAAAGCCCCTTGAGCATCATCAGCCACTGTGTGCCCAGGGCCTTAAGAGTGGGCACTCCTGCAGGTTCTTCATCCTCCTGGCTTGGGAATACTGTGAATTCACACAAGTGCTGTGCTTCAGTCAGTATTCACATTCCTCACTGCAAGCTTTCTGAGGCTTCTTGATTGTGTATTCAGTGTGTCACACACACACGTGCGCGCTCACACTCATATTGTTAGGATTGATGTTTGGCATCAGAGACTTGGAGACACAGTATAGGATATAGTGGGGCCAGTTCTTGTGCAGGAAACCTGGAGGAACAGACCCCAGGCTCTAGGAATTGCTAGGCAGCGGTGCCTGGAAAGAGGAATAGGGATAAGTCTTAGGGCTTATAGGAAAGAAGGGTGAATGATGCAAGGAATCTGTGTGCTATGGCTCAGCGACTTTTGATTTTACCTATCTGGACATTGTGCATTTCTTCATAATTTATATTTTTATTTTGCTATTTTCTTTGAGTTAGAAAGAGACATGGTTGCTGCCTTTTTCAGGGAACCCTTTACTTCTGTTTGGATGCCTTTAAGTAGTGCTACCTGAAGGAAATCCAAGGTACTTAGTTTTTTCCACGACTGTTTTTATATTTTGTGTAGTCCTAGAATGATACATTAAACTCCTATTTTAGAGTCTGGTAGATTATGTGGGACAAGCCAGACATTTCATGATTGGAAATCTTGAATATATTTTCCTTCTTTTGTTTGGTAATGAAGTTTGGGTTTTGCATCCTGTTAATTAATTATTTAATATTATGAGTTTTCTGTGTGTGTATTTTTTCTTTCAAAGTATGGTTTTCATAGGTGACTTTGGTGCCCAGATTTTTCTTTGGGTTTAGTATTTAGTTGAAACATCACCCGGGCATCTACTTGGTTGCTCTTCCTCACAAGGATATTTTTACTCCTCAGAGGAAGTTGGGAGATTTTTCACCAAGCTCCATAGAATGCTGGTTTGATTGTTGTACGGACACTGATGTATTACTTCATGTAATCTTTCAAGGTACACTTTCACTTGAGATTTGTGGAGCCTGTCTTTGGAACAGCCACTAGATAGTAAGACTGTGTGGTGCAGTGGAAATAGAAATGAAATAAAAACAAAACAACAAAAGCAGTTCTGTGCCTGCATTCAGGGTTTTTAGTCTGTGGTCTAGCAAGATACAAATGTTACTCAGTCACACAACAAAATGTCAAGTTATCACTACGTAGGAGAGTTGGTGGAGAGGTAAATGGTATTTCTGAGAGTAGTCCAAATGAACAAGGACCAGGCGCTCTTGTCTGCCCACAGCTGGTCAGGTCTTGAGTTTATAGAAGTCAGCTCCCCTCAGGGCACAGAACTGCTGTGCTTGGAGTGCATGGGGTGTTTTGTATCTGCCTCTGTTACATCCCATGAGATGCAGTGGAGAAAGTTTTAGAAAGGATTTTGAATGGTCACTGTGTAGGAACACCATAGCAAGCGGCCTAAGGAAGATCACCGGGAAGACATTTAGCTCTTTTTGCAGGGCTACGGTTCACGTGTGTTGAGAGGATTGCTGCAGACGTGTGTTGAGAGGATTGCTGCAGGTGGTGGAAGATGAGCCTGCTCTTCTGCTTCCCTTTTCATTCAGTGCTTCTGTTCTTCAAGGTTATCTGAAGCCATTTGATACAGGATGAGTTCCCAGAGGACCTAGCAAGCTGTTTTCAGCCTGTGTGAAGATAGTTGTGGAAGAGTGTTTACCTTTTCCACACCCAGCAATCCCCTCTGGTCTCAACCTTCCAGGCACAAAGAAGCTAGAGAGGCTTGGGGACCTCAGGGAGAGCTGTAATGCCCGGTGATGCTTCTCTTGAAGACAGGCTCTGATGTGGGTAGAAGTTTCAGGAGTTCCCTGGAACCTACAAGGAAGAATTCTGAACCTCTTAATATGGCCGAAGGTGCCTTAATGTGGTGTTTGCCGTCCTTGGTGAACTCTTGCACCCTGTCACCTAGCCAGCCTTGTTTGCTCAGGTGTGAAGCATAATCTGACTTCCTGACCCTCAATGTTCTTACTGCTTTTGCTCAAACTGTCTTCTCTATTGCTGAATGCTTTTTTACAGCTGAAAAGGTAGAATCTGTGGAGTTTTTCTAGCTTCTTAGATACTTCATTGCACATGCATGTGTTACAGTACTATTGAAAGTTTTAAGTTGTTTCACTTATTTCTGTAGCTTATAATACTGTTTTATTTATTTTTACTTTATGTGTGCGAATGTTATGCTTGCATATGTGTAAGTGCACCCATGTTGTGCAGTGCCTGAGGAGGGTGGAAGAGAGTATCGGATCCGCTGGAACTGGAGTTATTGACGGTTAGCCACCATGTGGGTGCTGGGAATTGAACCCTGGTCCTCTGCAGGAGCAGCCAGTGGTCTTAACTGCTAAGCCATTTCTTCATCCACCAGGCTTAGAATATTCTTTTTAACTTTTCAGTTAAAAGCATTCAATAAGTGGCACATTTTGAGCGTCCTTTAGTTCTTTTGAGACAGGGTCTCCCTGTAGCCCCAGCTGGCCTGGAACTCACTATGTAGACCAGGCTGGCCTTGAACTCATAGAGATCCTCCTGAGTGCTGAGTGCTGGGATTAAAGGCTTGTGCCTACCATCCCTCCAATAATTTTTGGAGGAATAAATATCATTTGCTTTACCATATACATTATATTGCCTTGGGATTTGATCAAAACTCTTGAAGTATAGGAGTGATGTTTTCTTATATTTAACTAAAAGTACCAGCAGTGAGGATATCATGATACGGTGGGCACTCCTAGTCTCTACAAAACCTCCTTATATGACTTGAATGGCTTTTCTTTATTAGATGACTGTAAATTACTGTAACTATATCTCCAAGAAACACATCTTGAGACCCACCAAGGATAAGAGGAAAATAGAAAATTCTAATTTTTTAGGTAATTGTGTTAATGAGCCGACAAGCACAGAAAGGTTTGGGAGGAAGGAATTCTGTGTTAAGAAATCAGATGTACACTGTGGGCAACCAACAGACACGTTGTTCTGATGTGCTGTGAAGCTCATAGTTTGCAGATGCTGATCTGTAAAATGTTATCAGCCCACACTCAAGGTTGGCAAGTTGAGTTTAATAAGAACTTTGGAGTTCAGTGGTACTGTTTGGATGAGTATCCTGGGCCAGTGAGATCTTGGAAAATCTGCTCTTAAAAACAGATTTCATTTCCACTAGAAACTTCAGTTGTTAAGCTGCAAGGTGAAACAATATTCCAGGGTTGGATAGTGCCATTGGCAAATCTTGTTCTCTGTTGTGCAGATTGACAGGTAGCATTGCCATCCTGAGAAAGCTTCCTGGCATGATGGGCTGCCCACACTGCCTAGGCAGCTGGCATGCTGAGGCTGGTCAGACATTCCTACAGGCAGAACGTAGCCCACACCTTTTCTTTGTTCTCTGCCAGCCTGTCAACCTAGTTCTCTTCAGGGAGTTTTTCTCCTGGACCCTAATCCCTTTTCTCATAACCTTTGTCAATTCTAATAAAAATAAAAATGGGATGTAGCTCCTCTATTCCCCCAGCTTTGTTTCCTCCATTTTTGAAGTAAAAATATATTCCCTTTCAAACATGAATATGTTAAGTGGACCTTCCTGTAACTACTGTTTTGAATATAGAAACTTTGTGGGTTCTCAGAATTTTATGTCATTGGTCTCTTGATCTTCTGATGTATATACTTTGGACTGGATGAGTAATACATTTCTGTGTCTAAGGAGGAACTGCCTTGCTAGAGAAACTTCCCCTAGTGTGACTGTCTCCCACCCAAGTGACTGACGCAGACCACTATGTTCTGTCTCTCATCTCTCCAGCTATGTACATCCTTTATAAAATGTTCATTGAAAAGCAGCAGTGGATAAAGTAACCTCATCCACTCTTTAACTAGATATTTGAGTTTGGTGATTTGAGTCATGTTTGAAGTAAGTCATAGGAATTACTGGTGTTTTTTACATCTATTTGTGTATGCGCGTGTTTGTATGTGCATACACACACACACACACACACACGCACATGCACACTATATACCACAGCTGGAGTGTGGAGATCAGAGGACAACTTGTAGGAGTCAGCTCTTTCTGCCATGTTGGTTCTGAGGATGGAACTCAGGTGATGAGGCTTGGCAGCAAGTGTCTACTTACTGAGCCATCCTGCCAGCCCCCATCATAAGAACTGATATTGCAAAAGCTATTTTAGATGTTCCTGAGGTTTATTGTTGAATAATGTAGCAGGGGACCCTGTAGACATTAATTCAAGGCTACCTGTTGTTGAGTTTTTTCCCCTGATAGATAAGCAATAAGGAGAAAGATAGTTAAAGCGATCTCGGGGACCAGTTTTACAACTAACCTAAAAGAGGACACTGTATTATAGTTTGTCCGAAAAATTCTTTCCATGACTTTTTTTGCCATGTTTTGTAATTTGGCTGCATGTGCGTGATGCAGTCGAAGTAAGTGTATAAGGACACCCCTATGGACTCCCTTCCCCTGCTCTCTTTGTTCATTTACTTGTGTGCTTTGAAATGTTGACTTGGGTGTGTGTGTTTTTCTCAGTTCAAGATTAGTTTGTTAAACTTTAGAAACCAGAGTGTTTCACAAAGAAATTTGACCTAAGTGGTCAGTCATTACATGAGACTTTGTCTGAAAAAAAGTTATTAGAATTGGGGTGTATTATTAAATTCATTGAATAGAGAATCTTGAGTTAAGCTGTTGTGGAATGTTTCTTTTTTTAAAATATATTTTATGCATTTGAATGTATTGTCTGCATGTGTGTAAGTGTACCGGTGTCATGCAATGCCCATGGAGGTCAGAAGAAGGTATCCGATTCCCTTGGAACTGGAGTTATGGACAGTTGTTAGCTGCCATGTGGGTGTTGGGAATCGAACCTGGGTCCTCTGAAAGAACAACCATTGCTCCTAACCCCTGAGCCATTTCCAACTCCAGTGGAATGTTTCTTTTAAAGGATATATCACATGATAAATTCACATCGTTTACCCACAGGTATTTAAGGTAGATTAAATTGGCAGATTTCAGTGTGCCCATGAGAGTTGAAGTTTCTTTGCTGCACTTACCCCCTGTGTGATGTTTCAATGCCTTGACTGTATTCAAGATCTGCTTGTGACTTCGAAGATCAGCTAAATGGAACCTTGAGAGAAGTTGCTTTTGAGATCGAGTGATTGTTCATTGAAAATGGTACAAGTTCTTTTTTTTTTTTGGTGTTTTTGTGTGTCTGGTACATACCCCCCACATATGGTTCTGATTGTGATAGTCCTTAATACACCTTTTGGTAGTTCGGCTAGTGTGAGCTCCTCAGTGGGATGGCTCCACTTCAGCATCAGCCATTCCGTCTCTCCTCTCGGTTCCAGCGGATGGAGTACTTCTTACTGTCTTGCTTGTGCTTTGTATTTGTTGGGATTATTTGCTTAATTCAGTGCTCAGACTTTCTTTTCTACTGACAGTTTTTTAACCAAAAAAGCCACTACCACGTCTCATTTGTACGTCTTACATCAGTATATGATGAAGCATGTTTAGTATATGAGGCAGCCGAGTTAATATTGTGGATTTTAATTAAAAATGAAAAATTATTAAATTCTTAATTTAGTATGTATTGCACAGTGGTGTGTATGTGTCAGGTATGTGTGATATGTGCATGTGACTATGTGGATGTGCGCACCCATGTATGTGGATGAAGATGCCAGAGGAGGATGTTGGGTGTCTCCGTCTATCAATCTTAGCCTTAATTGGGTGTCTCCCGGAACTGAAAGTTCAGTGTTTGAGCTGGGCTCGCTGGCCAGCCAGCTTTCTGGTTCCACCTGTCTCCACCCCACAGTGCTGTGTTGGCAAGCATCATAGCCTTGCTTGACTTTTTATGTGGGTACCGGAGATTCAAACTCATGTCCTCATGCTTACACAGCCAGCACCCACCCACTTGAGTTCTCACACCAGCCCTTTTGCAGATTAAAAAAAATTCATTACATTTACTTATGTATTTTGTGTTTGTGTGGGTTGTAGGCATGCTGCACATATGGAGGGCAGAGGACAACAGATGGGGGTGTGTTCTCTTTTTCCTCCGTGTGGGACCCAGGGATGGAGCTCATATGATCAGGCTTGGCAGCAAAAGCCTTTACTTGATGAGCTATCTCACTGGCCTCACATGATAGTTTTTTTGTTTGTTTTTGGTGTTTTTTGAGACAGAGTCTCCCTGTAGACCAGGCTAGCCTCAAACCCAAACTCACAGCGATCCACCTGCCTCTGCCTCCCAAGTACTGGGATTAAAGGTATGTGCCACCATGCCCGGCACATGGTAGTTCTTAAGATGCTAGTTTATTTTATGTTTTAATAATTTTTAGGCAGAGTCTCTTGTAGGCCAGGCTGGGTTGGAGCTTCTGATTCTCATATCAACCACAGCTTCCTGGGAGCTGGGTGTGATTATAGGCATGTGCCTCCTTGCCTGGCCTGGCTTGTGTTCTGCTTTTAATGGGTTCTTTCTAGATGTGACAAATTCCTTCATGAACTTGGCTTATGGCCTAAATGGAATTAAACAGCTAAAAGCTAATTGCCAATTCTTTAATTCGCTGAAGGTATTTTTCAATTTTGGTGCTGTTTGTAAGTTCTGAACTATATATATGCTCATAAAATTGAGTTTTCACAGTCACCACTATGAACTGTAGCTTGTTTTGCATTGAGAAGTGCTTGTTTATGCTTTGTTGGCTTGACAGAAATACAAGTCTTCCCAGCTTATTTGATGCCTCCATGTGTTTGGAAGTAAGTATTCACCTTATTTATACATCAGCGACAACTCTGAGTGATAAGCCTTGTTGTGCAAGCAGTTGATTCTCTTGGTATGTTGAGATTTAAAAATGTTTTTAATTAATTTTATTTTATATGTATAAATGTGTTGTACATGTATGCAAGTTTGCCCATGTCATGCAATGCCTGCGGAGGTCAGAAGAGGGCATTGGATTCCCTGGAACTGGAGTTATGAACAGTTTTTAGCTGCCATGGAGGTGCTAGTAATTGAACTTGGGTCCTCTGCAAGAAAGAGCAACCAGTTCTCTTAACCGCTGAGCCATCTCTCCAGCCCCAGGATGCTAAGACCATCAAGGTCATCTTTGCAGTCAGCGATGGTTGATCCCAGAAGTGATGTTGTGGGCATCTCTGACTCACTGCTTTCTGGAGGAGGCAGCCAGTGCTCGATGACAGGCATCAGGTAGATAGTGAGCCACTACAGAACTTCTCTGGCTGGCAACACTGTTTCCATGCCACCTTTTGGTACTGTTTGATATCTGAAACATTTTCCCATGGCTTGTGCTTTCAGTTTACCCAAACACCATGTGCACCCCCCGCCAAACAAACCCATTGCCTTCTGTATTCCAGCCTTGCATGCTAGAAACTTCTTGTCCTTCTTGTTTCCCCACTGAATTGATCTGCTCACCGTTACATTCTTCTGTGGTCCTTGACGTTCTATCTCCCTACACTTTGATTTGGATTATTCCCTGCTTTAACTCCTTATGAGTGAGTTTGTAAGCTGTTGAAAAGGAAGGTCAGTGTTGTTACAATTTTTGGAGATCCCGGTTTCTTTGCTCAGAGTCTTATATGTGGCAGCTGTTTAAGAAATGCTTGAATTGTAGTAAGTTCTTAAAGTAAATAATTGGCACGCAGTTAGGATCTGACTTGCCTGGCTGTTGAGAGTACAGATGACTCTGTTAGTTGAGGCTGTGGCACTGATTTTGAGACTAAGAGAACGTGTTGCTGAACTGGGAAAGTTTTTTGCCACTTGAGTCTAGCCACTCCCTGATGCATATGCAAGTCCTGCTTTCTGTTAGGAACTTCTGCTTTTCTAGTTTTTATTATGTCACTAACTGCGCATTTGTTAGGTTCCAGTGAAAGGAAGAGAGAGACAGTTGATTATCTGGTTGTGTTATCCACCCCATCTGTTTCCTGTGTATGACAGCAATTTCCACTTACTGCCTTTGGCTATGTGCTCAGCAACATTGTACAGATGCAGATTCCGGCTTTCAGTGTGGTGGTCATTAAATTAAGGTCTCACTTTTAAAAAATACATTTACCTTTTTAGGCCACTAGCTTGTTATTAATATGTCTTCTTGTCACCTTAGTACCCAAAGTGACCTTTCTGGCAGGAAGAGTAGGTGAAGGCACGCTTGTGGGCATCTGCAGTGCCTGTGTTACTCCCTGGGGAGGTACCCAGAACCCAATACCCAGAGTTTAGAGAACAGATAGCTCTATATTGGGCAGTGAGCCTGCTTGACACGTCACCCCAAAAGGAACGACTGTTTTCATATATACTTCATATTTATATATATAAGCTTGCTTGATACTTGCTCTGTGGGGATATCATTCCCCAAAGCTGTTCCAGACACACATCACTGCTGAAAAGCTAGTCCAGAACAAAAGAGTTCATGCAGACATGCAAAGAGACACTGAGAAGGATCTCCCAACATCAGACTAAGAACCCTACAGGATTAGATCTTTCTCTGTTACATCTGGAAACTCTGCGTCTACTTTGGCATGATGTTCCACTGGCTGTGTTTGGGTTCTCCAGTAAGCCAAGTGCTTTCTTCCCATACAGCATTTGCCTGTCCTGACCCTTTTGGATGAAATGCTCTTTGCCCAGCTTAGATGTTCCTCCCTCAGAAAGAGTGTGAGAGCCCTATCCATTTTAACCCAAATATGTTTATCTAGGTGCTTCTGAAAACACTCTTAGTATGCTTCAGGGGGTTTCCTTTTCCAAGTTGACATAATAAAGATTTCTCTTTTTGATTTTATTTTGAGATTTTAAAATTTGTTTTTAATCTGGGTTAATTCTCCTTTAATGTTCAAAGTGGTATTAAGGCAAGTGGTATTACTTAAGCTCACTTTGTCATCTTTGTACAGATATCCCTCAGAATAGCTTGTCTTCAAAAAATCATTTGTGTGCATACGTGTCTGTGTATATATGTCACATGTGTGAGGAGGCCTAAGGAGGTCAGAAGACAGTGTCACATCCCCTAAGCTGGAGTTATAGGTGGTTGTGGACCACCCAATGTGGGTGCTAGGAACTGAACTCAGATCCTTTGGAAGCACTCTTAACTGCTGAGCCATCTCTCCAGCCCCCATTCATCTTTGTAATGCCAGGTGCTGATTTCCTTAGCACTTGATCACTTTTTATATAAAAACAAAATTTAAAAGGCTTAAACAACAAAAATAGACATCGTTATGTTGCATGGTCATATTTTAAATTTATCCATTAAAAAATTCTAGTGTTTTTATTTTTAAATAATTTATTGAGAATTTCATACAGACATATAAGCATATAAGGTGTTTGGGTCAAAACCATGCCTACTCCCTCCCCTCCAACTCCTCCCATATCTCCCCATCACTTTTTTTCTGATAAGTTAATTTACTCTTCTTTTTGCTACTCTAACATTCCCCTCTCTGAAGAAGGAACCCTAAAATCTTTTAAGGATTAGATAAGTGATCCCAAATACTTTTGACATTTTTGGCCTATGGAATGGAGTATGTTGTTAAGAGGCCCAAGGACATTTTGACTTTTAGCCAAGAAACTGGCCACTTTGGGGTCTTTTTACACTAACTGCCTAGCCAGTTCCTGCCTTCTATTCTTATCACACCATCCTCTGAAGAGGTTACCCCAACTTGTGGATAGGGAATCAGGACATATACCACTCTGGCTTCTTCCATGCTGAACAGGGACACAGGGTGAGGCAATTGGGGTACGCCTTCAGTGGGTCTGTCTAAAAGACTCCCAAATTGCATAACTCTTATCTGTAGGGAGAAAAGAAAGTCCTTGACTGGTGCTTAGGAGATGTGAACGAAGGAGAAGTAAAGGCAAGAGTACTTAGCATTATAGGTTCTAGACAGGGAACTAGAAAAAAGTCAGAACAGGGCAAATTTCAAATGTTCATATGAGAGTCCATTGGAATTTCTTGACAAGGGCTTCCAAAAGCATCCCTCTATTGAGTTCCTCCTCATTTTTCTGCCAAGGCTGAACTCAAGAGTGATGGATTCAGGATTTGCTTTCAGGCTTTTTTTTTTGGTCTTTTTGAGACAGGGTCTCCCTGTAGCCCCAGCTGTCCTGGAACTCACTATGTAGACCAGGCTGGCCTTGAACTCAGAGAGATCCGCCTGCCTCTGCCTCCAGAGTGCTGGGATCAGAGGTGTGCTCCACCATGCCCGGCCCTGCTTTCAGGCATTTTGATAGCACCACGTGGAGGCAGGATCTGGGCGGTCTCAGGCAATCCCCTGTCTTCTCAGTCCCTATGCCAGAGGGAAGCTGGAACAGGTACTCTCTGGTGGTCTGCTGAGGTCACGGTACACAGATGCTAGTGTGATTTTTTTTTTTTCTTTGTAATTAGTTCCTTACCTACTTATTATAACCAAAGAACAATTCTGATTTTTTTTTTTTTGGCACCAAGTAGATTGTTTGAGACTGCAACATAAAATTATGTGAGTTTTGATTTATTTTTTGTACCCTCCTGCCCAAGTCCTTTGTTTCTTGGGTTCCATAGCATCTCCCTGGTGTGTGGCCTAGGTCTAGACTGCCTGTTTGGTAAGGGAAAGGTGGATGAGAGAAGCAATGAGACACAGCAGATGTTTTCCTCTGGGTAGGGTAGAAGGAAGGCTTCCATTTATTTGATTGAATTTGTGCTCCATTAACGACAGAAGAACTTAATTCTGCCTTGAAGATGGTCTTAGAAAGGATGAACTTAGGTTGCAGAATCATTTGTGCTGATCAAGAGGCTTTTCTGGGTGATACAAGTTATTAATGACACTAAATGACTCTGGAGATATTTCTACTGAAATGCAGTTAAAATCACTTATTTCTGAGATTTAAAATTATTTTTATTTTTATTTATTATATGTGTATGAGTATTTTGCCTGCATGTCTGTGAGTACATCCCATGTTTGCAAATGCTTGTGGAGGTGAGAGGAGGGCATTGGATCCCCTGGTACAGAGAGTTATGGACAGTTGTTAGCGCCATGTAGGTGCTGGGAATTGAACCCTGATCCTCTGCAAGGGCAGCCAGTGCTCGTAACCAATGAGCTGTTTCTCCAACCCCTTCTTCCTTTCTTTGGAATTCCATCCTTCTAATTTTTAGACATTTTTAAAATACTCATAGGTAACAGTGATTTAAACGTCCCAGAATGCCTAGTTTTCTCTCTAGAGAAGTGTTGTTCTGCCTTAGAATCCCATTGAATGGATTCTTTAAAAGGGCTTAAAATTTTGCCTCAGTTTCATGGTTTGTCCTGTGAACTAAACACTTTTATAGCATTCAAATTCTAAGCTATGTTTTCAGTTTTATGGATTGGTTGCTAGTCTTCTTTTCCCCAATTTTAAAACAAAGCAAAGAAAAACATCTAGTAATGAGATTTTACCACAGTCTTCGGAGAGGAAATTTTATTTGACAACTGAGTTGGACCAGACTGTGGGCTGTGGAATGTAATAGAAATTTCTAAAAAAGTTTGTGCACATTGCTCTTCCAGTTGTAGCATCAAATTAGCCTGCATTTTGTGCTGTGTTTCCTTAACTTCAGAGAGGTATTTTTCCTATTTGTGGACCTGAATTTTTCTGTACCCTAAAAGACTTTTCTGGAAATGGTTCAGAAGCACGAAAGGACCCCCCAGAAGCCACCAGGTCCAGGACCCTGCCTGCCTTTCTCCTGTCCATTGTCCTTCCTGCTAAAACACAAGCAGTGCTTTGAATGTGTGCTTCTCCTTGATGGCATCCTCCTCCCTTCTTCTGGGGGCGACTACTGTCCTGAACTGTAGACCTTGCTTTTTAAGGGAGTGTATCTGTGAATAATGAATGTATTTTTAGTATTGCCTATTTAAGATCTGAAAAATTGGCATCATATCACATGTAGCATATAAAGAAGGGCCCATAACAGCCAGGCAGATTGAATGCTTGGCTGTCTCATGGTCTCTGTTGATAAGAGGTGAGTGTGGGGTTTCAGGATTGTTTGTGTGTGTACTTTTCTTTTTCTGTAAGGTGGCTGAGGTAGAGATTTTTGTCTAAAAACTTTTCGTCTTGCTAGTTTCCCTCTTACTATCCTTTAGTTAGAGAAAGTACCTTTTGTTTTTCTTCACTGGATCATAGGTAGGGATGGCACTACCTGACACACAGTAGAGGAGTGAATCCCATAAATAAATATATCAAGGTTAGCGAGAACCAGGTTTATTACTCTTACTGGGCAGTGGTTCACCCAGATTGCAAACCCATGGTGTCAGATTAGAATAATTCAAGATACAGGTAAAAACTCATGGTTTTCAGTGCAAATCCATAGAAAAAGCAAGAAATACAGAAATAAGTGTGTGTGTACATGTGTATACTTAATTCTCTTACCTTGGAGGTTCTGGAAATAGCACTGATCCAGTTTAAGAAAGCATAGTGACTCCCCAATGTGGCTTTTAAATGCCATTTTCCTACAAAATGGTAGACATTATTGGATTAGAAAACTACTTTCTGGCAACCATCAAAGAGTAATTTTGCCAGCAATGATCAATGGACACTAACAGTACTGAATGAGAGTTTGCTAAGAAAGTATTCATGTTGTTCTAAAGTGCATCCCATAAAACTCCAGTTATGAGTAGGAAGAAACTGTAACTTTACAGCTGTGAGATCTGACAGATACTGCCTTAAAGTGGTATGACCTAACAACAAATCAGACAGTACTAGAAATTGTGTACCACCTGATGGTCTAGTGAAAGGACTCCTCTAGAGTATTCTTGTTGAAAACTTGTATCTTGAGCCCAGTTATGAGAGAATATGAGACAAATAAAGATGAGGGAAACAGTGAACAAATTGACTAGGAATACTCATGCTAGTCATGATTATGAGAGCCGGGGAAAGTGAGCGCTTGCCCAGATGGATGTAGGGCTCATGAGAGAAGTCTAAACACAGTGTAAGATTCTGGATTGGGTCCATTTACCATGATGGATATTGTTGGGATCTTTAAGAGGAGACAAACGTGGCCTCTGAAGTAGATTATGGTCTTTATATCAGAGCTAACTTCTGAATTTTGATAGTCACAGCTGTCGTGAGTTTTGTAGAACTGTAGAAAGTACTCACCCTTGTAGATGTTGACTGTCATGGTAGCATCTTGTGGTCAAGTGGTCCAAGGAAATAGTTTTTTTCTGCTGTTTCGGCGTCTCGTAGGTTGGTCTGAAGTTGTTTAATAAAGCAAAAGCCTTCCTGTTAGGTAGCTCAGATTTGTTAGTTTATCACCGAACCATCTAGAAGATTTGATAGATTGTCCTTGAGACAGATGGAGCTGCCCTGCCAGAATGGCTTCCCTTGGTGCTGATCTGTCAACATTTGTAGTCTTCTCACTAATGCATTCTGTCTGTGCTCATTATTTATTCCATTCACCTGTGTCTTGCTTTTGTGGAAACTGCTTCTTTGAATGGAAAGTGTGGTTTACCCAAAATGGCATTTTACTGTCACAATGTCACTTTGTGTGTGCTATTTTTTCCCGTTTGCCGGGTTGTTAAAGCAGTTTCTGTTTTTACCACACCACATCTCAGTTTTAAGCATGCCTCTTAGGTTTTGAATTTACTTTTTAAAAAATGCTGGGCTGGTTGATTGTCTTTGGCAGAAGTAGAGGGGCAGATGTTGTGATGCTGTAGCTGATTCCTAAGAACATGGTCACGTTTGAGTGGTTAGTTGTTAAGGTTTTAGCATTGGATGTACTGGGAGCATGTTGATGATAGTCTAGGAACTTATGTCAGGTGGAGTGTGAGGTCGAGAGTCATAGTCATCACAGCCTTCTTTCTGTGAGAACGTTACAATCAGCTGTCTGACAGAATCTGCTCTTTCTCCAAGGTCCAGAAAGTGACATTTAATTGTACAGGCCGGTTTCCTCCTCTGGTGGGACCAAACTCCATCATAGGTCTTGCTTGCCTTAGACTGGAGGACAAGCTTCTCTTTAGCAGTATACGAATTGTCCTATTTCTCCGAATGATCAAGGAAAAGAGCTTTTAACTCAGAGTGGTAGTTAGATTGCATTTAGTGCACGCCCACAAGTGCAGGCTTTCCTTTAGCAATTTTTCTCCTTGCTGCTTTTACAGTGTAGGTGGCCTTCTCCGGATTGCTTCTGACAGGAAATTGAACAACCTTTCTTTTTTGGAAATGAATGTATTACTGCTGAGAGTGGAAAAAATAAAAAAAAAGAAATTTTATATTTGAAATTTTATTGTGAGATTGAAGACCAATTTAATTCCAGAAAAGTGAAGGGTAAGGGTTAAATTCCGAATTCTGCAGCGCAGTTTCTGAACCTCCTTGGTCACCTCTGTGTCTGCTCTTTGTGGTGTTGCTGCCTTCCCTCCTTTATCAGGAAGTAGGCTTTGACCTGCTCTGACTCCTAATGGGCCTGTTTCCCATGCTTGCCTTTCAACAGTGGAGGTGCAGTGGGCTCATCTAAACTCTAGTGTCTGTGTTGGCCCCACCCACATGACACACATCTATCCAGTTGACACATACCTACCCAGTTGACACACATCTACCCAGTTGACACCCCCCCATCCCTCAGGGAAGCTTGCTGGCGAGCTAGTTGGTTCCCGTACCCCAAGTGTAGGCAGGAGCACCTGCCAGTGCCACAGGTTCTGCCTTGAACCCAGACCTTTTGTTGTTCGGGATGTGAGTGCCTGTCTCTGTTCACCTCTGCCTGCTGTCAAGGGCACATGGGTTGCACAGGGCTATAGTGGTTGAGTCTGATTCGGACAGTTCCTTTGCATCACTGAGGATTGCGCCTGTCTCTGTTCACCTCTGCCTGCTATAGTGGTTGAGTCTGATTCGGACAGTTCCTTTGCATCACTGAGGATTGGGGGGAATAAATCAGTCTTGAATCAGAGTAGGTGTGTTCTGTTGTGCTACATTCTGAAACCTTGTCCAGTTGGAAGGGAGTAATTCTGTTGGAATCTAAGTGTGCTCATAAATCATATTCTTTTGCATGACTCTAAAATTTGCTTGTTTGTCCTTGTACCTAAGTGGTTTACTAGTGCAAATCAGCTGCTAGGCATGTTCCATTTATGTAATTAGGTAGTTATAGTACGATTAAGATCACCAAACAAAAACATTTGAGTGTTAATGGCCGTCCTTTCCCATTCTGTGGTATGCTCCAGGCCACTCCTGTGAAAACGTATTGCAAGTCTGTCATCTGGGCTCTCTCGGTCTTAGAATGAATGCCCTTCATAGGTTCTTTTGCCCTCAGAGGTTGTGTGTAGTGTTGTACCTTCCTACTGTGGTGGTGTAGGAAAGTTGGTTGCAGGCCTTCCCCAGCCAGCCCTCTTCTGCTGTAACACCATGGTGCTCGGCACCGTAGGCTCTGGGTAAATCCTGCTTTGAAAAAAGTAAGATTTGGAGTGTTTTTACTTTTGGCTATTAAAGGCTAGGACTCTTTAAATGTCCAGGATGACAGGCTTGAAGGAAGCACTTCCTTCCTGCTCACTAGGAATTGGGAATACATGTGAGTGAAACTTAGGTCTGGTCATTCTTTCTTTTCTTAGCTTCCATTTTGTGATTGGGCAGAGAGCTTGAAGTAATGCTTAATCTCAGCAAACTTAAAATTCATTTCTTGGGAAGTTTTTTTTTTTTTGTCTTTTTGAAGCAGGTCTCCCTGTAGCCCCAGCTGTCCTGGAACTCATTATGTAGACCAAGCTGGCCTTGAACTCACAGAGATCCGCCTGCCTCTGCCTCCCAAGTGCTGGGACTACAGGTGTGTGCCACTGCGCCTGGCTTGGGAAGTTATTTTTTTAAAAATGGAACATTTATTCCAAATCATTGCTATCGAGCATGAATCTCTATTGTGTTAATGAATAGGATATAGGAACATAGCTTTCATAGAAAATTCTTTATGACTGTGATTAGGAGCTTGTCTATCTCCAATGAGCAGGGTTAAGAACATAGGATTTCTTTGTGTGTATGTTCATGTGTATGTGGGTGCATGTGTGTGCATTCATAAGAGTCCAGAGGTCAACCCAGTTCCTCAGACTCTCCAGCTTGGTGTTTGAGACGGGGTGTCTCTGGAACCTGGGGCTTGCTGGTTAGGCTAGGCTGGCTGGCTAGCTAGGGAGCCCATCAGCCTGTCTCCACTCCTCCAGCACTGGAATTATAAGCATGTGCCATCATGCCTGGCTTTTATATGTGTGCTGGAGATTGAATTCGGAGCCTTATGTTGGTGTAGCAAGCGCTTCACCAGCTGAGCTATCTCCCCAGCCCCTAGAATTATAGACTTTCTAAATAGCTTTGAGTGGGGTTTCTCAGCCTCATTATTTCCCTGTTGGACTGGTGGTTCTTTCTGTGGGGCTGGGAGTATTGCTGCCTTGTACTAATTAAATGACAATAGCATGTTCCCTCTT
Source organism: Nannospalax galili (assembly GCF_000622305.1). NCBI lineage: Eukaryota > Metazoa > Chordata > Mammalia > Rodentia > Spalacidae > Nannospalax > Nannospalax galili. The sequence continues at coordinate 802,122 of NW_008359461.1, forward strand.
TTGCTTGTGAGGACCTACAGTGTCTCCAGATATTGCAAGATGCTCCTTGAAATCTCCACCCTGCTGAGGAGCACTGCTTCAGAACAGCGCTTTGTTGTGTTTGGGAGGTCTGGGTTCCCATAGGCCTCCTAGGGGGACTTTTTACAGGCCCTGATCCAGGGTTCCTCCATGGACATTCTGAGCTGGGTGTGGCCCTGGAATAGCAATCAGTCTCTCTAGAGGGTTGAATAGCCAGTTTTAAGAATCTGTTCTTTGTGAGAGTAGCTATTAGTTATCCTAAATTTAAGTGTGTAGACCCTCACATAAAGAGAATAAAATTAAAGACAGTTTTAGATTAGAATTTGATTTATAGTTAATTTTTTCCCCTTTACTTTTGTATATTTTCCAAAATTTGAGAAAAAACTCTTTTACTAAAGTTTGCAATTATTTTAATCTAGGTTTTGAGAGATTGCCTCAAGTTGGACTCAGAAGTGAAATTCACTTCAGGCTTTGAGATGGAATGAGGTGAGTTGTGCTGGGGAGGGAATGCCACTTAGACTCACTTTTTTTTTTTTTTTTTTTTTAATTAAGTAGAAGGCTTACTGCTTGTAGAAAGAATTTGGTTTACCAGCTGTGAGCCCCTTGTTCTTTTCCTGTGAGTTTCCCCCTTTTGCTGTTTTCTTGCTGACAGGTAGAAGTGGAAAGCAGATGATGTGAAAGGCTTGTGCAGTTTTAGTCATGGATTTCTGAGCACTGACATCTTTTTAAAAAATATTTTATTTATTATTTTTATTTTATGTGTATGTGTGTATTGCCTGCATGTAGGTAGGTGCACCCATGTCGTGCAGTGCCTGTGTAGGACAGAAGAGGCTGTCGGAGTCCCTGGAACTGGAGTTGCAGACAGTTGTTAGCTGCCATATGGGTGCTGGGATTTAAACCCGGGTCTTCTGCTAGAACAGTGTTCTTAACTGCTGAGCCATCTCTTCAGCCCTGAGCATTGTCATCTTTATGTTACTGGAGTTCTTGGGGTCAGAGCTTGGACCCTGGAAATCCTAACAAGGTAGGGTTAGCCACCTGTCTTCAGGTCAGCTAGGCAGACAAGTAACAGTGAAAAGCAGAAAAAGGAGATTTATTCAATATGGCCATCCTAGGAAAAGGAACAGATAAGAGAGGTCCGTCCCCTAGTCCAACTTCAGTGTCCTGACATGAGGATTAGGTTAAAGCAGAGGACGTGAGGTCCTGATCGAGGTGCAGTCCTGCCACCACTGACCCATCATTTGTTGGGCTCCAGTTTCTCCCTCAAGGTGGCCTGACAAGTTGCCAGAGTGGTATGAGACAGGTTTCTCTTCTGGCTGCCACTGGGCTGTCTCCCAGCATGAGACTCTGGGGAAATTTCCGTTTCTTAGGGTCACTTCTTTCCATTGTCTTAGAGCCTAAAGAAGACACAAGTGTCTCCCAGACTGTCTTGGCTCTTGCTAGATGGTTACATATAAGTAAAATAGTCTACTTAGATTTCTGGCTACTTAAATTACCAAGGTTTTCTGTTACATGCTTATGTTTCTGTTTTCTGATAGATACATTAAAAGTCTTCATGTTTTTAAAAATTTTGACTAAGAAACACCCTGTTTTGCATAAGATCTTGTAACTTCACTGTGCTGGTATGTAGGGGGAGCACTAGCTCATCCTGAGTAAGGGAGGGTGACTGCTCACACTTCCTAGTACATGCTTATTATTGATCGTGGGGTGCTTACTCTTGGCTGCTCTTCAGTAAGAATGCAGTTCTACCCTAGCCTTATTCTGATATTTTAGTAGACATTCTCAAGTACTTTAATCGGTTGTGAAATGATGGTATCTTACTGAATAAAATGGCTTAACTCAGAAAGAAAGAGACATTTTTCATTTTTCATTCTACTAGCCCCAAATGAAGTAGGTAATATGTTAAGCTTTTTTTTTTTTTTAATTTTGGTATATGACTAGCCTTATTTTTAGTAGACATTCTCAAGTACTTTAATCGGTTGTGAAATGATGGTATCTTACTGAATAAAATGGCTTAACTCAGAAAGAAAGAGACATTTTTCATTTTTCATTCTACTAGCCCCAAATCCCAAATGAAG
>NW_008359461.1:805204-893023 GCF_000622305.1 Nannospalax galili
GTATGTCTGTTAAACATCCAAGAAGGTTAGTTCCACCATTCTGGCAATTTTTAATTACTGTGTGTCTTGCAGATAAATCTTGGGTAATGACCAGTTGGTCTCAAATAAACCTTATCTAGAGATATTTTTCTTGATCTTTTATGTATAATTTGTCAGTAGATTGTAGGAATAATATGGTTCCCTCTGGTATTTGTGACTAGCTAGGCATTGTTTCTCTCTTGTATCGTCTCCCCCCTCTATCATGGTTTTCCCACTTAAGGTGCCTGCACTTCCCCCTCTTTCTTCCTTACTAATACCCTTGCTCCTATGATCCTACCTCTGTTGAACTGCTTCTTTCTCCTTATACCCTAGGTTCCTCATATACCCTAGCTTTTTTTTTTTTGGTCTTTTTGAGACAGGGTCTCCCTGTAGCCCCAGCTGTCCTAGCACTTGCTGTGTAGACCAGGCTGGATTCTCACAGAGATCCGCCTGCCTCTGCCTCCAGAGTTCTGGGACTAAAGGTACACTCTTAAATTCAGATAAACCAAGTAGCTTGGGGCCATACAGGTTTCTTTGGTTCTGTTACTTTGTACTTAACCTTGATCTCAGCCGGGTGCTGAGGAAAAACATTGAGATTTTTCTTATCTGCTGCTTTGTCAGAAGAAAAATGACCTAAAGAGTCAGGTCTTCTGGAGTGACTGGGGGTAGGCACAGCCAAGGTTATCTGAGCAGCTCACCTCTGGAAACCTTTGTTCTGAGCTTCTGGCTTTTTTTTTGAAGTCTACTGGGTAATTGGAGCAATGCTTTCAAAGTGGCTTTCTATTTCTGACCTTTCTTGAATTTCAGTAAGACAAATTGGGGAATGATTATCAGTGAAAATGTCTTTAAAGTACATTAGGACACTCAGCTGCATTTATTTGACCGTTCCTAGCATCATTCTTGAATGGAGGTGGAATTCAAGATAGGATTTTAGAGCTCTATAATTTTTAGCCATTTGAAAAGATTATTTATTTATTTATTTATTATTTAATTTTGCTTTTTGAGACAGGGTCTCCCTGAGCCCCAGCTGTCCTGGAACTCACTATGTAGATTAGGCTGGCCTCGAACTTACAGAGATCTGCCTGCCTCTGCCTCCCAAGTGCTGGGACTAAAGGCGTGTGCCACCATGCCCAGCTATTTTTATTTTTTATTAGCAACACATCTTTGAGAAAACACCTTCTTTGGAGCCTCAAGAATTGCTTAATGCCCCACATCTGTGGCTCCATAACTGCGGTTTCTTCTACACTGTTTGAGAATGTATATATAAAAAATGCTAATCAGAGCAGTCTTGAAAAAAAAAAAAATCCAGAAATCAGAAAATAGAGAACATGTCCCCTTGTGGATGTCTGTAGAGTGCTGAGGGTGGGAATTGTACAACTCACTCTCTTCTGCCTCCACTTACTTTAGAAAATTGGGTGCTTCCGGGACCATCAGACCCATCAGATGTGGGTGGGAGTGGAGATGAAGCTCATCTTTCCTGGACCCTTTGGCCGCTAGTGTTTCTCAAAGGGCCGTGGAAACTCAGTGGTAGGGATTGTATTGAAAACCTGGCCTTGTGTTTTTGTTTTCATTTTTGTTTTTTAAAGGCAGGTTCTCACAGTGTGGCCTTGGCTTGCATAATTCTTATTCCCTAGCCCAGGGTGGCCTAAAAATTATGACACAGTCTGTCCTTTTTGATGTTTGTTAATCTTTAAGAATGTTTTATATATAAAGGGAAGTTGTAAATGTCTTTGGTAATGTTTTCAGTGTCTTTCATGAAAATCATGCATACGAAATTCCAGGTCATAATGAATACAGTTTTTCATTCCGGAAACATGTTCCACGTTATGGAGGGTTTTTGCTCTTGGGAGAACAGTTTTGTTGTGCCTTGTATGAGATTTTTAAAGCAAGAGAAATTAGAGATGGGTGCTGTAGACTTGAAGAAAATCACTGCTCACATGTGTACAACATGTGTCAAGGTCTGTAGTGAGTAGGTGATGATGAATCCGTGATCAGTGAGTGCGAGAGCATCTCTTCCACAGTTGGGACCCCCTAGCAGAGGGAGGGGCTTCCTGAGCCAGTGGGTTTTGTCCATAATAGCTTCCTTAATAAAAATGGGCTGATAGATTCTTGAGATGAGCCTTCAGTAGGTTAGGCAATGATCCATTGCCGAAGGGCTAATAGACTTGCTGGGAACCCTTTTTTAGAGTTCATAACTAAATCCAGCAACCTACCCTTTTCTGTTAAGGGGTGCAGAGTCCAGGAGGTGAATATGCTTACTCTGCCTCCTCCTCCCACCCCACTCCTGCCTCTTCCTGCCTGCTGGAGGTATATTACACAGAGGTGTCCTTACCCATTGCCTGCACTGCAAATCCCAGCTTGCCTCATGTCAACTTCTGCCACTGGTGGGAGCTGATTCTTAGTGGCTAAAAGGCAGTATTGCTGCCCTAATTTGGTGATGCTAGCATAATTTTAACCTTTTTTTTTTTTTTTTTTTTTTTTTTTGAGACAGGGTCTCCCTGTAGCACCAGCTAGCCTGGAAGGCACTATTATGGTTGCCTAAATTGGTTGTGTTTGTATAATTTTTACCTTTTTTTTTTTTTTTTTTTTTTGGTTGTTTTGAGACAGGGTCTTCCTGCAGCCCTAGCTGGTCTGGAACTTACTACGTAGATCAGGTTGGCCTTGATGAATCTCAGAGATCCACTTGCCTCTGCCTCCCAAGTGCTGGGATTAAAGGCACAGACCACCATGCACAGCAATCTTAACATTTCTGTGTAAGTTCCTCTTTCAGTTTTTTGCTTGCTGGTTAATAGTGAGTGACATCAGCTACAGCTTTGCATACTTTTAAATCTTTCACTTCCGCTGGGCTGTGACGTGTTGTTTTTTTCTTCTTCTTATCAGTTTGTTAGAAGGTCCTCATGCCGCAGTCTCTCATCAGATGACGTTTGGGAGTGTTTTCTCCCATTCTGCAAGGTTGTTGTTTTACTCTGTTGGAAAGTTCTTATATCTGAAAGTTAGGTTTTCCTGAGCTCCTGTGTGTCCTATTCTCTTTTTTGTCAGTGCCTTTAGTGCCATGTCAGAGAGGTAATGGCCAGGTCCTGTGCTGTGAAGCCTTTGCCCTTTCTTCTGAGAGCTTTTGAGTTTGGGGTTTTGCATGTAAGTCTTTGACATATCTTGAATTACTTTTTGTATATAAAGTTCCCGTTCATTCTTTTACATGTGGTTATTACTTTTTCCCCCCTGTACCATGTGTTGAAAAGATTATCATTTAATGATTGCAGCAACCTGGGCACAGTTATTTGGCTATGTGTGTGTTTGTTTCTGGGATCTATATTCTGTCCTGTTGGTTTTTGTGTTTGTCTTTATGCTGTTGCCACACTATTTTGATTATTGTAGCTTTCTAATTTAGTTTGATATCAGCACATATGATTTCTCTATCACACTTTAAAAGTTCATAGTTTTCAGTATCATTTTGGCTATTTGGGTTTTCTGAAACTCCATGTAAATTTTGGTATTTTTTTCTACTTTTGCAAAAATGTCATGGAATTTTGAAAAGGATCGCATTATTTCTGTTGATGGCTTTATGTGGTGTGGCATCTTAACAGTATCATGTCTTTTAGTCTGTGGACTTGGGAAATGTTTCTATTTATGCATATCTTTTAAAACTTCTTTGGGCATTGTTAGATACTTTTTATCAAGATTTTCTCTTGTGGTTGGGCCAATTTCTTAAGTTTTATTCCTTTGGCTGTCATTGTGGATAGAGTTGCATTTGCAGTGTCCTTTGCAGAATGCCTGTAGTTCCTGGAGAGAGGTACCTACCCCTCACTCTTGGTTGTTGATTTTGGGTCCTGCCAAGCATCGCAATTTGTTTGTGTTCAAACGGTTTTTATTTTCAGTGGAATCATTTGAACTTTCTCCATGTAACATCTGTAGACAGAGGTGATTGTAATTCTTCCAACTTGAATATCTGTATTTTCTTGCCTACTTCTTCTGGTTAGAAAGAACTTCCAGGACTATATTGGGTAGAAGTAATGGAAGTGAGTATCCTCACCTTGTTGTCATCTTTGAGGAGAATCTTTGAATCTTCATCCCAGACCTTGCTGTTCACTCTGGGTTTTCATAGTGACTTATATTGAAACATGTTTTCTCTATTCCTAGTTTGTTCAAGTGTTTTGTCAAGAGAGGGTGTTGGATTTTGTCAGGTGCTTCCCCCACATCAGTTGAGAAAATCATGTGAAATATTTTTCCCCTTCATTCAGTTAAGGTGCTCCCCCTACATCAGTTGAGAAAATCATGTGAAGTATTTTTCCCTTCATTCGGTTAAGGTAGTGTATTATGCTGATTGATTTGCATATGCTAAATTATCCTTACATTCCAGGAATAATTTCCATCTGGTCTCGTGTATAATTCCTTTGGTATTGTGGAATTCAGTTTGCACTAGCAAATTGTCACGAGTATTTTTGCATAGTATTTATAGTATAGTATTGTCACGAGAGTTTTTACTATTGGTGTCCATTAGCGATGCTGGCCTGTAGTTTTCTTACAACGCCTTTCTCTCATTTTGGTGTCAGGGCAGTGCAGTCCTCATAGGATGGGTTCAGAAGTGATCCCTTCTCTTCCCGGCTTTTCTAAGTTTGAGCAGGCTTGACGTTCTTCTAAATGTTCAGAAGAATTGACCAGGAAAACCATCTGGTTCAAAGCTTTTCATAAGATTCTTTTGGTCGCTGTGCGCCCTCTTTACTAGTTTCAGATGCCTTCAGTTTCTGTTTCCTCATGATTTAATCTTGGTGTGTTTTTGCTTTCCTAGGAATGTCCGTTTTAACTGGGTTACCCTATTGTCAGCCCATGGTTATCTCTCCTGTGGTCCCTCAGTGCTGTAGAAGCTGGGGTGGAGCGTCCCTCCTCCTGTTTCTGCTTGTAGTGATGGTGAGTCTTCCTCTTTTACTAAGTTCCTCCAGCTAAGCATTGGTCAGTTTTGGTGATTTTTGTTTTATTTATTTTTTCCCAAAGTATGAACTTTTGGTTTTATAAACTCTTCTCCATCTTTCTTCCTCTTTTATTTCTGCTTCTTTTTACTTCTCTAGGTTTGGTTTAGTTTCTTCTCTTTATGGTTTTATAATTTATAGTTAGTGTGGTCATTTAAGACTCTTTAAAAAAATGTGTTTATTGCTATCCATTTCTCTCTTAGCAGTCTCCCTAATACCACGTGTTTTAGAATGTTTTTTTAAATTCTCATTATTCATTGGTTAAGAATATGTTGTTTAATTCCTGTAATTTTGTGAATTTTCTGGTTTTATTTCTGTAACTTCTAAGTTTATTTTGTTGTGGTTGAGGAAGGTATTTTGTATGCTATCTATCTTTTAAAACTTATTGAAACTTAATTTATGGCCTCATCTGTGGTTTTTCCTGGATAGTGTGCCATGTGCATTGAGAAAGAATGTTTACGCCTTGGTGTTGGGTAGTGTTCTGTTTCTGTTAGATCTAGTTGGTTAAGTGTGTCTGGTTTCTTATATTCAGTCCAGTTGTTCTGTCCGTTGCTAAAAGTAGAATATTAAGGTCTACTACTAATCATAGAATTATTCCTTATTTTCAGGTTTGTTTAATGTAGTCTGGTGATCTCTCACTAGATGCCAAGACTTGCTGTATTGGGCCACTTACTAATATACAGTGGCCTTTTTATCATGTAAACCTGACTTAAAGCCTTTTTGGTCTGGTACAAGGACAGTCCCCCTGTTTTCTTTAGGTTACTCTTAGCATGGAATGCCCTTTTCTGTCCTTTCACTTCTGTTTTGTCTTTGGAGCTGAGGTGAGTCTCTTGTAAAGGCTCTGTAGATAACATATAATTAGATCATGGTGGGTTTTTTTTTTTTTGAGACAGAATTTCACTAAGTAGACCAGGCTGACCTTGACCTCCTGAGAGAGCTGCTTGCCTCTGCCTCTGAAGTACTGGTATTAAAGGCGTGAGCTAACACACCGGCTCTTGGTGGTTTTTAAAATTCACTGTGTGCGATTCTCTGAATGGAGAGTTGACTCTGTTTCTGTCTTTTGGCCTTGTCGCCGTTGTGCCTTGTAGCTTTTTTCCTCCCTTGCTTTACTGTCTTCTTTTCTGTTTAGTCGATTTTTTTTTTTTGGTGGTGAAACTTTTAGATTTCTGATTTCTTATATCTATTCTATAGCTATTTTCTTTGGCTACCATGGAAATTAGAGTTATCCTTAAGTTATAATACCTAATTTGCATTTATACAAACCTAACTTCAGTAACATAAAATTGCTGATCTAGGTTGTCTTCCCACCTCTTTCAACATTACTGTCATAACATTATGTATTTATATGCTCTGTACTCAAATATAAACTCATAATGAAGTAATCAAAGACAGAACATTAGTCTCTAAAAGCCATGAATAAAATAAGGTGTGCAATTAGACACATAGCTTTTAGACTAAATTTTTAAAAAACATTAGTCTCAAAACTAAAAGTATGGTTGTAAACTGTTGTTACAATAGTGCTAGCTTTTTAAAATTTTCCTATATGTTAATGATGCTAATTGCAGAGAGAATGATGGGTCTTAGTAAGCAGTTCAGGCTGACCTTGAACCTCGGTCCCCATCTTTCTTCATGTTTGTCAGCACGTCTGCTGAGATCTTTATTTCTTCAAATAGCTTTGGTTACTGTCAAAGCCCTTTATTTTACCCTTTGAGACTGTAGTTTTTAGGACAACTATAATGGTAACAAATTTTCTAAGGCTTTTATTTATCAGGGAATCTTAATTTCTTCCTTGCCTAAGGGATGGTCTTGCTGGTTTGCTTTCTACTTTTGTTAATACACTGACCAAAACCAACTTGGGAAGGAAAGACTGTATTTCAGTCCATCGTGGAGGAAGGCCAGGGCTGGAGCTCAAGCGGGAATCTGGATACAGGAACTGAAGTGTGGAGACCATGGAGGAACACTGCTTACTGCCCCCCACCCCCGATTTATTTATTTTTATTTTATGTGCATGAGTCTTTTGCCTGCATGTGTTTAAGTGCACTAGATGCATGCAGTGCCTGCAGAGGCCAGAAGGGGACATCAGACCTACTGGAATGGTACTTACAGGTGGTTGTTATCTGCAGTGTGAGTGTTGGGAACTAAAGCTGGGTTCTCTGCAGGAACAGCCAGTGCTCTTAACCACTGAGCCATCTCTCCAGCCTCTGGCTGGCTTTTCTTATTCAGAAAAGGAAGAGCCAGGGCACATTTACAATCAGATCAAAGCAAAACCCAACATCCAGCAGTGTAAATCAAATTCTGTAGCTCAGTGTCTAGCTTCTGGGACTTGTAATCTTTTGGATCCAAAGGGCTGGGACAGCTCTGGTTCTACCATCTACAGCACAGCTTGTCTCTCAGGCTCAGGCCACTTGTACTGCACACTTGCTGCTGTTTTTGATGGTCATCCCCATGATTCTGGCATCCCCAATATGCTGGAGTCTTTGCTTCCCCTGAAACTTCAGGAGCCAGGTTTCCATGGTCTTCATTTCTCTTAGCACTTTTCCCTTCCAAGCTCCTACAAAGCAGCACATTAATTCTCTTGAGGATTAGTGCTTTCCCCTATAACCTTCAAGATCCTTCCACAATCTTCCTCCAAAACAACAGCAGCAGCACCCTATGCTTGGGGCTAATTTCTGGTTTCTCTAAAGGAACAAATCTGATTGTGTGTGTTCTCTGTGTGTGTGTGGCGGGGCTGGGGAGGGTATGGGAGGATTTATTAGATTTGCTTACAGTAAGGTTGTGGTTCGGGTAATTCAACAATGGACCATCTCACTCTGGGGAGACCAAGAATCTGGTAGTCGTTCAGTCCGTGAGACTGGATGTCTCAGCAGTCCTGATCTGGCACTGAAGGCCTGGAGGAGCCCTGGAGAGCTGCTGGTCTACATTGGAAGCCAGAAGAAGTTGGTTCTGATGTCAGCAAAGGAACGCCACAGCAAAAGGATAGAAACTTGCCAGGAGTGACGGCAAGCTAGCAGAAAGTCAAGTGTCCTTTTCCCTTGTCTTTTTATCTGGGCTCACACCAAAAGGTGCCACCCACATTTAAGGTGGGTCTTTCCTCAAGTAATATGCTCAGAAGTCCCCCAGAAGAGTGCGCAGAGGCTTGCAGTGTAGTTGACCACTGAGATTACCTTTTAGTGCCTTTAGTCCCTTGAGCTTATCTGCTGACTGCCTTCTGGCCACACAGGTTCTAACAAGAAGTCTGCTGGTACTCTTACTGTGAGGATTGCTTGTATGTGGTGAGTTGCATCTCTTTTATTGCTTTCAAGATTCTGTCTTTGTTTTTGGAAAGTGATTACAATGTGTTTCAAGTGTAGCTCATTTTCAGTTCATCTTACTTGGAATGTGTTAAGATTTGTGCATATTTGGATATATGTCTCAACAAATTTTTGGAAAATTTCAGCTGTTGTTTAAAAATATTTATTTATTTTTTATGTGTACGAGTGTATTGCCTACATGTGTGTAAGTGCACTTGTGTTGTGCAATGCTTGCGGAGGTCAGAAAAGGGCGTTGGATCCCCTGGAACCGGAGTTAGCCGCCATGTGGGTGCTGGGAATCAAACCCAGGTCCTCTGCAAAGAACAGTCAGTGCTCTTAATCTCTGAGTCATCTCTCCAGCCCCTCAAATGTTATTTCTTCAAATCTTTTTCTGTCCTCCTTTCTCTCTTTCTTCTTCTGGTGGAACTTCCACAGTGTGCCTGCAGAGCCTCTTGATGGTGTCCATTATGGTTTGAATCTGAAATGCTCCCCACAGGCTTATATTTTGAACGTGTGGTCTACAGTGCTATTTTGAAGGCTGTGGAGCTTTTGGGAGGTGGGGCCTGGCTGGAGGAAGCAGGTTAGTAGGACCAGGCCTTTGAGGGTTATACATATCCCTGGTTCTGACCTGTGTTTGCCCTTGAGGTTGCCATGTGAACGCCTACCACCATGTGCTCCCATAGCTCTGTGAGCAAGCCTGCAAGTCATGTCCCTAGCACTACAGATAGGGCCCTTCCACCATGCCTCCTTCCCTCCATGCTGGACCCAATCAACCTCGTGTTTTTTCTGTCGGTACTGGGTCATGGTGATGCAGAACTAACTGATCTGCGCCTGCTGGTCTCGTACGCTCTGCTCCTTTGCCTTAGGCTTTTTTTTTCTTTCTGTTCTTCAGATTTGATTTGTGTTTTCTCACCTTGGCATTTGCTCATTCTTCTCTCGCCTCAGAGCTTTGAATGACTTGTTCTTTTTAGCTACACAATTTTTTTTTGATTGCTTCTTTTTAAGGGCTTTTAAAATATTTTTATTGATTTTTTTTAAAGTTGTTTTCTTCCCTGCGTCTTCATTCTTTTAGTGTCTTTGATTACTGTTTTATCATTTTGTGTATCTGCCATCGGATATTCTTCATGCGGAGGTTTTATTGGATTGCAGCGTGGGGTGTGCATTTTTGTTTCTTTGTGTCTACAATATTTTTCTGTTAAACTGCATTTATGATTCTAATATTGTGGTAACTCCGGAAGTCAGGTTCCCCTCTTCCTCAGGATTTGCTATTTTTGTTATTGTTGTAGGCTCTGTGCCAAGAATAGGTGTGAGGGGCGGAGACTTAAGATCTTCCATCTTTTGTGCCTTTCTAGCCTGTGGGATCCTGTCTAATTTTCCCTGCATCTGCAGCTGCATTTTAATGTCTTATCTTCTAGTTTGTTTCTCCATTGCTGTGACAAAACACTCTTACCAATACCAACTTGGGGAGGAAAGGGTTTATTCAGCTTACATCTCCTGGGTCACAGTTCATCCAGAGCCCAAGGTAGGAGCTCAGGGCAGGAACCCGGAGGCAGGCGCTAGAGCACAGGCCATGGAGGAACGCTGTTTACTGACTTGCTCTCCTGGCCCCCTACTCAGCTTGCTTTCTTATATAACACAGGTCTAACTGCCCAGGGGTGGCACCACCCACAGAGGGCTAGGCCCTCCCACATCACTCAACAATCAAGAAGATGCCCCACAGACATGGTCACAGGCTACAGGCCAGTCCTATGAAGGCAATTCCCCAATTGAGGCTCTCTCAACCCAGGTGTGTCAAGTTGACACTAAAGCTATCTAGCTCACCTTATTTATTAATTTATTTAGTATTGGTTTTGAATCAAAGTACTTTGGGAATGCTAGGCAAACATTCTCTCACTGAGCTACACCTCAACCCACATGACCTGTTTTTTAATGTCTGACTGCCAGTGGAAGAAAGAGAAAAATGGCTTTTTAAATCCTTTTACATACTTTAGCTGTGGAAAGGGCTTGAGTAATGGGGAGAGGCACCTCAGTAGCGGCCTCTGCACCTCTGTGATCAGGGTACAGATTCCAGCACAGGCATGATGTCAGCAGGCGGGTGAGAGCACAGGCACAGTTTCACGCTGCCACCCTCCCCCCAGGAGTTCTCTTAGAATTTTTGGGACCTCAACTCAGCCCGAGCCAGGATTGGTGGATTTGACGCTGAAAAAAATTTCAAGAACCAGCAGTTTAGTGAAGGTCAGTTGGAGATTTTTATTAAAGATATTTTAGTATAGGCTGAAGAGTGAGGAGGTATGCCCTCCCGCGGGGGTGGGAGAGCTGCAAGAGTGGACGCTGCTTCTGCTAGGAGAGTAAGCAGTTAACTGTCCCAGCATTAGCCTTTTTGTAATTCAAGTTACACCTCAAAAGGTTGCTAAGAACCCTCCCATTTTTTTCTCCCTTTTGATAAGGGAGGTATGTGACGTGGTTTCTGTGAGGCATAGCATGGAATTATAATCTGATAAAGTAAAAGCAGAAGTCACTAGGGTTGCACAAGGGGTTTAGTACAAGTTCTATTCATGTAAATGGGGTTTCTGGTGAGATTCCTACAAAATTGCAGGTTTATGGCTGAGAAGAGAGGATGGCTTTAAGCAGTTGGCAGCTGTGCTGGAACTCTAGCCCTTCTGCTGGTGAGAAGCATCAACTGGATCTCAGGGTGAGAGGGCTTTTCTTTTCATGCTTCCCAAATATTTTCTCTCTTCTCCCTCAGTGACATTTAGAGGACAAAGTCCTTTTGGCCCACCAGGAACATGTGTGCAGTTGCCTGTCACAGTCTGGGGCTGAGGGCCTGGGAAGTGGGTGTGAGCGAGGTGATACTGATCCAGACTAACCACAGCTTATTGTTCAGGCTTTTCCCGGGATGGTACAGGAGACCCCAGAGCTCTGAAAGGGTCACATCACACAGGTTTTCAGTGTGTTGTTGTCTGGGTGGGGAAGCAAACCCGGTGCTTCACAGAACTGGCTCCTGGGTCAGATTTCATTTTACCAATGGTTGTGGAAACAATGCCTTTACTTCACTGTATCTTCAGTCTCAAATTAGTTAACCCTGCAGAGTTCTTAGATGTTGAACTTTAAATAGAAACAACAAATTTGTCCCTTTAAATGGTGTATGTCCTTGCTTGCTTCCTGCCTGTCTTCCTAGGTCTTCTACTTGGTCTCCAGATATAAGCAGGTTGATTGGCATTTTAATTTATAACGTAAAAGCATTATATTTTTATACTTTAAAAACCTAACATAATTGAGATTATGTTTAATATTTATAATTTTTTCTTTCAGTGACATTTTGGTGTTGCTTATATAGGTACCTCTCATTTTTTTCTTTGAGTTAACATGTTAATATAAGTCTGATTCAGCTTCCTTTTGGCTTTGAATTATTTTTAACACTAATTCTATTACATTGTGCTTTGTTTCTAAATACGAATGTATGTGGAAATAGCGAACACTGCAAATAAACAATTACTTATTGTTTTCACCAATAAAAAACAACACCTCCTTTTAGAACATGTACCTTGGAGGCTGTCCTGGGCCTGAGGTTGTGAGTGCTTTTAAGGTTTGGAAGGCTGCTTCCACCGAGGACTAACCTGCTCCAGTGGCTGAGGAATGTGCACAGCAACTGCCTTACTGTGGACACCATAGGCGGGAAAGGCAGTATTAAATGAGCCCCCCTGTAGGGGCTGGAAGGGGCAGGCACTTTATGGTTCCCTTAAAGGATTCTTGGTCCCCAAGTAAAGAATCCTATAAATTCTCTTTCTCATATGGTTGTCTGGTGTGTCAGTGGAGACTTCTTTATTCCTTTTGATCACTTACAATAATAAAAAAGTCATACTTATTTTATAAATTGTTCTAAAGCTCTGATTTTGAAATGGTCAGTTTTGATCTGCCATCTCTTTTCTCCACAGTAGTTATCCTGTCCATGCTTTTTCAAGCTTCTAAAACCCCCTAATTGGAGACCTTATCAACACCCTGAGCCATGCTTTATTCATGTATCAAATGAGGCCAAGGAGCCAGGAGCTCTGCTGGGCAGTGGGACCATTAGGTGCCTAGAGCCATGTCTTTCAGAAAGCATGCTTTCAGCGGGCCAGGCTGGAGGAACCATTTAGTGCAACCTTTTCTTTAACAGCTTGGAGTGGCCCAGCATGTCTGTCTGTCTCTCCTTTTCAGTCTGTCTTAGTGGTGGAAAGTAATCCTCCCACATACCTGTTGGCCCAGGACTGCTCCTGGAGAAACCAGTGTTAGTTTTTGCACAGGCTCTTTCTTGACCTACAGTCACCGGCCTGTCAGTCATCTTTCTTCTTATGGTTCATCTTTATAGATGGCTATTACAGTTCCTGATTAACTTAAGGGTTTCTTTCACTATAAAGACCTAAAGTGTAGGTGTCCTAGGAAACTTTGCTCTCTTTATGTTATTTACAAAAGACTTGTGTCATAAAAAAAATGCAAAATATTTTGGGGGGGTCTTCTTTAGAACAAAGCCACTTTTGTTAGCCATCCAATGTTATTGGCAAGAACAGACAGAGATTATTACATTTGTGCTCTGCTTTTAGCACATGACTTCCTGCTCAATTCACCTCTGCTTTTCATGAATCACCTTGCAAGCCAGTAGCTAGAGCCAAGGAATGTGTTACGTAGGTAGAAGAAAACTGTCCTCTGGTGATTCACATGTCAGCATGTGGATGAGCACTCCTGCATCTAATAATTTTTCATTGCTGTGCAATGTGGTAAACAAAATAAAGGTATCAAGTGGCATCATGTACTCAGGAAGACAACCCACAGAAGACACTGCATGTGGACCTGTTGTTGGGACAAGACCCCAGGGAAACTTAGTACCTGCAAGTGGATGAGTGAATAGCTGAACTTTTGTTGTGTTGGACACCGTAAACATTTTAATTTAATGCTAGGATGTTCCTAAACAAACCGTTTTCTTCTAATTTGAGAATTGCTTGCATTAGTGCCCCCAGTACTTGAATATTATTTTTCTTTTTTGTGTTGAGTCACAGCTGAAGATGGAAATAAACACCAGTGCATATTGTGTGCTTGTGGGAAAGGGCTTGTGTTGTATTCGGGGTGTGGAGGGAAAGAGGTATCAAAGCATTTTGGGTCTAGAAGAAGCCTTTGTTACTGTGCTTGAAGGATGAATAGTGGATATTCAGAGTGCGGGGGTTGCAGAAGGCGTTCTATATGCCTAGAAAGCTGGTGCTTGAGGCTCTTAAGTTCATGGGATGGAGAGCTCTTCATGCCTTGGGAGAAACTAAGTACTTCATTACCTGCTCAGATGACTGAATTTATTTCATAAATTTCAGACCTTTGGGTACCTAGAAAATTAAGTTATTGGTAGAGTTTGAAGCTAGACTGTAGTCTGGATGTTCTTAGGCATGCTGACAGTGAGTTTTGTCATGAGAAGACTTGTTAGAAAAGCAAAGGTTTGCTGGCATGGTGGTGGCATGTCTTTAATCCCAGCACTGAGGCAGGAGAATCATGAAGTTGTGGTCTGCCTAGGCAACATAGTAAGACCATATCTCAAAGAAAAGAAAAAAAGTCGACACCTTAATCATGCATGTTAATATTCTCTATAGAAAGCGTGTTTGAGACCCTGGAGTAGTTGGGCATTTTTACCTTTCCGTGTTAACTTTAAGCTAGTTCCACCTGCCACCTGCTGTGCATGACTTCATCTTATGTCATTGTAGTTCCCATAACCCATAGCGCAGAGCACAGTGTTTAAATGGTTGACGTTGGAAGCTGCAGAGAGGGCTCGGTGGTTAAAAGCACTTGTTGCTCTTCCAGAGGACCCTGGTTTGGTTCTCAGCACCCATGTTAGTGTCTCACAAGCGCTTCTGACTTGTTCAGGGGATCTATGCTCTCTTCTGTCCTCTCTGGGCAGACATGCACACATGACGCACACACCTTAAAAAGAAAATAGGGAGTGTGGTGCAGGGGATCTGATGCTCTCTTCTGTCTTCTGTGGGCACACACACACACAGGGTGCATTTACAGACATGCAGGCAATACACTCATACAAGGAAATAAAAACAAGAAAACATTTTTAAAAGCAATGCAGACATTGGAATCCCGACTGTACCACTTCCTAGCTCCAGAGACTGAGCAAGTCACCGAATCTTGTAAGCCTCCAGGATGGTTAAATGTCAGCTTAGCTGGATTTAGAACCACCTAGAAGACACCTCTTGGAGTGTATGGGAGTGTGTTTCCAGAGAGGTTTGACTGAGGAGGAAACCTACCCTGTGAGCAGCCCGGTCCCAAGGATGGAGTCTGCACTGAGCAAAAGGAAAAAGCAGCTGAGCACCAGACTTTCTGTCCCTCTCACTGCTGACCTGCCCAGATAGGAGAGGTAGCCTCAGGCGACCGCCACCATGCCTTCCTGCCAGGACAGACGCTACCTCCTGAAGTTACTAAACCCTTCAGTAAGTGACTTTCTGTCAGGCCTTTTGTCACAGAAATGAAAAGAGAAAGTTACGCACCTCCCCTTAAAAAGAAAATATTACGGAGTGTGGTATATGTAAGTGCTGATTTTTCTAGCCACATCCACAGTGAAGATTCTGTTACTTTCCTGTGTCTCCTGCTCCTTAACGTCTATGCTGTTGTGACTCGGGATCAAGGGGAATTCTTAAAAGACTTGGTTGGTATTTGAAACATAAACTTTCTCGCTCGTCAAAAATTAAGTCCCTGATGCCAGGTGTGCTGGAACATGCTTTCAGTCCCAGCACTTGGGAGGCAGGCAGAGCTCTTGTAATTTCGAGGCCATCTAGGTCTACATAGCGATTCCAGGCCAGCTGGGGCTACAAGGGAGACCCTGTCTCAAAAAAACCAAACCAAAACAAAACCCTCCAAAAACCTTAAGTCCCTGGAGCAGAGCAATACCAATTTTGACTTATATCTCTTGTACTCTTACACAGAGTACTTGAATCCAGAACAGAGCTTGAAACAGCCCTTTCCTTAAAGGACTTGAAATCAAGAAGGTGAGTCAGATGTAGATGTGTGATAAGGGGAGAATCTGAAAATTGACAACACACAGTAAGTACACTTTTGATGTTTCTCATCAGTGGCATGTAAAAGGACGAGCAGTAAAGTAAGTTTAGTCAAAAAGTAATTTGAGTTTTAAAAATTAAATGGTTTTTGTTTTAAAGTAGCTGTTCATGGAAGAAAGGTCCATGATTACACTGTGAAACTAAACTATATAGGTGTTTTTCTGCTAATATCCTTTTATTTAGTGAAGAACCACCTCGCAGCATGTACATGCATGCACTAGTGGCATCACTTTTTCACAGATGGAGGCTGCACTGGGCTGACATTCGAATTCAGGGTTGTCTCTTACTAATCTCTCAGTGATTGGCTTAAAGTCATTTTCAGCCTTTTCATATTATTAGCAGTACTGCAGTAGCTGCTGTAGTTTGATGTGCTTTGAGTGTGTCTGCCAAAGGCTGATGCTCTGGAGCCTGGTTCCCAGTATGGCACATTGAGGTGACAAAGCCTTTAAGAGGCAGAGCCTCTGTAGTCAGTACCCGCAGAAGGGCTTAATGCAGGTCTAACAAGAGAGCATTCTCATGAGAGTGAGTGATTATAGGATCAGTTCTGGCTCCTGAATCTCATTTTCTTTTTCTCCTGAATGTGTTCCTCCCATCATGACATCTGTCACATTGTGAAGTAGCCAGAAGGTCCTCACCAGAGACCAAACTGATGGGCCACCCAGTCTAGGACTTCCGGCCTCCGAAACTGCATTCTGTATACGGTATTTATTATTAGGTATGTTGTCATTGCAATAGAAAATAGACAATGGCTAACCTTGAACTCACAATGTAGTTTAATCTAGAGGGATTTCTTGTTTAAAGACTCCTACTATTAGACTATTTTCAAATATTAACTTTTTTCTTCTTGATTAACTGTACAGATTTATTCTTCACTCAGAAATTTATACCCCTTTCCTCCCTCTTACCAGTAGTACACAATTTAGCTTGTGTTTCATTTTGTTCGAGATGAAGTTTCAATATATTGCTCAAAGTGCTGTTGAACTCCGGGGCTTAAGCGATCTTCCCATCTCAGCTTCCTGAATAGCTGGGAAAAAGGACACACACCATCTTGCCTGGCTTACTTACTTTTGTTGTTTTGTTTTCTTGAAACAGTGTCTCATATAGCCCAGGCTGGCCTTGACATCTAACTGAGGATGACTCTGAATGCCTAATCCTCTAGCCCCCACTTTCCAAGTGCTGGGGTTAGCAGTATGCCCCACCATGCCTAGCTTTGTCTAACTTTTTGATCTTTGCCTGTATCATAGATGAAAAATGGAAACTCAACTGCTGTTTTCCTGCCTATTTTTTATGCCATAAATGGACATATTGTTAGGTGCTTAATAGTAACTTCCCCTTCTGTGGATTGAGTCTTGTCACCTTTTGCCCATTTATCTGTCTAGATGGGCTCTTAACTAAAAGCAAACTTCGTAATAGGAATGCTATTTTTATTTCCAGAGACAATATTTTCACATTTATGATAACTTTTGCCACCTATACATTTTTCCAAGATCATTCATCTTTTACTTACTTGTTATTGGATTTTTATATCATACTAGGGAAACTGTGGGCCTCCAAGATAATGAAAAATGTCTCTTGCTTTTTTTGAAGACTGGTGGTTCCCATTGGTGGATAAGCAGTCTTGACACTGGCTGCATTTGGCCAAGAGGCCAGCCTCTCCTTTTCACCTGACTGTATGGCCCTCTGTCGCTGTTGAGCTGTTTATGTTCTCTACACTGAGTTTATTATAAGTGCCACATTTTTTCTTAATTGAATTCCCCGAAGCACATTTAGAGTTTCTGGTATACCCATTGATTTGATGGTCTATTCAGAAACCAGTTTTACACCTTTTTAATTATTACAGGCTCATCACACCTCCAGTCTCTGACAACAGATATTAAGACTAGTCCTCCCTCATTCATCTTCTCTTTCATAATTACTCTGATTATTCTTGTTCATTTATTTTCCCAGATGAACTTTTGAATTCCCGAAAGAGTATCCCATTAGGTCTTATTGGAATTATGATAAAGTTGCACATGAATTTAGATTTCTTTTAGAAGCATTGATTTCCTGGGCAGTTATTTCTTAACACCTCAGATATTTCTCATCAGTCCTGCTTTTTATAGACATTTATTTAGGAAGATTCATTGCCGACCATGTAGAGGTGTTTACTCCAGAGCAACCCTCCTGTCGCATGCAGCAAGCTCCCTGTCCTCATGTGTTCCCTTCTACTTCCCCTATTCTTTTAGAAATGCTGTGTCATCCTTTAGGTCTTCTGTGATTGCACACTTGGTTAATTGGCAGTTGCCATGCATGTCAGGGTTGAAGTTTTTCAAACCTGATGTGCTCTGGGATCCTGAGTGGAGAGTCGCTTAGGACTGCCTGTATTGAAATTTATATTGTACGCGCGTGGAGTATAACTATGGCTCCGTAACCGCGTGTATTGTAACCATGTGCACACACTCCACAGGCAGTGACAGAAGTACTTGTTTTCTTTTAACCATCAATTCTGTACGAGGAAGGTGAAACCTTGCCGATCTCATCCAGAGCCCATACTAGGAACTTTTACTTTGATTCTCTATCTTGTTTTGTTGTTGTTTGGGGAAAAAAAGAACTCTTTCAACATAGTAATTCTTTAGATAATACTTTAGACCCACTAGATATTCTTCCTCTCAGCCTTGTTATTATTCTTTTAATTGTTTCTGTGGAGGTGGAGACTGGGATCTTGTGTAAGACATAAGGGCTGTATCACTGAGCATAGATCCCAGGCCCTCAACAGTTCTTAAATCATCACTCACATCCCCTCTGATTCGTATTACTCCTCTTTCCCTGTCCAAAGCCACCATAACAAGCCATGTTGCTGACTGTCATGTCCTCGAGGAGTGTGCTGGGGACAGAAGTGCTCCTGGTCTCCTGCCATCCTCCTGCTCTTATTCCAGGTCCAGATCAGCCAGCATAAGAAATCCTATTTCTTCACAAGATGCCTCCGCCCGCTTCAGCACCCTTTCATCTCCAGTCCTGGTTCTCAGACTCTTCCCCTCATTAATTGCAGTCTTAATGCCTATTATAGAGGTTCCTTCATTAAGTAAACATTGACTCGCAGTGTGGCAAAAGGAACATGATTGCTTTAGTACCAAACAGCAAGTTGTTTTGGGAAGTCCTTGAAAAGAATCTCCTCTCTGTGTCAGTATCCAGCTGAAGGGAGACGGGAGAGAACTATCTGTGATGGGTTGGAAGGCAAGGAGGTGGGAGTTGGAACACGGCACCTAGTAATGTGGAGATTGGGGCCTTGGGTTTCCGGCTTTGCTCAGAAGCTGCTGCTTGTGCCCCCTCTTGTTCCAGTTGGAAAGCCGTGGGCTGGTTACTATGGAATTGATGGGTGCTGCTGGCAGAGGGAGAGGGAAAGTTCTTGGAACCTACCCAAAAATCTTCAGGGAGCAGGTTCTTTTTTTTTTTTCCTTTTTTCTTTTCCTTCCCTGCTTGCTGTTCTGGATTAGATTAACTAACTTGATATTAGCTTAGGAACAGCCTTTCCAAGAGCCTCTGGAATCCTGAGGGTTGGGTGTTCCTCAGGAGGAAGACTTCATGAGGAGAAGGGGTAGAAGAGTCAGTGACCCATGAATTTGTGGGTTAGCAATTGGCCTCAAGCTTCAGTGGCGTCTGAACAGCCTCTGTTTCTCTTTGTACTATCCAGGAATGTGCTGTGGGCAGTGTTCAATTCTAGGGTCAAGGTCATTCTTCTTCACCCCCACCCCACAGAGTAAAGACTGGGTGGGGCATTCACTGTTCATTGATGGAAAGTGGACATTTCCTGAGTTGATACTCAAATTGGATAATAGTAAAGTTAAAATCCATTTCATTAATTGATTAATTGGATCACTACCATAAGCCCTTCCACCCTAATGTTTACTAGGTTATTTTTATGATGAATTATGAGTGTAATGTGAAACATTGATTTTCCTATGAAAAGTATTTAACTGGAGGAGAAAAATATTAAAATTAATGAGTCATGGACATTACAGAGCCTGCGAGAACAAAAAGAGCCCCCCCCCAGTGTTTTCACTTTTAGTTCACTGTTTCTAATTGTTTTTTCCTTTTTAAAAGATGAGTTACCACCTCCTGACTCTTGGTGTGGAGGCTGTGCCTGTTTCTGATTTTGTTTTACTATTTTACTATTTTTATTTTATGTATATGAGTGCATTGCCTGCATGTATGTAAGTGCACCTGTGTCATGCAGTGCCTGAAGAGGTCAAAAGAGGACATTGGATCCTCTGGAACTGGAGTTACAGATGGTTGTTAGCTGCCATGTGGATGCTGGAAATCGAACCTGGGTCCTCTGCAACAGCAGACAGTGCTCTTAACCACTGAGCCCTCTCTTCAGCCCCGTTTCTGACTTTTTTTGTTTTGTTTGTTTGTTTGTTTGTTTGTTTTGTTTAATCATTAATGAAAATGCTGTTCCGGTATTTTTTTTTTGACTTGAGAGATTCTGTTAGATTTGTGAACAGATCTATTCATACCTTGACTTTTTAGGGTCTTTGAGGTAATGAGTCACTTAGCAGAGGAACCCATAAAAATTTGAATTGCCTTGTGATTTGGACAATTTATTTCTAGAAGCTTAGCATACCTTTTTAGTTTATTTAATTCCTTTTCTTTGGGAGGGGTACCAAGGATGAGTTGGGAAAAAACAGCTAATGACACAGTCTGGCCTCTTATCTTGTAGCAGAAGAAAATGAAAAAAATTAAAATTAAAGGAAACGTGTCATAAACTGCGTCAGAAATGAGTTAATGAAGTGGTGGTAGCTGGGAGAGCAGGTGACCTTCCGAAGGGATGCTGCAGAGGCCAGGTAGAGGAGGCAGCACTCAGGAAGAGGCAGCAGTTGGGGGCCTTGGGTATTCCCCGTGTCAGGCATTCCTTATCTTTTAGCGGTTGGCATTTGAGCTGACTCTTCAGGAATAAGCAGCGTTTTAGTAAGTGTTTTCCTTTTTTTTTAAGCCTCAGAATGCCTTTAGCTTCTAGTTTTTTGTTTGTATGTTTCAGGACTTTTATTTGTCAGGGAGCCTTGTAGAATGTCTATACTTGGGCTGGATAGGTGACATCAGAGAAGGAGCTGGCAGTGGAGTCAGTGAGACCATGAGAGGGTACAACACAGGGTCGGTCCACTTGAGCCAGAGAGAAGGAGACTCATGAGGAAGCCTGAGTGTTGTGGAGGACTGGGGTAAGACAGTCAGTCTGCAAGAACTGGACCAGCTGTTTCTCCAATGCAAAAAACACAGCTCTTACTCCAGAGGGAGTAAGAGTTTCTTCTGTAAACCAAGTATGAATGACCATTGCTTGGGAACAGATTCAGGTTACCCCAAATACCATGCTTCAATGTGGCAGCCGTTCCATGCAGGTTTGGTTATGGCACAACAACAAACGTTACAGGTCCTATTTCATGCTCAGCTAGGTTGGGAAAGTCTACTGGTCTCAGATGACATTCTTAGCCTTTGGGCTGATGGAAGCTGGGGTCCTTTTGTACATACCAAAAGGATTTATCTAATAGTCATAAGGATATCAGGTGAGACAGGGAGGTGGGCAGTAAATGACTAGTAGGCCAAGATAGCCTAAGATAATCTTGACTCGAATCTCTCCACAATCAGTTAATCAGCTTTGTAGAATGTTAAACATAGATGTGCTCTTTGTTATTTTGCTGTGAAATAGATCGGCTCTTAGCAGATGAATGAGGTGAAAGCTGAGGTTCCTGGTGTTTCAGCTCCCCCTACCCCCAGCATTGAGATTTGAGCCTGTGGCATTAAATGTTGCCCAGAGCCCTCAAATTCTGTAGTCAGCTGTTGTGGTCCCTATGTGGTTTGGGCCTATCTAGTATGCTGGAGGAGAGATGCAAATGATGTTCATCTGCAAAGCTCACTCTCCTTCTCCACGTAGAGCCCACTCTATGGCCACTTGGCAGAGACACCAGAGGAGGCCCAAAGAGGTGGCTGTTAAATTAGGCACAGTGGGAGAGATGAAGTACGGGGTTATATAGAATAGTGTTGAGGGCGTGTAGGTGAGAGAGAATGTGTAACGAAAGGCACAGTAAGGACCGTGTGAGGGTGTGTGCAGGGGGAGGACATGGAAAGGACCGTGTGAGGGTGTGTGCAGGGGGAAGATGTGGAAAGGACTGTGTGAGGGTGTGTGCAGGGGGAAGACGTGGAAAGGACTGTGTGAGGGTGTGTGCAGGGGGAAGATGTGGAAAGGACCATGTGAGGGTGTGTGCAGGGGGAAGATGTGGAAAGGACCATGTGAGGGTGTGTGCAGCTGAGAGGGAATAGCTCGGTTCAACGGAGGGAAAAGTGTGAAGGAGCACAGAGGGAAGTGAACTTGAGAGAGTAGCTTGGAACTGAGCTGGTAGGAGTTAGCACACCCTGCCAGAGAATTTGGACCCTTTTCATGTAGGTATTGAGAAACTTCTGATGGTTTGGGTACTGTTAAGATTTCCTTTTGTTTTAAAATTTCTAAAAGATATGAACAAAGAAAATTAAGATTCATTATTTAAAAAATCTCATGTTTGTCTTGTAGAAAAATATCATTATACCTTGTTTGTTTTGTGGCTAGAATTAGTTTGGTGAATTCATGACCATGGGACCATTAGAAACAGGATTGTCGTAGATCTATATGAATCTTGGTATTTCTTCGCACACAGTCACTGAGTCTGCCACATGGGAGGTTATTTGTGAGTCTGAGATCTAAAGTCTATATGTAGGGAGTCTTCCTTACAAAGCACGTGACTGGCCAGACCATTTAGGTAGAACTCCAAGTGGCTTTCTTAATCCCAGAAAAGAGCTCTGACTAGACTTCCTGGTCACCTCTGTCCTTGTATCATTGCCCAGAAAACCCCAAAGGGTTTTGATTGAACCTCTAGCCACCCTGTGAGGGAGTCCTGGATGGTTAGTGCAGCTTTGGGAGATAAAGTAAATACTTTTATAAAGTATTTATAAAAATACAGTCTTCTCTGCTTGCTCTTTAGACAGGATTTATTGCTTCTTTATCAAAAAACAAACAGATCTATTTTAGCACCGTGAATGGAAAATTTGTTCATAACTAGTTAGAACTGGTTTTGAACCATTTTTTCTAGTTGAGTCCAGGAATAGAAGGATAGAAGGATACAGAGTGAAATGACTGCAACCAATTTCTACATCTGTCTTGTTCACCATTGTCCTGATGGAGAATACTGCCTGGGTCAGAGTGAGGGAGGGCTGGGGGAGCACTTCCCTGTGAACACTGGGTGCACTTCAGGGGACTGCGCCTGTAGGTTTTGTTGAGGTTGATGGAGAAGTTGGCTAAGACACCCTCTCCTAGTCCTGTAGGTTTTAGTTAGTGATAAAGATTTTAAAATGGCTTGGTTTGATAGGTTCTTCCAAAATACCTGTGGCACTCTGCAATTCTTTTTGTGCAAAATAGCCAAATAAAAGTAGCCAGAAACTGTAAAATCTCATGGACTATTTTAAAAAATTCAGAACATGTAGTATTAACATTCTCTTCTTTTGCTTTAGAGAGGGTCAGGATCCTAAATTATCAGACCTCCCTTCTAGCCAAGATTCCATTTATTTGACTCACAGCCCAGAGTGTACAGGAAGGTTTGCCAGAGTGTAAAGCAAATGAGATTTTCTTCCTGGCAGCATGGAATTTTCCTAATTCTAGTAATTAATTATGAAAAAGTGTTACTTTGTTAACATTTAATAAAGAGTTTAAATAAGTGGATAAATTTGTATAAATATTAAGTTTTTTTCTTGATAGATGAATGGGAACATTTGAGGAAAGTGGTTAGTAAGGATTCGCTGGTCCTCATGGAGCCTATGCCTTCTTACATGTGACTTATCACAGGCGACTTGACTTTTCACAGGTGACTTCTCACAGGCTTTCAGAGCCAGTGCAGCAGAATATGGCAACTCATTGCTCTTTGGGATGGTTACTGAAATTTCCAGAAATTCTTGAGTCACTCAAGTCCAAGCCAGTTTTTCATGGTTATGAATTTTGTGTTTGGAGTCCCTACATTTGATTTTTATACTGTAAGAAATTTGGGGGTTATTCTGTCTTTGAAAATATGTAGCATTTTTCAGTTCCTTTTTAATATTACTAATCTTTTAAAAGGTACTTTAAAAACTATGTATTGTTTCTATTTTTATGTGAATGAGTGTATTGCCTGCATGTACTTAAGTGTACCTGTGTTGTGCAGTGCCCTCAGAGATCAGAAGAGGGCGGCAGATCCCCTGGAACTGGAGTTATGACCTGTCATTAGCGGCCATGTGGGTGTTAGGAACCTAATCTGGGTCCTCTGCAAGAGCAGCTGGTGCTCTTACCTGCTGAGTCATTTCTCAGGTTTTTAAAAATATATTTTTATAAGGTATTTTTTAGGCTAGTCAAAATATAAATTTTGAGAATTTGTCAAATTAAATCGCTTCGGAAGAATTTAGGCTTATCTGTAGTTCTTTGCAGTCCTTAAGAAAGTGAATATAAAATGAAACAGGTTTTCAGATGGGCTTCATCTATCAAGTTGAAGTTCGGGATGTTGCAGATACTTAATGAGACAACTGAGGCAGTAAGACATTTGAAAAACAATGGATATGCTTGTGGGAGCTCTCATCTGACACCCTCTGTCACAGGTGAACACTTTCCTTGATAGTTGTAAGCTTAGTATGCTGAGTAGGTCAGGCAGGATAAGTTCTACTCTGAAGATCCAACAGAATTTGGTATTTAAATGAAATGTATTTGTAGCCATAGTCGCAACTGCCCTTTTCTGAGGCGAAAAGGAAGTCAGTAGAGACAACGTAAGTCAATAAAGACAACTTCCGTGACAGGAGGTGTCATGTTCTTCCATTGGAGGCCTGGCCTCACCCTTGGTACCTGTGGAAGGGAGAGAGAAGAGCCTAGAGTTAACACATATTATCTCCTGGGCCCCTAGGAGATAGCATGTGAAATGCAGACTGTTTTGGGCAAACTTTTCCTAATTATAATTTCCTGTCCATGCAGCTCTCTTAGAGTCATTAAAACAAGGCAAAAAACGTTTGTGAAGGTTAAATGCCAGTGGCCATAAATACCATTCCTTTTATGTTCTGACACTCTGAATCTTGGCCTCTGTTTTCTATATGTACTTAGTATGTTAGCCAGGTGGTTCATGTTCCTGAAAGTAATACGCATTGTCACCTGTTAGGCGCCCAGAGTCTTTACAAATAGTGTGGAGCAACTGTCCTTTCCAGCTTTCTGTGGATACAAAGACTTCATTTACTTCATGGAGCCAGGATAAAATTCTTATCAAGTTAGCATTCATTCTATAAAAGTAACAGTGTGTCATTCAGTCCTTTTTCTTGGAATTGTAGAGCATTTTGAAATCAGAGCAGTTTTAGAAGGAAATATAAAGTTCCTGGACTTCTGATTCGTGCTTCTTAGTCTAGGAAATGGATATCCATTAGGTTTTTCAGAGCCTGAGACTGGTTGCCAGTCATGGTTCCCAGGTATTTCTTTTGCTCATCTTGAGAGATTGGACATGATCTAGTTTTCACAAGAGTTTGTGTTCTTCATATGTCTGTGCAAACAAGCCTGGCTTTCCCTTTCTTTGGTTTGTGAATAATGTTAACATTAGACATCTCCAAGCGAGGCCTGGGAGGAGACTCCCCTGCCACTGCCTTCTTGTCTGAAAATCTGAGTAGGAACTCTGAGCTTTTGGTGGCAGTGGGTGAGTGGAGGAATGCTGTTCTAGCTTTGTGACCACTTCTGTTCCCTCCCATGTAGAGATTCTCACTTGCCTGAGGCCTTGAAGAGAGTCTAGGGTTAGAATCAAGACCCTTACGTACTGGTGTCTATTCTAGAGATGAGGGAAGATAGGCAGTTTTACCTGTCCTTCATCTTTAGGTAAGTGATGCCCAAAGCCGAACCTTAATCCTGTTTCCCTATGCTGAACACAGTTTCTTCCCTGGAAAGAAACTTTACTTTAAACTTTGATTTTAGCCTGGTAGAATTTGCATGTTCTCAGATGAGAATGGGGACAGCCTGGACCTGCTCTTGCAGGTTGATTGTACTAGTGATTAACTTCGTGTGTGTGGAGTGGGGGGTGTTGCCCTCCTCTGTACATGCATGTGTGAGGGCTGGAGTTTGATGTTGGTGTCTTTCTTATATTGTTACTCACCTTGTGTTTTTTGAGACAGGATCCCTTAATGCCCAGGAGCTTGCTGCTTCAGCTAGACTGGTGAGCCAGAGAGAACCTGGCTCTACCTCTGCAGCACAAGGGTTACAAGTGCGTGCTGCCCAGCTTTTTAGATTGGTGCTGGGGATCCCAACTCAGGTCCTCATGCCTGCACACTAAGCACTTGACCCTCTGAAGCATCTCCCCAGCTTGCTGTTAAGGTTTAAAATGCATATGTGTTATATGGAGATGAGCGCTTGGTCACTAAACACCTTCATCTCTTAGTTAATAATAAAACGCTCTGACTTTTACACTCAGGGTCTAAAAATCTCCCAGCAGTTGATGGTAGCAGCTAATCAGCAGATATTTCTTACCTAAAATGCTACTGGAAAATGCATCTTCTTTCTCCATTATTGTAGTCATTATAGCAAACAAAATAAGCATTGCATGCATTGGGGAACTTAGCAGAGTCAACGATTAAAACAGCTCCTTTTCCATGCCCTCTAGTTTATTTTAAAAGGATTTATTTGCTCCTATGGACCAGATGAGGAACAAAAGCTTTAACTCATTTGGAAACTAGAAAAGAACCAAAAATGACAAAATTCTCACTTATCTTTCAGATATTTTCTTTTTATTCTTTTGTATTTTCTAATAGCAAAGTTGGAATCATACTGTGTATGTGTTTTATATTCTGCCTTTTATATTTAGCATGCATTTTAAAATTATTTTCCATTCATTGAAATAATTTTTAGGAATACCATTTTGGATCACTTATAATACATCCTGTCATAGACTAATTTGCCTGATCTTATATCACACAGACTGCCAGAGGATTTTCTTGCGTGTGCATTTTTATAGGAATGCTTACTTGTTTTCCTAGGATATTTATCTAAAACAAGATGTACTGGGTAGGACTTATGTTTCTCACATCCTCTCTGATTCATTAGGGGTAAAACAATGACCTTTTCCTCTTATTCCTTTGAAAAACCATCTTTGAAAGCACCTTGACAACTATTAAGTAGACCCTGCAGAAAAAGAGGGATGGCTTTGGTTCAGAAAATGTCACAGGATAGTAGTTTATGGCCTGTCTTAACAATACTAACCAGAAGATTAAAATAGTTCCAGAAGCACGTGTATATGTATGTGCGTGTGCGTGTGCGTGTGTGTGTGTGTGTGTGTGTGTGTTTGAAGTTGTAAAATCCTGAATTGGAAACCTTACCTTCTGTTAACTTTTATATTAGTATTGTAGTAAAAGGATGCTTCCTATGATATAATAAAAAAGAAAGCTTAAAAGTCACCTTTATTTGGGGCTAGAGAGATGCCTCAGTGCTTGAGAGCACTTGCTGTTCTTCCAGGGGACCCAGGTTCAGCTCTCAGCATCCATATGGCAGCTCACAACCACCTGCAACTCCAATTCCAGGGGACTCCATTGCCTTCATCTGGCCTCCATAGGCATTGTATGCATGGGGTGCACTTAACATACATGCAGGAAATACACTCATACATAGAATAAAAACAATGAAATTTATATTTAAAAAGTCACTTTATTCAAATACTCAGATATTAAGTCAAAGTTCAGAGCTGCTCAGCTAAACTCTCTGTGCTTTGCTCCAAACTATAGCCTGGGGACCAGTGATGTCCTGGGGTTCTTCAGTTCACTTTGGGTTTAAAGATTGCAGTAAACACTTTACTTAAGATTCTGATGAATTCTGCCAACCTTCAGCCCAGCCGTGGTATTTGGTGTCACTATGTAGTGGATGGTTCTCCATGGTCTCACTTCTAATCTAATGACTGGGAGTTTCAGGAAGCATGTACAGTTGGTTTCTTTGTTAGAGAGCCATGTAAAATATTTATCCGTTGCCCATAGTTATTTGACTTAGGCTCATTATTGCAAGTTCATTGTCTCCCCAGGTTTATCATATCTGTTTAGTGACAACATGTGGTGTGTAGTGTTCTATGGCTAACAGTACTTTCTTGTGGTATGCAGAACCCTATGAGGCAGGTGGTGAGCGGATGGGCGCTCTGTTCCTGGATGAGGTGACTGAGGAGATGTCTCTAAAGCCGTTCGCTACTGTACAGTGGCTGCCTTCCTTCCCTTAGCACTTTTCCTTTATTTTGTACTTTTCCGCTATATCTTCATTTTTGTTGTGGTTGTCTTTCTGGTGGTAATAACATAGCAGTGATTATAATGAGGATAATGACCTGGTCCTTATTGATCAGTTGCCATGTGCCATATGGTTTTCCAAGTGCTTTTATTGTTTGACCTTCACCTAATCCTGTAGACTTGACACTATTCTTAGAGATGAAGAAACTGAAGCTACAGAGGATGGTGACTTTCTGAAGGTTTGTAATATACCATAGGGTCATTGAGACTCTGAAGTAATAGATGTAAAGTTTCAAGCGATGCCAAGCTCCCAGTAGGTGGTATGTGATGTTTACATAAAACACCGTGCTCATCTCAGAGGGACCAAGGGGTAGATTATTCTTAAGCCAAATCTGAGTGGCTCAGGATATGAGTCCAGATTGCCCTTCATAGCATGGTCCAACATAGAAACAGTTTCATGAAGTTCTTACAGTTACAGAACCAAATAAAGTCACAAATCAAGGCACTTTTTCAAAGACATTGGTAGGAACATCAGGTAGGTGGGTTCCAGCAGAGTAGGGGAATCTCTGCTATAGGCCTCAGATGCTGTCTAAGGATACGCTTAGCTTTTGACTTGTAGAAGGTAGTGATCTGTTAGTACATTCCAAAAGGTTTTACATGATAGTCACATGGATGTTAAGTCAGACAGAGGTGGACAGTGAATGGTTGTTAAGGGAACATAGACCATGATTATTTGGCTCTGGATCTACAACATTCCAAGTCGTCACAGTCTTAGAGGTTCCTGTCGGTTAGTCAGCCTTGTCGAAGTTTTAGCAAATGGGTGTGGCTTTTTGTGGGAACTTCAGTTCCCAGTGGTTATAGTGATTATAGCACAGATGTTGTTATAATTTCTACCTTCATGTTGCTGCTGTTTAGCCAGTGAGCTCGTTGAGGGAAGTGGTTGTGCTTGCTGGTTGCTGAAGCTCAGGACTGGATCTGTACTTGTTACTATGTTGCAGAGGGATCTGTTGACTGTAGCTGTCTGTCTCATGGGGTTTGTGGCCAGCTATTCTCTCCAGTGATTATTACCTGGCTAATCAAGTCAGCACTTAACCTGTGGACATTGGTGATCCTTAGTGCTGGGGGTCAAGGGCAACGCTGTGGCTACTGCCTTCTGTCTTGCTGGGCTCCCCCATTGCACCTGAGCCTTAAACCCTCGGAGCTAAGTGCTTTTGGAGGTACTGGCTCCCTTAAAATAACTTGCTATAACTGGCAATCTGTGTTCCAAAGACCCTTGGACTTTTAGAACAGGCACAACATAAATTTCCTTTCCTTTCCATTTCCTTTATTTCCTTTTTCTTTCTCTCCCTCCCTCCCCCCACCTCCCTTCTTTCCCCTTACACCCCCCTTTCTCATCTCCTTCGATCTTCTCCTTCCCTTCCTGGAATTCACTATGTAGACCAGGCTGGCCTGGAACTCACAGAGGTCTGCCTGCCTCTGTCTCTGAATGTTGGGACTAAAGATGTGCGCCATCACGCCCGGCACAGTATGAATTTTCAAAGTTGGGATTTCAATTCTAAAATGGGTTGAAAGACTTGGAATTTGGAGAAATTGAAGATGTTTTTGCATTAGAAAATTCTGTTTCCTTTGAACTATAGTCAAGGCACTTCCTGATAAGTCTACATTTAAAGTGTAATTGTTAAAGAAATGCAGTGTAAAAGTAACTGCTTCCCTTTTAGATTTGTGTTGGTTGGGGTTAGACTAAGGTGATGATCAGAGGATGTTTCCCTACCAGCCTGGCAGATTTCTGCATGGTAGGAGAGAGTGCTCCTGGTTGATGCAACCAGTGGTCTCCCTGTGGGTGAAATCAAAGGGACACCTAATTGCTGGTGTCTTTTTGATTCTAGACTCTTCTTTGGTTTGCACAAATTACCTATTTAGCAAATCCCCTTGGAAGGACAGAGCAGAAAACTGAGATCTCAGTCCTGGTTCTGGTTCTCTAGCCCAATGTGGGTGATCTGTCCAGCTGGAACAGTAAACCAGATCTGGCATTTGATTTCTCTATGAATAAATGAAAGGACTTTAGTATTCTTAGGAAGGTAATTGGTTGTGGACCAAATTCTACCTGTGAGTAGTTTACTCCTGAGTTCATGGGGAACTGAAGTGACCATTTCCCCCTTTCAAAGCTCTAGGACATGGTTAAACTTACTCTCAACGCTACACTTTTAGTGACAAGGGTGTCTCTACAGGTGTGTTCCACCACGTCTGGCTTCTCAGATCATTTACCTTACAGCATGTATACGTGTTTCTGTTTGGAACCTGTAGCTCTTAGAGGGCTCTCTTTGGCAAATCAGACTGAGAGCCTATCCTCAAGGCTCCTAAGTGTTAAGATAATCAAAGATGTGTATAAGCATGACCTTTATACAGTATAGAGGTGCAAAGATGACCTTCATACAGCATAGAGGTCAAAGATGTGTGCAAAGATTACCTTAATATAACAGAAGAGGAATCAGCAAAAGACAGGTGCAGCCAAGTTCCAAAGGAGCTCACATCAGTAAGAGATGATTTTAGTCCATTGAGAATTGCTTTCTGGAGAAGGATCTTAGATGTGCCTTTGAAGGACGAATTGAAGGGAGACACTTAAGCATTACTGTTTTGTTGCAGGCAAAGGCACTGGGTTTATCTTCTTATAACTGAATAAATATTCAGATCATCTAAAGAATGTGGTGCTTGAAAGTAAAATTCAGGGAGAAGCTTCCCTATCAGTAACAAAATGGTGTCTTATAAAACATCAGTGTTCAGGATGGAGGTTGGACACAACATGTCCTCCGGCATGGTCTCACTGTGTCACCCCAATTCCTTTTTTATCTGCCTTTTTGATGTGGAGATTCAGAATCATCGAGAGACAGGGCATGCCTGCCCACACCTCCTTCACACTGTCCTGGAGGCTGTTCTTGCAAGGATTGCCCTGGTTGCCATATTAACATTTGACAAGGCAGAAGAACTTGGCAGATCCTTCCTGGGTTACCTTGCAGACACTAGGATAGAGAGTTGATTTCTTGCTAAACCCATGTTTTTATTGTGCAGTGGCACTTGTTTAGGTAGTTGCAATCTGCCTTAGAAAACTGCTGTCGTGAAACCTCAGGAAGTCGGTTTACAGGTAGGAGCTGTGGGTACAGCTATTCGTTTGCTTGGGAATTCTTTAGTTTTGTCTTTTGCTATGTTTGCACATGTGCCTTTATTTGACCAAGTGAATGATAATTCCAGGTGGTTGCTTCTGTTCTTTATTCTCATTCCTTTTCTTAAAGGACTTCGATGGGGAAAAGGAAAAGCTGCTTGCTTGTTTAAAATTTCAAAATTTTCTTGGTTTCCACAATGTTGTGATAGGGAGATGAAATTATTAAAGTAGAACTTTTTAATTGGTATGATTGTTGTCACTAAATTTGGTTCTTGTGTGATATGGGCTTTTGATAATTCCAAATCCATGTTCAGAACAATTTATGTTGTCAGTAATGTTCACCATTTAACTAAGGACTTCCATAATTCTCCTGTGGGTGTTGATGGATGACTTCATATTACTTAGAAGGTAGACGATAGTTTGTACAAGTCGCATAGCTTATGAATTGCTGATTGAAAATTTGAACACACATCTGTTTGCCATTAGTGGGCCTAAACTACTTTGTTGAATCGTTCTTTCCTGTTTTTCCCCAAGTATTAATATTGCCTCTCCCCTTAGATATAATAGTAGGATGCCATTCTAGTTTTAGTCAAACTTTTGGTTGTCATTAGTCCTTTCTGCAGCAAAGCTGTTAGTTTGACATTTTAGTTTCTGTGATCAAAAAACTCTTTCATTTATTGTTTCATTAATGATACTTAGAAATCATGTGTTTCTTTTCTCTTTTTACTACTAAAGGAAAGGAGGAAATTATTTTATTTCACATGTGGTATCATTTTCCAAGTGGCAGTTGAGTCTAAGCAGCTTCCAACAGCCCCTCTGGGACTGAATCTTACAGTTTAGATACTTCTGCTAAGCTGTAAACAGCCATTCAAGCTGCTGTGTGGTCTCACAGCAAGGGCGAAATGGCCTGCCTGCAGCAAAGCGGCTTCTGGCAAAAAGCAGGGAGGTAGGTATATGCCTAGAGTGCCTTCATCAGAAGTTTGTGTGGGCACTGCGAAAACTTGAAGTCTGTGGACAGTGCTGGGGCAATAGTGCTTGTCTAGTGTATGCATGTGTCTCTGGGTTTGATCCCTGAATGCATGCATGAGCGCACGCACTTATTATTATAGGTAGTAGACGTCTATATATTAAAAATACAGCTCTATCAGTTCCATGTCCTGAAATACTACAGTGGATAGCTGTTTATTATATGTTGGTCTGCCAGCACTTGTGGGGTAGGGTGGTATGTGTTATGAATCCAACTCAATAGCATGTCTAGACAGAACCAAATGTATAATTACGTAAAATCACAGCTAAGGAATTCTGGCTGAACAGCTTTAATAATTATTGGCAACTCTCTGACATTTTATATTACTTTGTATCCTTATAGTGTTAGCCTGTTATTTTTAGACAAGAGTTATTTTTAGACAAAACAGAATGTCTAAAATGTTTTTAAGTTTTTTAAGTAAAATATATTTTTCATCCAAACAACCTTGTGTTTTTTTGATTTAGAAAATTGAGTAAATTTGAATAAGAATCATTGCTACCAGCAGTAAGTTTGAGCAGAAGCTTCTTTGAAACCAACTTAATAGGATGTCAAAACTACCATCGTAATCCAAACTTCTTTTCAGTAGCGACTTACTGGCACTCTGTGAAGTATGTGTTTTTATGTTCATGGTGCAGACTGTATCTACAGCTATTGAAGTTGTATTTCCTGCTTTCTTCAAGCAATCTTCTAGGCAATCTGCTCTACTCCAGCTCCTAGCCTTTCCACAGGAGAAACTGACCAGCACTGCCTTCTCCTGTCACCCTGCCCCCGCCCCCAAGGCCATTGGAGTCCGCAACTGTGAACTTTGCATCAATGAAATACATTCTGGCTACACATTCTTCTTTTTCAGTTTTAGATTTTGCTGCTCTCTCTCCAGTTCGTGCCTTGTGTGTTTAACCTCTCCTTTTCACCGTGTCATTGCTGACATGATATTTAACATGATAAAGTCAAACTGATAACTTGTTCTTTTATGCCTATTATGTCTTAGGAAGCTTACTCCCTTGTTGAACACATTCTTTGTTTTGTTTTTTTCTGATCTCTCTTTGGCCTGCAAATATCTTGGAGTGTTTTCTTCTGGAACTCAAGGGTTTGGGCTTTATTGTTGGTGACCCGTCCTGAATTGGCGTTTTCCACATGTCTTGTTGTTGACACTCAGTCCTCATAGGAGTTACTTGTTTTATAAGTAAGGATTTGAAGCACTTTGAGAATTTAGCACCCTAGATACTTGATTTAGAAATTTAGATTCTTTTGAGGATGATCCGGGTTAAAGATACGTTAGGTCACAATTTGTATATGATGCTTTGGTCAAAACTTTTGAGTTATGCCTCCCTCATCATAACAATATTGCTTTTAACAATATTGCTTCTAGTAATGGGGCACACCTTCATGAAGAAACCAGTGGTAGGAAGTGCAGAACAAGACTGAAAGCTTTGGTAGATGTCATCAGGTAGAGAGATGCTCTCTTTGTGGACAGGTGTTCTGTGGAGCTGACCTGGGAGGAGTTAAGACACTTAATCATATTGTAATAGAAAGTGAGAAGGAAATTGGGCAAGGTTTCCCACACTTATAATTCCAGCACTTGGAGCTAGGCATGGTGGCGCATGCTTTTAATCCCAGCACTTGGGAGGCAGAGGCAGGTGGATCTCCAGGAGTTCGAGGCCAGCCTGGTCTATATAGCGAGTTCCAGGCCAGCTGCAGCTACAGGGAGACCCTGTCTCAACAAAATGTACCCCCCCCCCCAAAAAAAAAAAATCTAGCACTGGCTTGGAAGGCTGAGGCAGGAGAGGATCATGAGTTCAGTGGGTTGCACAATGAGACCCTGTCTCCCCGAATAAAAATTAGGAAAAAAAAATTAGAAGAATCATATTGACTCTGTTATTTAACTTAGTCTAATTAGTATCCCCCCAGCTCAAATGTGGGGCAAAATATTACTGTTGGGTTTTAGTTTCATCAGAGATACCCATTTATTCCTAATGTTTTAAACTGTCTCCACTGATGTTGCACTAACCAACAGGTGTGATGTGGAGGACTGTAGTTCTCTAGTAGTTTTCTTAATAGTGACTTGTTTTTTGCGGGGGGGGGAATCTCTTTTTGAGACAGGGTCTTTCTGTAGCCCCAGCTGGCCTGGAACTCGGTTTGTAGACCAGGCTGGCCTGGAACTCACAGAGATCCATCTGCCTCTGCCTCCCAGAGTGCTGGGATTAAAGGCATGTGCCACCACGCCTGGCTCAATAGTGACTTCTTACAAGTCCCTCTAAGTGCCTAGTTGAATCAGGTAACAAATACTCCAATATCCCAAGACTCTAGTCAATTCTGAGATACTTTAGGGAGAAGGGGGAACTCCATACATTGAGTTTAAGGATGAATGCAAAGGCCCTGTGCTGCCAGGGTACTGAGAAATAAAAAGACAGAAAGAAGCTGGGGTGGCTACAGAGCGATGCCCTTTGTTACTGCACTGCCATCGGTTAGACTTTATGGTGAAGGCCACCTTTCCCCATTGGTTTGCAGGGGCAAGTGATTCTTTGCCTTTGGCTGAGCAGGTGATTGTTGGGGACCTTCTGAGGATGCTCTGATTACATCTTGGAGCTGGCATGTTCCATGCTGCCCACCCAGCAGTGTCTTTGGGAGTGGCAAGGGTGCTGGTCAGCTCAAGGACCTGTAGAAGGGGGTTTCCCTTAGGGAACATCAGCTTTAGTTGATAGCACTCAGAGGAACAGCACAGTTCCTGGGCTGCTCTTCATTTGCTGGGGTAAACAACAGCATTAATAGAACCCTACTGAAGGCAAAGGTAATAAAAGCCACGGTGCTCTAATTTGTCCTCTTAGGAGGGTTACATTTTTTTTTTTGCCTTGTATGCTTTATCAATTACATTAATGCCTTTTTCAAAAATAATATTTGGCTTGCTTAGTATTTGCCCCTACTTCTGAGAGTAACAGGGATATTTATAGTTTTAGGCATTTTAGACCATTTAGTTTTTTAAAAAAGATTGCTTTTGTTTTTAATTTGTGTGTGTGTAGGGAAAGGGAGGTATGTACATGTGAGTGCACTTGACTGCAGAGGCTAGAAGAGTATGTCAGATCCCCTGATAGGTGGTTATGAGCTGCCTAACATAGGTGCTAGGAACTGAATGAACTTGGTCCTGTAGAAGAACACCACTGAGCCATCTCTCTGACCAGTTAGTTTTTAATGAACTATATTGTTCACAAGAACCTTATTTAGTGACCCAGTTTTTATTTGGTTGTATAGCATACGCACCCTTTTTTAGATGTCTCTATGTTGGAGAGTGAACCCAGGGCTCCACCCATGTTAAGTAAGCACTGTGCCACTGTGCCATATCCATAGACTCCATATTTTAATACCAGTTTTGTCTTTTATATGTCCAGATAACTTTCTTGCCATTTGGGGACAACTTTTCTAATTGCCCATAAAACATTGCTATTTCAGTGTTCAAGCTTATGCCAGCATTGATTTCTGTTGCTGGAAGAGTCTTTGAGCCAAAGTTGTATGGGTAGGTAATTATAAAATCCACCATGGAACACTGCATTGGCCAAGTATGTGCTGACTGCTTTTTATAGGTAAAGAACTCTCTCGTTTTCTATAGATGCCAGGTTATTTGAGTCAAGTAGAATTTGCATAGCTACTTGTACATTAACGTGCTGAAAGAAAATTTCTTGCAGAAGCAACACTGATCATTCACTGATCAGATGATGCCACTGACATTTTTATTGTGTAATCAAAATAGCTAATTTTGTCATGTTTAATGCCAGGAGCAGATGCACATCCTAGTTAAAAGCAGCATGCAATGACCAAATCTAAGTTATTTAGAAGCATATTGACATCCTGTATTTTTTGTGATTTTTTTTTTTTTTTAAAGTAATTGTGGGCTGGGTGTAGTGGCACATGCCTTTAGTCCCAGCACTTGGGAGGCAGAGGCAGGAGGATCTCTGTGAGTGTGAGGCCACCCTGGTCTACATAGTGAGTTCCAGACCAGCTGGGGCTACAGGGAGACCCTGTCTAAAGAGAACTAAAAAAACAAAAAACAAAACAAAAAAAAACCCCAATGTAATTGTGGTTTGCGTTGTGTTAGATGTATCTGAAAAAGTATATGACTGCCGTCACGTCTTAAAAACAGAAGCACTGAAAACTGGCCCTTGTGTTTTAAGTGTGTTGTGGTGTTTTGAGGGAATGGGATGGTTAGGGCTCCTGTATGATTCTGGCACCTTTACTGTTTTGTGACCTTGGCAAGTTGCTGAACAGCTCTGCACTTCAGTATTATCTGTGCAAAATGGTGATCATCCTGAGAGCAATGTACACATAGGTTTGTTGTGAAGATTCTGAAAGTGTGTGTAAAGTGCTAAAACAGTGCCTGACACATAAGACAAGTAATCCTGAAATGGGTAGGTGCGCACTGTGTGTGTCACAGGGATTCTCCTATAATATAAGCAGTTTCAATACTCTTCAAATGCATCTGTGATTTCCTACTGCATCATGATATTCGTAGAGTGACTTTCATAATGAGGACTGTTCTCTGGGGCATGCAAAAGAAATAAAAGGCGTGGTTTCTACTTGGGGAATTTGAACCTTGTTTAAACAAGAGCCCGGATGGGTGTGAACACCAATGAAAGTATTATAGCAGTGTGTAAGTAAAAGATCCCAAGTCTTCTGGAGTGAAAATGGGGGATTAAGGTATTGGATGAGTGAGTACTGACCCTAGAGGACAGGAAGTGTAAAATCCTACATGGAACTTGCAGCTTTGAATCGCTAAGAACTGGGTGTCTTTCTGAAGCTTCTGTGCTCACTCTTCTCCTGCAGCTCTGCTTACCCACTCACCCGTGTGTTTGGTTAGCCATGACCCTTGTTTTCAGTCTTGAAGCTAAGTGCCCTAGCCCTGTGTTTTCTCTCGTGTGGTCAGCTTCCTCTGCCAAACTTTGTGCACTTGCTGACTCAGAAATGCTCTGGAAAACCCTGCCCTTCACCCCAACTGCTCTGACCTTATTCCTTCCCTTAAATCCACTCACTTACCTCCAAGGGTACTTTAGCTACCTAAATGGAAGCCAGCCTAATTGTAGTGCTTGGGTACTCCAGGGGTGGGGATGGGGGCTCAGTTGTATGCAAGCTGTGAGTGCTAATGCTGTTCATCTTTCTTGCATTGTTGGTTTTTTAAATTTTTTTATTTATTTTTATTTTGTATGTATGAGTGTTTAGCCTGCATGTGTATAAATCCACTACATATACAGTACCCACAGGGGCCAGAAGAAGGTGTCAGATCCCCTGGACCTGGAGTTATGGGTGGTGGTCAGTTTCCATGTAAGTGCTGGGAACCGAACCTAGGTTCTTTGCAAGAGCAACCAGTGCTCTTAACTGCTGAGCCATCTCTCCAGCCCACAGTTACTGCTTTCTTTGCATTGTGTTTATTCTGTCAGGTCTTTCCACCTGTCTCCCTCCATAGAGAGCTCTTAGAGTCAACGTTATATGTCTTAACTGGCATGGTGGTGCACACCTATATCTTTTGCATTTGGTTGAGCAAGAGGATTTTAAGTTGGAGGCCAGTCTAGGCTTCCTACTAAGACCTTGTCTCCAAACCCCATGACAAAAATCTCTTCCCGTCCCCCCTCCCCGTGACTGCTGCTATTGCTGTTTAGGCTGGCTTTGAACTTGGAACCCTCCTATCTCAGCCTCCCAAGTACTGGGAATATAAGTGTAAGTGTGCCAAGCCTGGAAGCTTTGTGTTTAACCCATTTCATGTCCTGTTCTGTACCCCCCTCCCCAAGGAGTATAGAGTTTCATTGAATGAGTGAGCAAACCCAGTAAGACTCTCTGCTGGCTGTTAAGAGGGTGCAGTGTGTACATGGAGCTGGCCTCCTGAGAGGCCCGGTAGTCAGTGTGGACAAGAGAGCTTTCATTTGAAGGACTGGGCATGGGTCTGTGCTTTACTGCTCCGTCATATTCGTCCCCGTTCTACCCATAGTCACATTGACATGTGAGGGATAAGAAAGGTGATGTCACCTTGTTTGTCATGGGCACGGTTTATGAAGTGTTGGTGAAGAAATGTTTGTGGAAAAACCTTTGTTAAGTTTTTGTTTTTTACCTAGTAGTTTTGTTTCTTATGAAACAAGTTAGGCTGAGTCTGATTACGTTTTAGGTGAGTTTATAAGTTGTGCTCGGGTCCAGGGAAGAGGAGTGTGGTCATGTGAATAGGCATGGGTGCTGAGGAAAGAGCTGGCTGATGGCCCTGGTTCAGCCCAACTCTTTTATGCCAGCGGAGGGGCAGCCTAGTGGTTCCTGGAAGACTGTGTGGTTTGCCATTGGGTCTCAGTAAAGGGATCCTAGGAGCTTTATAAACTCTAGGGCATCTAGATTGTCAGAGGCCAGCCAGCTGCTGTGACATGGACCTGTGGACTCAGGTATTTGGAAGGATGAGCCAGGAGGATCGCTTGAGTCTAGGCCAGCCTGAGTGACACAGAAGACCCTGTCTCAAAATGAAATAGAACAGATCCATAGGGAAATGATTATGAGGTGACCTTTCTTCTCACAGGTGAGAAGTTGACTTTGGGAGCCTTCTGGGTGGGGCTTATGTTACTGAATTTTATGAAGAACCTTTGAACAGGAAATATCAAACCAGATGCCAGATGCCAGATTAACAGGCCACCTGCTCTTTTTACTTTGTTTGGGAATTTGCAATGGAATCGTCTAAGGATGAACTTGTAGAAGAAAGCTAAGTCAGCATGAGCAGCTTTCTCAGTGAGTTTGGGGTTTGGAGCTGGAGCCATTGTATGTGCTGTGAATTGCTCTCTGCACATCAGCAGCTCCCAGGCTTTTCATCTGGCTTTTATGTCATGAGGACATGGCAAGAAGCCTTCTGCCGAATGTGTTCTTACATACACCACAGGGGAACAACATGTTAGTCCAGCTACTTTCAAGAATCAGGTTGGACTGGCGGGAGCTCAGCAGTATAGTAAAGGTGCTTACCGCCAGCTGGATGACCTGGGTTCCATCCCTGGGACCCACAAGGTAGAAAGAGAACTAATCCTGCAATGTCCTCTGATTTCAC
Source organism: Nannospalax galili (assembly GCF_000622305.1). NCBI lineage: Eukaryota > Metazoa > Chordata > Mammalia > Rodentia > Spalacidae > Nannospalax > Nannospalax galili. Next base: position 844,028 of record NW_008359461.1, read on the forward strand.
ACAGACGGCGCACGCGCACACACACACACACACACACAATGTAAAAAAAAAATTTTTTTTAAAGTATACTGTGTACAATAGGGGCTGGAGAGATGGCCCAGCAGTTGAGAACACTGACTGTTCTTGCAGAAGACCTGGGTTCAAATCCCAGCACCCACATGGCAGCTAACAACTGTCTGTAACTCCAGTCCCAGGGGATCTGACAGCCTCTCCTGACCTCCGCGGGCATTGCACAACACGGGTGCACTTACCTACATGCAGGCAATACACTCATGCACATAAAATTAACAAAAAATAATAAATAACATTTTTTTTAAAGTAAAAGAAAAAGTATATTGTGTACAGTAACAAGAGTGGAGATTCTGGGAAGTCACCTGATGGGACTGCTCCTGGATCACTGAGTATTTGCATCAGGAGCTCTGGGTCTGTGTGGTCTTTAGTGAATGATAGAAATTTTGGGGCCTTAGGGTCTACACATGTGGCTTAACAGTGTTGAGGTAGTAGTAGCCTGTGCTTGCTCTCAAGTGTGAATATGGTGTGGTGTAAAAGGGGTTGGAAAACTATCTCTTAGTCTTGTAATTAGATGTGTAAAACTTCCCACAGGAGTTGAAATATCTTTGGAGCTATTTTCCATCGTGTGAATGAAGGCCTTACTACAAGCACTGTTTGAAGGCTGGAGCCACAGCTGTGAAATAGGACAGGGCCCCGCCCTCTCGAGCTCATGGCTGGGTGAGAGGAGACAGGAATATCCTGAAAAGCTCACAGAGGTGGCAAGAGTTGCTGTTGTGAAGTGGACTTGGGAACAGAAGTCAGGAACAGCAGTACCATTTGCCCATGCAGCTGTGCAACCATGGTGGTGGTGGTTGGCTCAGTGAACACAGCAGCAGGTCTGGAGTTGGAATTGGTGTTCTGTGAACTTTCACATGTGTTGGACATGCTACCATTTTAAATGTGAGAGTCTTTACTTACATGGCTTGCATTTGAGGTTTTGAGACTGGATGTTTTAAAAGCCTCCATAAATAAGCCTTCTCCCAAATTCCATTAAGCTATCTTTAGTTATACTGAATATAAAAAAATCTGTGGTAGCTGGGCGTGGTGTTGCACACCTTTAATACCAGCACTCGGGAGCTGGAGGCAGGCTGATCTCTGTGAGTTCAAGGCCAGCCTGGTCCACATAGTGAGTTCCAGGACAGCTGGGGCTACAGGGAGACCCTGTCTCAAAAAGACCCCCCCCCAAAAAAAAATCTGTGGTAAAGAAACTTCTGTAATGATTTCAGAGTTTGACTTTGTCTGCCTGTCACACTAGTGAAAAAGGGAAGTTGTGATGGTGTGCTTTGCGTTGTGGTTTGTGTAAAAACAACTAGGTTCTCAGTCAGTGGACTTAATAATTTAGAAAATGCCTTGATCTTTTCATCAAAAAATTTGGTAAATGAGTATATAGTATCTTAATTTCAGCTGAAGTGCCTAAGAGATGTTTGTCAGTGGCTATGGTTCTCTGCCTAAAGAAGCCTTTTCAATTTCCAAATGAATTATCATTCTATTAATGTGTACTAATGAGGTTTTCTATATTTTCTATAGGTATTTTAGAGTATGTGCCAAAAGCTTTAAGAAGTGACTGTGTCCTGCTCTAAGACTTCATTCTATGCTTCTTTCTTTCTTTTTTTTTTTCTCTTTTTCTCCCATTCTCTTCCCTCCCTTCTCTTCCCCTCCCTGTAGCTCTGACATCCCTGGATGTGCTATGTAGATCAGGCTGGCCTTGGTTGCACAGAGATCTGCCTGCCTCTGCCTTCTGGGTGCTGAGATTAAAGGCGTGCACCTCCACACCTGGCTCTTCTTTTAAAAGTTGACAAAAATTCGACCCCAAAATGTTTATCAGTTAAAAAAATTGACGCAGCCTGTACATTAAGCAGTGCAGAATGCTTGTCGCGTGCGCGCTCTGAGAGCTATGTGTTACAGTGGGAAGTACCTGATGTTTGAAGGGCATGAACTGATGTGGTAAAGTGTGCACTGTATAGTGTTAAAGCACAGAACATACAAAGTTTTATGTATGCTATGGTCCCTGTTTTGAATCCTGTAGATTTCACATGACTGAGTTTAAATGTTATACTTAAAATGTTTTAATTTACCCCTTAAACAGGTGTTACTTTTTAAAATTACACCATATCTTTATTATATTAATGGGTGACAGAAAACTTTTCAAAGGAGGCCTTTTGAATGTAGTTGCTGTTGAAGATGCTTCATAGAATTAATTATCAAGACTGTGAATGAACACAGAACAGATTGCTTCTAGCCTTTATAATTATTTGTAATCAAATGTGTAAACAAATTGTTGTTTTATTAAATGTATGTGAAAATAAAAGTACTTTTCATCTATTGTAAAGTTGACTAGTTTATCATGTATATGTAATTATAGAAGTAGTTTTTATAAATTCTTATAGTGATTCTCAATTTTTAAACAAATTTTTTAAGATTTATTTTTATTTTTAATTATGTATATATATGTGTGTGTGTCTGTAGGTATGTGGACATGGTGCAGGTGCCTGTAGAATCCAGAGGTGTTGGAACCCCCAGGAACTGGAGTTACAGGTGGTTGTGAATGCCCAATATGATTCATGGGATTTGAAGTCAAGACCTCTGGAAGAGCAGTGTGTGCTCTTAACCACAGAGTCATCTCGCCACCTCTCAATATTTATAACCAAGAGAATGAAGTAAAGTAGAACTGTGCAGTTTTAGAAATAGTCCCAGAAAGGCTTGTTTCCATCCCAGGTGACACAGTTGGCAATAGCAGATTTTGAACCCTGGGTTTCTGGTTTAATTTTTTTGTTGTTGTTCTTTAGCCGGAGTTGAGGAACTGCTTATGGATTAAAGATAGGGCTGATGTGCCCTGTCACTGAAATGGAGCGTAAGTCAGCTCTCATTAATAGGGGCATGTTCAATGTGCTGAAGAGTTGGGTTATGTGGCTAAAGTGATGGGAGGGGGAAAAACCCTTGAGAGTAGAAATACTCTCAGACTTCTGTTCTTCAGAATGAGCACATTTGTTGGAGTGAGGAAGAAAACTGTAGAACTTTAAATTGTTGTAAGGAATGAGATGAAAAATGCTAACACTGTGCATCCATATCTTAGTAAGCCCATAGTAAAGAATGTACTTGTATGCCAGCCTGCTAACGAATTAGCCCAGCACACTATGGAGTAGCAATAGCCTACCTGCCTGGCTAGCGGCTTGCTACTGCTACCCAATGTGGCGCCAATAATCACATGCTCTGACAAAGATCACAGTGGAAAGGGCAGCTCTACTGTATCATTCTGAGATGAAAATAAAATACTAAGTCAAACTCTTATAGGTCAGGAACTGTTTGTTTTTGCTATCAGAATTGTAGGTACAACTGCTTGGGGCACATGTCAGAAGACAGTTGTTGGTTTGGAGCACAGCTACCTTGATGAGTGTGTGTGACTCCACTGCACAGGGTCCCTTGGCTCCCGTTTGCTTTCTGTTTTGTAACAAACCCCCCACACAGCTACTCATGTTTGCTCCTCACCAGACTTGACGATTATGTTAACCAGTTTTAATTAAAACAACAACTACAAAGAATTGAACACAGTGTAAATAATGCAAGCACAGATGAGTCTTAAAAATTTGACAGAACTGAACCCTTTTCCAGGATGAGCTATTATGTACTATGAAGTTAAGCAGAATTCACAGAAAGTCCAGTTGTGGGCTGGAGCGATTGTTCAGAGGTTAAGAGCATTTGCTGCTCTTTCAGAGGACCAGAGTTCGAGTCTCAGCACCCATGTTGGGTGTCTTATAGCTTCCTGTACAATTCCAGGGAACCTCCACCCTCTTGTGGCCTTTTCAGGCATGCACATGCGCACACACAGAATACATAGACACACATACACATAATAAAAATCAAAATCTTAAAAGAAGGAAATCCATCTCTTGTGGAATTACCATGCAATGCAAAAGTCATCCACAGTGTTATGTCTATATGGGTGGCGGAGTCAGGACAGTAAACTTAAAGTAGTTCACTTTCTGTTATTTTAATTGAATAATCCATCAAGGTAGGGAGGATTACACAGTTGTTGGTTTTTTTTTTTTTTTTTTTTTTTTTTTTTTTTTGTCTTTTTTGAGACAGGGTCTCTCTGTAGCCCCAGCTGTCTTGGAACTCACTATGTAGACCAGGCTGGCCTTGAACTCACAGAGATCCGCCTGCCTCTGCTTCCCAAGTGCTGGGATTAAAGGCGTGCACCACCACGCCTGGCCTGATTACACAGTTAGGAAGCCTCAGCCCTGCATCCAAATTTTAGGATAATTGTATAGTTTTAAGGGGTTCTTTGAGTTGCCTCAATCCAGTTCTCTGATGGTTAGGTGGGGCCTCTGCTATCTGCTGAGCAGTCCCAAGGTCAGTGCCTGGGAACCATGCCCACTCCCCTGATGCAGCACTGTCAGGTTTCACATAAGAGCTTTGCATTTCTTCCTTTGCCTTACTATACTTAGGATCTTAGCTGTCACCTCTAAGGTTTCTGCCAGTAGGCATTGCTAGTGTAGTTCAGCCTTTGAAAACTGGTAAATTTCAGGCTCTAAGATACTTGAACAATTTTGTTAACAAAGTGGGGTGTGCGTGTATGCGTGCAGGCATAAGTGTATGAATCTGGGTATTGATTTTACTTTGGAGGAAGAATGTCTTTGCTGACTACTGACACTGGTTAGAGTTGTAGCATCCTAGGTTAGAAGAAGGAGGGCGCTTTGGTGGTCGCATGAAGCCTTCTTTGACTTTATACATGTAACAAATCAGCATGCTGTATGTGGTGAGTCAGGATTCCATCGTGCCCTATCAAGCATGGTCATTTCAAGTATATACCTGATAGGACCTTCAGGAATGCCTGTCTCTGGAGAATGGTGTGGCTTCTAGTGAAACTTGGTTGTTACAGTCAAAGCAGGAGTGTTAACTGCTCATCTGTCCTTGTGCACTGTTCTTCAGCAAGTAAATTCTCCAACAAGCAGCCACTCCCATTTAAAAATAACCAGCTGTTCCTTATGTTTGTGGCTGAATTATTTTTATATGAATCTATGAGAATATTGTTATTTGAAAGCTTAGTGTATTCTACCTCCCTTAGCCCCTTTTTGTAGTACCAGTAGGGAACTAGATAATTCTCCTTCAAAAAGTAATTTTCACCAGAGTGTTAAAAATTCAGGCAGTAGTCAGGGTCATAACTTATGACTGAAATTTCAGGTGTGGAAGAAGGAGAGCTCTTCATCTGTCTTTATAATATTGAAAACCTTTGGGAGCAAGAGAAAAATAGAAGAAAAAAAATTATCCGTAGCTTCTCTATTACAATAAAATGTTTATTTTAAAAATCTTTTCCAAAGTAACACATTAGTGATTATTTTCTGCAGGTAAGTGGTGTGGATGTTGGACAGCCTTGAAAATGGGAAGAAGCAGGCTGTACAGGTGGGCAGATGACTACCTTTCTAGTGGTCGTTACTGGTTTTGTTTGAAAAAGGCAAAAATAACTCAGTAAAAAATGCTTTAGGGAAGTGTAAGGCTAATAATGTTTTGACAGTGCAAAGATATATCTTAGAGAACAATTTCATCAGTGTTTTGAACCTGGTGGGATCACTTGAGTTTAACAGTGGAGATGAGAGCTCCTCCCTCAGTCTGCTCACTGGGTTGAGAGCATCAGTTCTACCATGAGGTTTGTAGAAATTGGAGTGGGTTTTCTGTCCCTTGGTGGAGGCACCATGGTGGTGTGAAGGATGTGCAGGCTCTCCCCCCGAAACTGCTTTCCTTGCCCTTTGCCTCTCCGGTACATCTCTGGAGGCCTTTAAGATGCACGCGTGTGTGCGTGTGTGCGTGCGTGTCTCTTCCTGTTGAGGAAATGGAGGATGTGCAGAGTCCCTGGGGACAAAAGATGGAATGGCTTTTAGTGACAATGTTTTAAAAGTTGTGGACTAAATATAATTATCCAGACAGCTGGTGAAAAACAAATATAGTTCAGCGGATTCCTAGTGGAAACAGCTCCATGGTCTAGAAATTAATTTATTTTAGGTTATTGTTTATCAGTAGAAGACCATCAAAAATGTGTACAACAGGAATTTTCTGTAGGTGATCATAAACCTCTTGAAATCTACCTCAGGAGGCCATGTTAATAGAGTCACATCGGGATCTAGGAAGAGACAATTTAGAAGGCCAAGTACCAGGTAATTAAGACTAACTCACTTGGCATTTACATGATAGGAAATGACAGTACAATAAAAGGATGGAAGACTGTTGGTGATCCTGTAATATCTCTTTAGAGATATCACAGTGGTAATTAATTGTGTTCCTGGTATTTGTTGTACTTTTGTTATTTAATACTAGTAGCAGGAACATTTATGGGTACAAGCCCCCTCCCTGTGGCAAGTGGCTTGCATGGGTTATCTCATGACATACCCACAAGAACTCTTTAAGGCTGGTCTAATGATTAGGGGAGCAAGTAGCACAACAAGGCAAAGGCCTGCGATTAGAATTTGTACAGTTTGGCTCCAAACACTTTCCAGTTACTTGGTTAGCCATAATGTTCTCCAATAGCTTAGTAGTGTTTGCCTAGTCTAGCCAAGACCCTTGGTTTGATACCCAGCACAACTAGCAAACAACAAACTATAATAAAAAAACCCAACCAAAACAGAACTCTCCAAAAACATACCCCAGTTGAATTGGATTAAATTCTGGAAGAGATAGAATTAGAAAGAGCAAATTAATTATTAATTAAATGTAATTATAGATTTTAAAGATATAATTGAATGTTATTTTGAACATATATGTCAAAGCTTCACTACCTTAGTGCTAGATTTAGTGGTTATCTGGTTTAAACCAAAGCAGTTAGGGGAGGAAAGCCTCAGTTTTAGGATTTATTGTATCTTGAGAACATTTCTTCTGCAAATTTCTCCCATGTCCACTTGATGTAAGTAACCAGGAACATCTCTAGTAACATTGAGGCCAAGGTGAGCCTTAATCCAGTGCCAGAAGACCAGATCCAAAGGAGGACTTGGGCAGGACAAGGTTCAGGAAGAGAGGTGTTTGCTTTTGTTTCCTTAGGGCCCTGAAGTCTTTAATCTCTTGTCCTTTCCAGATGGTCTGATGGAGACAAGGTTCCCGGTTCAGGTTTAGGAGCCATGACTCCTCCTCTCCATCTTTTCCACGCTGCGTTAATATGGTCAGAGATTTGAGGGTAACAGAGAGCAGGACCCTGAAGGAATAGAAGAATGCTGTTAGCATCCTGTGCAGATGGATATTTGTGTTGGAGGTTCATGTTTATACAGTCTTTCTTTGTGAATATACAGCAGCTAACAGAGAGCCACCCCAGACAACTTGTGTGGTATTTTTTCTTTGAGGAATAATCTCAGCTGTCAGTAAACACAGATAAGATCCTTTCACTATGTCCACAGGGAAAAAAAAATGACCTTATATTTGTTGGCCAAGGACATACCATAGTGTTTGGGACTAAAACTCTTAAAAGTGGTCAACATTTAAGGACTATTAGAATTAATTAATTAATTAATTAATTTTGTGACAGGGCCTTCCACTAAAATCCAGGCTGAATTTTAACTCACTATGTAGCCCAGGCTAGCCTTGAGCTCATAACTACCCTCTTGCCTCATTCTTCCAAATGCTGGGATTATAGGCATGAGCCTATGTGATTCTTTACCTTCAACTCAAATACTAAAGACTTTTATGCTTATCACACAGACAAGTGTAAGTATTGGGGAGTTGTTTTTCTTCCTGTTGATAACAGTTGATTATAAGAAGCATTTGAGTGTGAAACTGGTTGTGTAGAGCATGCTCTGTGGTATTTTAGAATGAAATCGCAGGTCATTCTTTGAAAATGTCTCCTAATTCAGCTTTTATTTACAATGTTGCATATAACATTTATTATGCTTTGTGCAGATTTACAGACCATCTGATTCTATTCTCCTGTTCTGTTCTGTTCTGTTCTGTTCTGTTCTGTTCTGTTCTGTTCTGTTCTGTTCTATTCTTCTGAAGTAATTAATACTTATTGGAAGATTACATATGTATGGAATCAAGAAGACAGCATAAATTTAATTCTTAGCAAACCCTGTAGTAACTGTGGTGAGCTTAAGATTGAGTTCTATTTCTGTGGCCTTGTTCTCAGTCCTGAACTAGTGCTTGGTAACCCGTTCCACCCCAGTACCCAGTTCATGTTGCCACCAGAGTTTCGATATGAAAAGTATGCCTAGCTATGCCCCTCTCTCGCTTACAACATTTCTAAGGATCCTCATAGCCCCTGAGAGAAAGTTCAGGATTAGCCGCTTGACCTCAAACCCTGGTTGGGAACCTTGCCATTCTGGGCAGCCGCATTATTTGTCATGCCCTGCCTTGACCTCAGTGCTTCGGGAACACTGCTGCTCTCCCAAGCGCTTGTTTCCTTCCATCCCTTCTTTTTTCCTCCTTTAAAATTAAAAAAAAAAAATTAATTAATTTAGACAGGATCTCCCTGTACCCCAGCTGGCCTGGAACTTACTATATAGATTAGGCGGGCCTCAATCTCACAGAGATCTGCCTGTTTCTGCCTCTTAAGTGCTAGGATTGAAGGTGTGTACCACCACTTCTTACCTTCTTGATCATGTGCTCTACCCTCCTGTCTTCTGATGCTATGAGTTGGGCTGTATGCCTCACCCCTGCCCTCTATATAGCAGTGGGTAACTCTTTTTGTCTGTCAGGTATTGGATTTGCTGTGCAGGCTAGGGAGCTGGGAATTCTTTTGAGTGGGAGGACCACGTCTTTGTTGTCTGTGCACTTTAAGCCCTGTATAGAAACTCACGTGTAGTGGTGGGCTCTTTCCTCAGTGTGTTTCAAGGCAATGTAGATTGGATTCTGAGATTGTGTTCCGAGGTAGTCAGCTTCCATTGCCGCAGCTTCAAGGCAGGAGCTGGGAGACCTTTTTTTTAATTACTTAGAAATTACCTCTTCCATTTCCCCTCTCCTTCCCTTTTCCTCTCTCCCTTTCACTCCCTCTTACCCTAGGTGGCCTAGAACTCCCTAGGAAGATCAGGCTGGTCTCAGACTCACAAAGACCCACCTGTCTCTGCATCCTGCCCAAGTACTGGAATTAAAGGTGTACACCACTGCGTCCAGGCTTTATTTTGTTTTTCGATGCTTTTAGCTTTCTTATCTTTTACTTTATCTTATTTTTTTACTTATTTACTTCATGTGTGTGAGTGTTTGGCCTGTGTATAAGTGCACCAAATGCATGAAGTGCCTGTGGAAGTCCGAAGAGGCTGTCAGGTCCCCTGAAACTGGAGTATAGAAGGTTGTTAACTGCCATGTGGGTGTTGGGAAACAAACCCAGGCCCTCTACAAGAGCAGCCTGTACTCATAACTGCTGAGCCATCTCTCTAGCCCTTACTTTATCTTTTTAAAAAATTTTTTTTATTCTTCAAGAATTTCAGTGTATTTTCATCTCATTCACACCCCTCCTCTTTTATCTTTTATAGGCAAGTAATGGTGTTACTTACGTATTTAAAAGATTTTCCTGATAAGCATCAAATTAACAGCTATAAAAGCACCCATTCTGTGTTAAAATTGTGAGGGATTTCTCTAGATTACTGCTGATAGCACTGTTTTCATTTTTGGTTTAGGACCCTGGGCTGAAGAGCAGTGAGGCAGTCTGCCCACATCAAGCCGTTGGTACTTATGACTACAATGGAGACCCTGGCTTGAATCTGGGCGTTTGGTGCATTTTAGCGTAGCACTTTGCTGTCCACCGACTGTGATTGGAATGACTTGCCACATAGCAGGAGTTCATTGATGTCAGGCTTGCCATTAGTATGCAGCAGTGTTTGATACAGAGGGGATAATGGTTTTTTAAAAAGTGAGATAAATGTGGAACCGGAAGGATTTTCTCTTCGGCATCTCCACTTGTATTTTGTTACAAGTCATAAACAAAATTTTGTTCCAAGCTTGACTTTTCTTCCATCTTTGAATGCCTAATTCTGCCCGTCAGGATTCCCTCCCCTAACCCTACACCACCGCTAGGAGTTATGTTCATATTAGGCAGCTAACGACTGTCTGTAATGCCAGTTCCACGGGATCTGACGCCTTCTTCTGACCTCCAAGGGCATTGCATGCACATGGTGCACTGACATTCATCCAGGCAGAACACTCATACACATAAAGTAAAAATAAATAAGTCAAAACAGACCTGAGAACAGCAGGATTATGAAGTGAGCTTAGAATGCTATTGTATTTAATTCTCTGATGCTAAGATAGGAGGCAGGCAGTGTCAACCAGAAGTTAGTTTAGACTATAGACCCTCAAGTTGGCCCTTACCTCACTTCCACCTGGTTTGTAAAATCAGGAAGAAGCTTTGGGTAAACAGCTTGCATTTACTGTGCTGTTGATGTTTAATTGGCCGGTCCCACTATGCCCTGCCCACCTGGCTGCTCTCCAGGGATCTGTCTGTGGTGCCTGCCTCACTCTGTAGTTCAGCTCTCAGATTAGATCACTTGTTTCCAGAATGAGGTATCTTTTTTGCCTACAGAAAGCACTGCAAAGAATTTATTTTGATTTCAAGGGATATTTAATAATCATAAAATGGATGATGTTTGACATAGGAAAAGATAGTGAATCATGAAGGATGTGCTGTTGCCACTAATGTGTCAGAGACTCCGTTTTGCCAAATCTCACTCTGTGTGCTTTAAGTGTTCTCCACCATCTGCAGTGAGGCTTGTGTATGACTAGTGGAACAGGTGTTACACCTGGCCGGAGTTGCACACATAATATCTGTTGAGAAACCATGTAGGGGCTTCTAGCAAGTCTAGAGAGGGACTCAGGCTGCAAGCATCCCCAGTGGGAAGACACTGTTGGAGCTGCAGCCAAGAAGTCTACAAGGACAGTGGGTAGAAAACGCTTTGGATTCCTTACCCATTGACTTCTACTCGAAACTCCTCGGCTACCATAGGCTTTGAGGGAGGCTCAAGTGTGGTGTTTCGAATGGCCATGTAGCCAGCCCAAATATAATCTTATTCCTATTACTGAAGAAGGGTAGAAATCAAACTTGAAAAGTTGACTCTCTGCCGTCAAATACAAACTTATTTTATAAGCCATGAATCTGCCAATAGTCCTTCCAAAATTTAGAGGGAAGTAATGTTATTTAGGGAAATTTTAAATAAACAGCTCAGCTCAGGGCAGATTTTTCCCTAGTTCATTTCTATCCTTTTGTAAAAATTTTAATGCATTGTTATTACTCACTAATAAATAATTTGTTTAAAATATATTGATAATCTACAGTCAGTATAGAGTAAGATTGATATTAGATGTGACAGACTAAGAAATTCTTTTATGCATTTCCTAAAGGTACATGTAGAAATATTCCTAAAAACTCATCTATCGTCCCCCTCAGCCCCTCTCATAAACATAACTTGCCCCAGTGTTGCTGTGGGCTTGGAGACCTGCTCTGGACAGCTGTGCTAACTGCTTGGTGCCATCATTTCTTGCCTCTGGACTTTGTGCCTGGTAAGGCCTTTGCATGGACAGTTCTGCCTGACCCCTTCCCCCTGGAGAAAGTCTCTTGGTCCTTCAACTTTTTCTTCTCTGCTCAGCCCTTCTCACCTGGTCTCTTCCTTCCTCTGGCCTTGTGGCCCAATACATGGTCACACTGAATGTTCTCTGGCCACTGCTTACCACTTCTCCAGAAGTGGAGTTAATGTGGAGTGAATGAGATAGTCCATGTGGAGAGCTCCAGACAATGCCTGCCTCCACACAGGAAGCGTGTTTTATATATCCGTCATGTCTTCACACTGCTGTGGAGTCGCTGCAGTGCTTCTCCCCATGATGTGGTCCTAGAAGGCATTTGCTCTGCTCTGCTTGTTAGAGCAACTCTCGGTAGCTCTGATATGTACCACGCACAGTAGGCACTCAGTACATGTAAAATAATTGGATGAACAGAAAGACTATAGCTTTCTAGTGTCCACTTTTGCTCTGCTCAACCCTTGAGGGCATAAGGCAGTGAGGTACATAGATCTGGGATGATGAGAAAGGGCCAAGAAGCTCAGCAGGAGCAGCAGTTTTCCACTGTTTGTTATATAGAAGGAGCCTGGGCCTCATGCGCACAGCACGGCATACTTCAGTGCTGTGGAATCAATCTCATATTGGAAGACTCTGTTTAGGAGCACAGTATTCATTTCTCGAAGTTATTCGTTGAATACTTGATTCTCCGCTGTGTCTTAGGTTCTGGAGCTGTAAAAGTAAACAAGACTAGTCTTTGCTTTAAGTTTTTCAAGGATGGGGTGGGGATAGATACATTCATACACACCCTGTCTTCAGTGTGTAAGTGCTTTAGTAGATTAAGCATTAGAGCACAGAAGATCATTAGGCTTTGCTTTTTCCTTAAAAATATTAAGTTCTCTTCATGGAATGTTAGTGTTGTTCCTTGTGCCCATTCTTTCTGAACAGTAGTTACACGGAGGCAACAGCATGAGAGGCAGCACTGAGGTCTTAGAACAGCACTTCTGTGCTGTGAGCGCTGCAGCAGCCCTGCTCTGCCTGGCTTTTCATGCTTTTGGCACATGTCCGCAGGTGACTGCGAGTACAGGCTAGCTGCTGGAGCATCACTGTTTAAATTCTAAAATGTGCACGGAAGGACCAAAAGGATGGGTTCTGAGCAGTCAGTCCCCTTGAAGCTGTCTTCCTGAGGGTTTGTTGTTTTTGTCATCCAGATCTTAGTTGTGTTGAATTACGCAGCTTTGGAAAATTAGTTTTAAAGCCTGGTGGCAACTAAAAACAAATAGGTATTAGGTAACAGTAAGTAGCCTCAGACCCATGATCACTAGATGTTGGTGAATGAATGAATGAATGAATGAATGAGGTGGTAGGCATTTGGTACAGATATTCTGCTTTCACTTTGTACAGTCTGAAGTGCTTTTTGCTTTGCTTTGTTTGTGGTGCTGAGGAGTCCACTGTGGTGCCTTGTCTGAGCCTCTCATGTGCTCTGTTACTTAGGTACACCCTCAACCCTTGGATTCTGAGATAGGGCTTTGTTTATCATGCAAGCTGGCCTTAAACTCAAGCTTTTCCTGCTTTGGCCTCCCCAGTGCTGAGACTACAGGTTTATGCTACGTCTGTGGTCTATAGTTTTTGGCTCTTTAAAAACTTTTTTATTTATTATTTTTTATTTCATTTGTATGAACGTATTAATTGCATGTACCTAAGTGCACCCATGTTGTGCAGTGCCCTCGGAGATCAGAAGAGGGCATCATCCTTTGAAACTGGAGTTACAGTTGGTAGCTGTCATATGGGTGCTAGGAATTGAACCCAGATCCTCTGCAAGGGCAGTCAGTATTCTTAACTGCTGAGCATCTCTTCAGCCCCAGGTTTTGACTCTTAAAATCAGTGTGCTCTTTCAGGTATCTAGAAAATGAGATAGTTGGATTTGCTCTCTCCTCTGTATCACAGCTTATCTTCAGGCATATGGATTAGACCAGATTCCCAGGTTGAGAGATGATGGCCTTTGTGACATATACATACAGACAAAATCTGGCAGGACAGTGTGCCATCTCCCATTCACTAGTAGTGCAGTGCTGGCCTGGTGTCACTGTAGTATTCTTGAAAAACAGTGTTGAAGAGCAGGAAGATGGTAAATTCTAGGCCAGCCTGGGTTACACAGGGAGACTATCTCTGTGTGTGTATCTTTCTCTCTCTCTCCTTTTTTTTTTTTTGTTGGTCTTTTGAGACAAGGTCTCCCTGTAGCCCCAGCTCGCCTGGAACTCACTGTGTAGACCAGGCTTGGCCTTGAACTCACAGAGATCTGCCTGCCTCTGCCTCCAAGTGCTGGGACTACAGGCGGGCCCCACCATGCCTGGCCTTTTTCTTTAAAAAAAAAAAAAAAAGCGTTTTCAGGAGTTAGGCATTCTCAAAATTGAAAATGATAAAAATTTCCAAAATCATTGCCATCAGTCTCTGCCACAATTACTAAACAGATATAGAATAGAAATTCATAGTTCTTTTAATCTTCTCATTTCTGAACACAAGAGTTTAAAAGAAAATCCTTTCTTAATTCTCTGTGAGAGTCTTTTGGTCAGGGTGGCCCTGTGAACTTGGACTTCAGAGAGCAGTTCCTGTGCAGAAACCTGAATAGGTTTTTGTTGGCGTGTTCTTGGGGATGGTGTCCATGTGCTCTGAAGTCCTGTGAGTGTGCTTCATTCTGTTGTACTGAACAATCGGAAATTGGTTTCCCTATACCATCCTCATGTGAAGAAAGGCCTGATTGTATCAGTTATGTCAAGGTCACCCCCCACCCCCAGCTGCAGGATGCCTGGGCCTTCCCAGCTGCTGGTCCTTGCCTTATGGAACATCCCAGTTGCTAAGAAGGCGGCTTTGTCTGTTGTGTATAAAATGAGCTTTGTTTGGACTTTGCTCAAGCAACTTAAATTGCTTAAGAGTCCAGCCGGACATTCTTCACAAGATGACAATTTAAATGAAGGTCAAATTTAGAACCCAACTTATATTAGTTAAAAAATAGCCATTGCCTTTAGAAAGCTGACATGGTGTATTGGGGGCCCGAGGGTCTGATGGACGAACTTAATTCACACAGTTCTGTTTTAGACTCTCAAAGGCAGTAAGCACTTGAGGCCACAGGAGACAATGTGGAAGTCATTCTGCTTGAGTTTGGGACCCAGTATCTAGGAAGTACGTGGGCTTCTTTGTTCCATATTTGTTACTGAAGCAAATTTGTGGCAGGATAATGGAATCTGATGCCCGGGCATGAACTTTTTTGGATATTTTTTAGTTTGACAGGGGAATATTAGAGAACATGGAAAGAAAATCTGACAGGTTAATTTTAAGCTAATAATGCTGAACTGCTGATATATTCTTCAGTTTATATAGAAGAGCTAGGAATTTTCCTTAGGCGACAATGTAAATGTCATTAACCCCAGAGATGAGAAAATCAGAGGAATAGCATTCTTCCCTGAGGCTGGAAGCCAGTTTATCAAATCATATAACTTAACATTATTCATTTATGCAGGGGAGCACAGACTGGTTCTTTCAAGCCTCATTTGTCACACTGGTCTAAGGTTTCTATAATGTACCTAACATCTTAGTAGGATAAGGTCAGAGTTGGGGCATTTTATCGCTGAGCTTTTTTATCAGAGCTATAAACAGATTTTGAGCTTACATTGATATATTTGAATTACTGCTTCCAATTTTTATCCAAAAGTGAAATAAAGTGTTAAGCTTAAAGCAAATGCTTAAACTATTCTGTCTTTGTTGAAGGAAAGAAAAAACAAAAACAAAAACAAACAAACAAACAAAAAAAAACCCCCAAAAAACCACAGCAACCTGGGGCAGTAATCTTTCTTAATGACTTAAAAATGTAAAAACACTTTTTAAAGATTTATTTTATTTTTAGTTATGTGTCTGTGTTATAGGTGTGTGCATGTGAGTGCTGGTGCTCTAGAGGCCAAGAGGCATCAGATCCTCCGGAGCGGTAGGTGCCGGAGGTGGTGAGCTACAGGTCTGAGTGCTGGGAGCTGCACTCAAGTCCTCTGCAAGAGCATACTGCATGCTCTCAACCGCTCAGCCACCCCTTCAGCCCCCGCATATTTATTTTTAGCATAGGAAAGCTGATATTCATTGTTAATACCATTTTTTCTTGTAGTCATAATGTCTGTCATCACTCATCTTTGTTGGGTAGTTTCCTTGAGTTTGATACCTTTTCATGATGTTAGTGTTTGACATTGTTTCTTTTTGATCTTTTCAACAACACTAAATCATACCTTATTTCCTGACCCTACTGAGTCTGTAATGTTGTTTTCTTTACATTAAAGCCAGTATCCTTTGAACAGAGAAAATATGGGGAGGTTTTAAGTGCATTTTGTTTGTAAGAGGAAAGCGTGCCCATATTGTTAAGAGTAATTCGTGTGTTTCTGGCATAAGGCCACTGTGAGTATTTTTATATCACAAGTAGTCATTGGGACACCTTCAAAATTACTGTGCTGTATTAACCATAATAGAAAAGTCATGCAGTGACATTATTTGAAACATTGGTGAAGTCCTTTGAAGTTTTCTTCTTTTTAAAAAAAAAATCATTTCATTGATTTTTTATTTTTTTTTTAATGTGTATGAATGTATTGCCTGCATGCATGTAAGTGCACCTGTTGTGCAGTGCCCATAGAAGTCAGAAGAGGGCATCGAATTCTCTAGAACTAGAGGCAGGCTAGCTGTCATGTGGCTACTGGGAATTGAACCCAGGTCCTCTGAAGAGCAGTCAGTGTTCTTAACCGCTAAGGCATCTCTCCAGCCCGAAGTTTTTTTATTATTTGTTGTCTATTGAGACACAAAGTAAGTACTTGGTTGCAGTGGCCATCTTGCATTCATAAAATGAATGCTGACTCTGTTAAAAGTAGAGTTTTCCTAAAAAGGTGACCTTGGGGCTGGAGAGATGGCTCAGCGGTTAAGAACACTGGTTGCTCTTGAAGAAGATCCAGGTTCGAATCCCAGCACCCACATGGCAGCTAACAGCTGTCCATAACTCCAGTCCCAGGGGATCCAACAGCCTCTTCTGACCTCTGCGGGCATTGCACGACACGAGTATGCTTACTTGCATGCAGACAATATGTGCATACACATAAAATAAAAATAATGAATAAAATTTAAAAAAAAAGGTGACCTTAAACAGAGAACATTTTCAATTACTGGTTCAATAGGAATGAAGATACTTATTGCTAATACAGAGAAATTTGCTTGTATAACTTGATATTTGTAATATCAATTTTTAATGTCTTATAGGTCACTGAATGGTAAAGTTAAGCCCCCCCCAATCCTTAGAATCCTTCCCTCAAGTGGGTAGAACATCCATATTTAAATATTAAAGGAAATGAATCCACATATCTATCCATTTCTAACTCATTGGATAAGAAGTGTCAACTACCAACTGGTTTTCATCAGTCTTGATTTTGTTTTTGCAGTGACACCTTCCTTACAATAGCATGCTTAAGGAAAACTGAAAGTGCCTCTGGGAAACTGAGCCATCTTCAGTACTCTTTAAAATTGGAGTGACCCTTGATCCCGTTGGTAGCAATCCTCTTCAGTTTTGTTTCAGGTTGACTTTTTCCCTTGAGCCTTCCTAGGCGCCTGGCATCATCCTAGATTCTGGGAACATGTTTCTCCAAACTGTCTTCATGTAATGTGTGGGTTAGTGGAAGAGGCATGAAACAAGTAGTAGCGTCCCACAAATAGGAAACAGAACCACGTTTTCCTAGTAATGTTTGTATGTTTCTGTTTTTGGCCTTGGTCTTTTTTTGAGACAGGGTCTCTCTGTACCCTCAGCTGGCCTGGCCCTCACTGTGTAGACCAGGCTGGCCTTGAACTCACAGAGATCTGCCTGCCTATGCCTCCTGAGTGCTGTGATCAAAGGCATGGTGATATTTTCCTAGTAGTGTTAGGAAGAAACCTAATATCTTGGCCTACACCTTTAATCCTGGGTGGCAGAGGCAGGCTAATCTCCATAAGACTGAGGCCAGCTTGGTTTACATAGTGAGTTCCAGGCCATCTGGGGCTACAGGAAGACTTTGGCGGGGGGGGGGGGGGGGGGGGAGACAACCTGGTGATAAATTGATTTTCAGTGGTGCTAGGGCAGATCTAGGGCCTCTCACATGCTAGGCATGCTCTCTCCACTGGTCTGTTTCCTCAGGCCCTGATGTTCCATTAAAACTCTGAACAAATAAGCAAAACTAGAAAGAGTCAGGGTTTGTGGGTTACACTTTCAGAAAATTGAACATGAAAGTAATTGTTTAGAGTGAGAATTTACTTGGTACCCTGATTGAATTCAGGACAGGTATAGGGTTAGGGCTTCAAAAGTCGGAAGATTCGTTAGATTATCCTGCTGGAACTTTTGGACCCTCCAAAGAATTGGAAATTTTAGGTCAACTGTAAAGCCTTGAATGACTTTAGGTGAGTACAGATATCAACCAAGGGACAGGAAGTTAAACTCTGCCGTCTTTACTGGTGTTTGTTCTGAGGTATAAGGGGATTGACTACTCTTATTTCCCACTTCCCTCTGCCCCACCTGGAGCTTTTCCTTTTTCCTTTTGGTAAGTTCAG
This sequence comes from Nannospalax galili, assembly GCF_000622305.1. Lineage (NCBI taxonomy): Eukaryota > Metazoa > Chordata > Mammalia > Rodentia > Spalacidae > Nannospalax > Nannospalax galili. The sequence continues at coordinate 862,127 of NW_008359461.1, forward strand.
TGCCCTTCCTCAGCTAGGCTCCTGGAGGACTAGGACTTTTGTCTTAGCTGCTGTTGCTTGCCCTTAACCTTAAATAGAACTTGGCATAGAGGAAGTACTCAGCCTCAGAAGGGTCTAGCTCAGTGGTAGAGCTTGTGTGAAGACCTGGGTTCCAGCCCTACCTTGGGGGGGGGGGCAAAAGAAAAGGGCTGACTGATGTTCAGAGAAAAATGCCCAGTGTTTCCGGCTAGTCCCTGTCTGTCAGCATATTCTACCCTCTATCACGTAGTGATCTGACCGTTTAAACCTGTCTGATGGTGAGGGAGCAACATAGGCATGGGTTCTTATCCTTGACAGTAAGGTCTTTGTGTGGAGCCTTTGGTAAATATTGGCTACTATATTCAGGGCTGAAGTGCAAAGAAGTGGATTAACTTAATTTTTCCTGCTAGCAGCCTGATGGCTTTGCTACAAAAAGAATTTGACCAAAGGGAGCAAGTGTAGATTGCTTGACGTTTCAAGGGAGGCGAGGCCAGGAGAAAATTTGTTAACGTAGTATTGGTTTTATTAGTTCAGAAGTTTTAAGTTTTAGTATAACTATGTTTTTCCAACTGTGAAAAGGATCAGCTTGGTGTTTTATTTGAAGCCAGAGGTGAAGTTTGCAGGCCACTTTCTCAGTGTGTTCCTTTTATTTACAGTGTGCCTTTGGAAGCACTTGACAGCTGAGCTCTTCAACTGTGTGAACATCCGTCAGATGGGTAGGCACTTTGTCCTTGACTGCAGATCGTAAGCCTTGAGTGCAATGATAATCTGTTGTCTGGTTCTGGCTTGAAGACTTTGTGTCAAGGCTATGCTCCAACATTATCTTCTCCATGGTCTGGAAGTTCCTGTGTCTTCTGAGCGGAGCATGTGAGGAACCAGGGCAGTGTTGGCCCTGGGACCAGGAATCCTGGTTCAGTGCTGAGCTGTGCTTTCCCCCTGCCCATAGTTATTTGGGCTTTAGAAGCATGGTGACTTGTTCCATCAATGGACCTGGAAGGGGCTTTCATTGTGATTGCTTCATATTCTTCTTAGGAAACTAAACATCATTTTCATACATCCATTTTGTGCCCTGAAGACAGAGTCTTTCAGCTTTTTTACTTACCACTCAGTTCCCTGCAAAGGAGCAGGCCCATGATACCTGCCTCTCTAATCTTCCTTCAAAAATATCTTCCTGGGGAGATACCAGGTTTGTTCTATTGCTGTGTTTAGGAACAATACAAAGTTACATTTTTTGGTTTACATGACTCCTCAGGACTAGTGAAATAATTGACTGGATTGCAGGAGATGAGGAGCATTCCTTCACTGTGTCTTTCTAAGGTTGCACATTGGCATCTCTACCCTGAAAATGTATTTTGACAAGGATTTGCTGTGAAAGTAGTTCTCATAAGAAAATGAAGGTGCAAGTTGGAAACTTGGATTATTATTTCACAAGACCCTGGTACAAAGGTTATACATGTCTGTGAGGAGTAAAACTGTAAAGTCTAGTCATTTTATTCAAATGGATCAAAATTTAAATGTCTCCACACTTGGAAAATCTGGTGAGGTGTTTTAAGGTAAATGCATTTCAATCCTGCAAATGTTTTCTTCCTAGTTTTTAAATTATCATACATGGCGTCCTGCTAGTTACTTTATAGAAGAACTTTGCACTCCGGATCACTGATGTATCAACTGATGAAAGTCCATGTTTAATCTTTACCTTTCGGCAAGCACACAAGCTCTTGTTTTATGCAGAGTTCTCTGATTTGGCGATGTGTATGGTACGTATGGAGCACCTAGAAATCGGCGCCTTCTCCTGGTGGTCAGTTTTTATATGTGCCTTTCCAATTCTGAGTCTTATATTTTGATTTTTGCTTTACTTTGTTTTTACCATGTTGCTTTATCCAGAACTTCCAGTATGGCGCTGACTAGACATCCTGACAGTGGTTGTGTCTGGTTCTTGATATAGAGAAAATATTTTTAGACCTTTGCCATTGAGTTTGGTGTTGTAGATTTTATATGCATTCCATTTATCAGGCTGAGGACATTTCCTTTGGTTACTGTTTAGTGAGAGGTTTTTTTGATTTTGTTTTTTGTTTTGTTTTCTTTTGTTTTGGTTTTTGGGTTTTTTTTTTTTTTTTTTTGGTCTTTTTGAGACAGGGTCTCCCTGTAGCCCCTTGAACTCACAGAGATCTGCCTGCCTCTGCCTCCCGAGTGCTGACGCCACCACACCCGGCTCACTTTTGTTTTTGAATGGCCCCAGTTTTAAAACATATTTTCCTAAGAGGGGATGGTTGATCCTCCCTCCCTCCCTCTCTGTATTGTCTTTGTTTTGCTTTGATATTGCATGAGATTGAATTCATAGAATGAATTATCTTCTGTTTTATGAAAATATGTGAAGTATTGAATTATTTCTTTTTTAACCATGTGTTAGAATTCTACAGTGAAGCCACCTGATTCTGAGATTTTTCTTTGTAGAAGATTTTAATTACTAATTCAATTTCTTTTTATCGATCTGTTTAAATTTTCTCTTCTTGAACCAGTATTGATTACTTATTTATGCTTTTCTGCTAGGAGTTCGTTGATTCCATCTAACTTGCCTAATTTGGTGGCTGCTACGATATGAATATATGACTTAGGTGCTCTGAAAATCCAGCTGGAACTTCATCCCCTCTACAGGGTAGTAAGAGGGTGTAACTGAATCCACCTGTGCTCTTGAGAGGCCAGGCCTTTGAGAGGTGGTAATTAGGGTTAGATAAAGTCATTGTCAAGCCTCCTTTTATAGAACAGGGAAAGAGACCAGGGCATATCACATCCATGCCTGTGTCTACCATGGGATGCTGTGCTGCCTCAGAAGACTGTCAGTCTGAAGGCTGTCACCGGAGTCAGGCCTTCAGCGGTAGGCCAGGACCATGAGTCCAGGCACACCACATTACGACTTACCAGTCTTTGGTGCTGTGACTAGTGATGGAGAATAGAGTGGCATGCAGTTTTTCAGATTTTCTCATCATCTTCTCCTGTAAGGTCAATCGCTGATACTGCTTTTTTATTCCTTTTTTGCTTTAAGTTTTCCTTTTTTTCTCGGTGAATCCAAATAGTAAAGGCTTGTCAGTTTTATTGGTTTTACTGATTTTTTTTTTTTTAAAGAAAAAGTTTCACTATGTAGCCCTGATTGGCCTGGAACTCAATATGGAGATAGGCTGGCTTTGTTCTGATAGAGATCCACCTGCCTCTGCCTTCTAAGTGCTGAGAGCAAAGACATGCACTGTGCACTACCACACCTGGCTCTTTTTTCCACTAGTTTTGTTCTAGTCTAAACTTGAATTTCCTTCTTTTTGTTAGGTTTAGCTACTCTTTAGTTTCTTAAAGTAGACATGAGTTGAGGTCTTTCTTCTATTTTATTAAAGTTTAAAACTCTAAAATTCTGTAACTGTTATGAATTTTGACTTGTAATTTTGTTTTCATTCATGTTCAAAATATATATATTTAATTTTCTTTTTTTTTTTTTTTTTTTCTTGCCCTAATGGGTCTTTAGAAGTTATTGTTTAATTTCTAAGTACTTAGAGCTCTCCCCTGAGTTCTCTTGTTGTGGTCGGTAACTGTATTTCATACTATCCCAATACTTGTAAGTTTGTTGAGACTTGCTTTGTGAAATTGCAAAGGGCCTTTCCTGGACCTTGAAAAGAAACTGTGTGTCCTGCTGCTTTTGGTGAGGTGTCATGTAGATGTCAGGTCAGGGTGGTTAAGAATGCTGGTATGTTGTCCTGGATTTTTTTTGTCTGGTAAGGTTGTTCATCAGTCACTTAAAGTGGATATTGATGTCTTCCATTACAGGCAAACTGTCTTTCACCTTTCTGATCTGTCTACTGTTGTTTGATTTGTTTGGCGCTCTGTTGTTAACATCCATATTTATAACTGTTCTATCTCCCTGATGAGTTGATCAGTCCCTCATCATAAGTTGTTCCTTTGTTGTCCGGGAACTTTTTCTCTGATGGTCTGTTTTGTTTAATAACAGTGCGACAGCCCCTCCTTTGTGCACCCACTCATCTTTCTCTGTCTCTTTATGTGGTACTGGCCGTAGCCAGGGCATTGTGTGTGCTAAGCGCTTGCTGTATGCTGAGCTACCCCACTGCGAGTTTGGAAGGCTATTAATAGCAGTTATATTAAGATTGTAGTGTTTTATATATATTCAAATCTGCCCCATTTTCATAGCTTTTGATTTATATATATAAATGACTGCGAGTTCAAGTAAAAGAAGGGTTTTGATATTATTACACAACTTTAAAATGATTTTATTTATTTTGTGTATGTGTGTATGCCCGAGTGTGTGTAGGTACACCATGTACATGCAGGTGCTCATGGGTGCCAGAAATTGGTGTCTTACCACCTGGAGGTTGTGAACCACCCAGTGTGAATGCCGGGAACCCAACCCTGGTCCTTTTGCAAGAGTAGCAAGTGCTTTTAACTCCTGAGACACCTCTCCAGCCCCCTATGACAGAGTTTTAGACTGTCATACAGTTCTAGGAATCTTAACCCATACACAGATTCTTTAATTTCCAGCACTATGAGTGAGGAGAGTCCCCTGTCCGAAATCCTCCCTCAGGTGTTTGTAGTCGCCTCTCCTCCCACCCAGAGCCCCTGGCAATCACTGGTCTGCTCTCCATCCCCTTTTTCCATTTTAGATTGTCATTTAATTGAACGGTTTAGAATGTCATAAATGAAGTCATCTAGTATGCAATCTCCTGAGACTGGCTTCCTCCTCTTAGTTTGCCCTTGGGATTCGTCCAGGTGATTACATATATCTGTAGTTCATTTTTATTGCTGGATAGTTGTGTATGTACCAGTTTGTTGGTATAGCAGCCACCGAAGGGCATTTGAGTTCTTTCCAGTTTGAGGTGCTTATGAATAGAGCTGCCGTGAACCTTTGCATTCAGGTAAATTTTCTTTTCCTTTTTGTGTAGAACTGGAGATTGAATCCAGGGCCTCATCCAGTCCAGGCAAGTGCTCTAGCACTGATCTATATCTTCTAATCCACTAAACTTTTGTTTTTCTAAGGAGTGTGCTTTTGAGACCTGGATGTGATAGAGGAAACTGCTGTTCTCTGCCATGCCCCCAGTGATGTTAGAGAATGTTGCTTGTTTTCCTTCCTACTGCCTCAGTTTTGCCCGATTGGGATTGTTTTTTAATTGTCCTAATAGGTGTGCAGCAGTGTCTTTCCATGGTTTTAACTTGTTTTCTTATGGCTTATGATTTAAGCATTCACATACGCTTTTTTGTCCTTTTGTCTTCGGTGAAGTGTCCTTTTCGGCTTTTACTTTCTGTGGTAATGGTTTCTGAGAAAAGTTACTTTAAGCATATGGACTATAATTTCTCAGTAACAGAGGTCATTTGTTCAAACTGTGTTTGTTATATGGGTTTGGAATTGCAGGGATGTTCTCAAGGACTGCTGTGCAGTGTTGGGCTGTGCCTCCCCCTCTCTGGGTCCTTTTTTTCTGGTTGGTATACCTGATCCTGACCATCATCCCATTTCCCATTCGCTTTCTGGCTTATTGCTTTTATAAAAGAATCATGTTTGCTTGTTAGAATTGTTTGAAAAACAAGAATGAAGTGCCTCTCAGGGAAAGCCAAAGGGCTCTTTTCCAGGTCAGGTCCTTAAACTCTCTAACACCTGTTACAGTGCTTCCCAACCAAGCCCTAACACAAGCCTTGTGGCTGTGCTCTAGAGCTGTTCCAGGTATTGTCTGCAGGCTGAGGAAACACTGTACTTCGCTGTGTGCACCCCAGCACTTCTCATAGCGAGTGGGTGCTGTGGAGCAGCACTGAATTGATTCAGTACTTTTTTCCTTACAATTTCTCTACCAACTCTGATTGCTTTGACACAACTTTTCTTGGCTGTAACAAGGTGAGTAGAATTGCCAGTTGGAGCTTTCCTGGTGAGTGAGTTTGGTGTTGAGAGGATGAAGGAGGCTGTTAGTTTGCCCCTGTAACTGTAGGTTCTCAGTGTTCTCTGGAAGGCCTTTCATTAATTTTTAATGATATGCTATGGCATGCTTTTGTTGAAAAGCCTCTTGTGGAAGATGGGATTCTTTCAAGGTCTTCGAACCTTTATGGTAAAAGTCATCATTTTTGGATTTTTCCAAAAAAATTTTTTTGTTTTTTTAAAAAGTTAAAAATACACAGAATAACATATAAATCCTAAGTATATCCATATAAGAATTTTCACAAATGGAACCTACCTATGCAGCTGCTGCTCAGTCAACAGAGAGGGCACTGCTGGTGCCTCACGGTGTTCTCTTCACTGCCAAAACCAATGTTTGCTGTGACTGCGGCACCATAGACTGCTTCTGACTGCTTCTGAACTGTCCACCATGCAGAATGGGAAAAGTCGCTTATTTATTTGAGGTCATAAGGAACACACTAAAGTGGAACTCTCCATATGCTACTGATGAATAGGATTTTCTAGCTTGAAAATACAGGTAACACTGCTATGAAGTTCTCTGGATATATTCCCTGGAGCACATACATGTGTCTCTCTGTTGGACCTGTCCCCCTGGGAGTGGAACTGCTAAGTCAAAGGTTGGACCAGTTCTTACTCTCAGGAGCAACTGTACACAGTTCAGTTCATTTGCTTCACGTTGGAGTGAGTGGTCTGTTTCATTTGTTACCATGCTAAGGCTATAATGTTAGATCATACCTCTCACTTGTACTTCCCTGGTAAATGACTTTGAGAACATCTCTAGATGCATTGATCTAAAAAATGACAAGAAAGAGTGCATTTAATGTCATTATTGCATTTAAAATGCTTAAATCGTGGGCTGTTGGGTTGCTTGGTTCCACGCTTGTCATGTCATTTTGATACATTTACTTTAAATGAAATGTGTTTAGTGACCTGGTGGTTTAATAAAAGGTTAGAAAAATAGAATTGAAACTATTTCCTCTGTTACAGCAAACTGAGAATTGTATATAATGGCTTTCTTGAGTTCTGTGAGCCATTCTCAGAAATGATTAAACCAAGGAGGGCATTGTGGAGATCTGCAGTTTACATAATGTACCTGTCAGAAGTACAGAGGACTAGCCTGGCAGTTGCCAGTGGAAACAGTGCTGCAGAGCATGTGCTTAATTAGTGGGATCTTGTGACACCAGATATATGATATGAACACTGAATGAATTGTAGGAAGAGTGTCCAGTGGGTGTCTGTTCAGAACTGGAAAATTGATTGGAATAGTAAAAACCCTCACATTTAGGATGCTGGAATTAGATGGGTATGGGTACAATAAACAATCTTTTTATCTAGTGTATCAGTCAAGTGCATTGGAAAAACAGAGCCAGTAGTTATATTATGAAAGACTATATTTGTATATAATATAGATTGTTATGTATCGAGATTGAGATCACATTATTGATTGTAAGGAAAGAATTGAGGTAGGCATTTGGGGCTGACAAGCAGAGCAGGCTGGCAACTCTGGCAGGCAATGCTATGGTTGCCAGGCGAGGCAGACCTTCTTTGGGAACAATGTTTTTTGCCCTTCTGGCCTTTCAACAGATTGGACTGGATGAGGACCACCCACATTACTCAAGATAATCTTTACTTAAAGCCAACCCGTTGTGGGTGTTAGCCACATCTAAAAAAAAAAAATCACCATGAGAGCACCTAGATTAGTAGGGTTCTGTGACTATGCTGGGAAACTTGGGACATTTAATTTGCTGAGGACAGGCTTTACCCCTGAGTTATACCCCAGGCCCTAGATGAGTGTTTGGTCAAGTTAGTACTATGGCACACCAGGTTAGTACAGGAAACTGACACCTATGGCTAGAGCTTTAAGCTGGGTAGAAAGATGTTGCAGTTGGTAGAGTCCCTGGGTCTTAGACTGCAGGTGCTAGTAGGGTCTGCCAGCCCACTGTCAGACTTGAGGGCCTTAGGAACCGTTCTGTTTGGGTGACCGTAGACGGTATACAGCGGTGTGTTATCCAGTTTTTCCCAGAGAGTTGTCCTCCCCCATTTGAGTAAATAGGACAGTTTTGATTTGAGCCTGTTTCCTTCATGCTTATTTTTAGCAAGAAGATCTGTATATTGGCTGGATTTCAAATTTTTCATAAAGAACCTGATTATTTAGAATGCAGGCCAAATGCACAGTTGTTACTGTAGAGAGGAAAGCAAACATTGCCTTCTGATTTATTCATGTGCTCAGAAAGAGAGAATGGAGACTTCGTGTACCAAATTATATTAATAAATTCGATGACTGTTAGGCTGATACTTACTTAGTGTATACCCTTGAGAATGAAAACTAATGGTTTGCCAAAACATCTCTCTAGTGTATTCTATAGCAGTTCATTTCTTCTGTTAACCTGAATAATTGCTTCTTATATAAGCAAAGATGTCACCTCTACTTAAAATGAAAACTCTTCTATGGGCTCTTTTTGAAATATTGCTGTTAGAAAAACAAAGTGAATTAGAGGTGAATCAGCCCGGAGCTGTCTCTGTCTCTGTATAACTTACATCTATCTGTCTTAGGATTTTGTACAGACTGTCACCTGTGTAAAATACGGTCCACGATCATCTGATTTTTGAGCACCATTATGTAATTATTCAAACCCAAGAAAAATAGTATCTTTGAAGACAAATTGAAATATGTGGCTTATAATTTTTTTGAATCACTAACATCTGTTCTCTTTAAAGGGCCTGAAGACCCTTTGCTTTGAGGGTGGTTTTTTTTGTCCTTGTAGTGCACCTAGCCTTGGTGCCCTGCGGTCAGACCTCATGGCACATGGTAGACAGCTGAGCAGGCATGCTGATCACCAGAGGTTCTTCATGTGTTATTTAATTTTAATTTTTTTTTTAAGTCAGTGGCTTCTGTGAAAGAGTTCCTGTGCTGTTTCCTTTCCAGGTAGCTACCCCCTTTAAAAGGCCCATGCTTCATGGAGTTGGCCCATCAGCCTTGCCACAGTTCTTTTTATTTCTGCTTCTTTTATGGACGTATTGACACCACCTCCAGAGTCCTCCATCTGAGGATTTGGGCGTCTAATTTCTTTTGGCCTGTTAGCTTTAGGGTGGATGGAGCTGCCTGGTTCTCAGCTGCTGACCCCTCACTCTCTTGACATAAGTGTGTTCAGGTGGTATTCACACTGAAGCTAGATAGGCAGGAACGCTGCAGAGTGGTGGCCTGTGCCGGCACTACATTTGGGCAAACATGACCCATTTGTGGTATGCTAGCATCTCACCTCGGACCTCATGGTCTCAAGATAGGAGCTTTGGAAAACAATGATCTTGATGTACCAGCATGAAAATTGGAGCAGCTCTCATGCTATTAAATTACTAGCTTTGCTCTTGGAACCACCCTATCAATAGCCCATCACTTTAATCTATATTAAGCATGCATCATCAGATTCTTTTTGTTTTGTTTTGTTTTTTAAAAAATAGCAGGGTCTCATATATAGCCCTGGCTAGTCTGGAACTAGCTATGTAGATCCGGCTGGCCTTGGACTCACAGAGATTCGCCCGTCTCTGCCTCCTGTGTGCTGGGACTATAGGTGGATGCCACCACGCCAGGCTAGATTCTTTTTTAAAAAAATATTTTACTTATTATTTTTATTTTATGTGTATGCATGTATTGCCTGCATGTAGGTAAATGCACCCGTGTTGTACAATGCTTGTGGAGGACAGAAGAGGTTGTTGGATCCCCTGGAACTGGAGTTATAGACAGTTGTTAGCAGCTATGTGGGTGCTGGGATTCAAACCTGGGTCTTCTTCAAGAACAGTCAGTGCTCTTAACCTCTGAGCAATCTCTCCAGCCCCAGATTCTTTTTTTTTTTTTTTTTTAATGTATATTAAAACTCATACTGAACAATAAACCCTGGGTTGCAAAAGATCTTTAAGTCCTTAAAATTTAGTGAAACTGAGCTGGGCATGATAGTGCACATCTTAAATATATACATATATTTGAATGAAGTGATAGAGAAGCAGACTTGCCTGTCTCTCTGTTCAATGAACAAAATCAGTATTTTTGCCCTTTATTTGAATATACACGCACCTTTGACAGCTACCTTGTGGAGGATGCCTTCTCAAATGTTTAGGCTAGATTCCAGGAATTTAAGAATTTTTTTTCTATAAATAAGTAGTGAGATCTACAGTTTTGTTTTATTTTGTTTAGAAACAACATAGCCTTCATTGAACTTGTAAACTAATTTAAATTTAAAAACCTTGCCGGGGGTGGTGGTGCACACCTTTAACCCCAGCGTGTGCTAGGGAGGCAGAGGCAGGTGGATCTCTGTGAGTTCAAGGCCAGCTGGGGCTACAGGGAGACCCTGTCTCAAAAAGACCACAAAAAAAAAAAAAATTTTTTTTTACGACTAATTTCTTTCAGAACATTGTCCTCTTAAATTCTTCCACTTAGTGCAAACACAATCATTTTGCTTTCTGATTCTGTTGTTGGAGTTTGAGTTGTTTGCAGCTTTCTAAGCTCTCCTCTTCCAGTAAACATAAATTGAAGAGTGAAATTTCTGGATGGTAGGGTACACCTAGCTGGACTTTTCCACAGGGGTTGTACCAGTCTGAGCTCCAGAGAACATCTGAGCATTCCATTGTTGCACATCTTCACCATCAACCTCATTTTACTTAAAAAAAATTTAAAACACGGGATGTGGGGGCCAGGGGGAGGCTGGAGAGATGATTCAGCAGTTAAGAACACTTGATGCTCTTGCAGAGGACCTGAGTTTGGGTCCCATGTTAGAAGGCACACAACTGCTTATAACTGCAGTTCCTGGGGATTCAACACCTTCTTCTGAACTCCAAAGACACCTGCATACACATGTGCATAGACATCCCACCCCATATATATGTACATAATTAAAAAATAAAATCAGTCTCTAAACTTTAGTCAAGCTCAGCTGGACATGGTGGGCATATACTATAGTAAGTCCTAGCACTAGGGAGGCAGAGGCCTGGGAATCTTTGAGTTTGAGGCCAGCAGCCTAGTCTTCATAGTAAGTTCTAGGCCAAATGAGACTACAGGGAGATCCTGTCTCAAAAAAACTAAAACAAGAAAAAAAAATTAAGTCAAACTAATAGGTATATAAAGGTGCTTTATATAGCTCTGTTTTTTGTTTGCTTGTTTCTGTTTTATGGTGGTATTGAAGATCATTCCTAGGTTTTGAGCATGTAAGGCAAGTACTCCACCTCTGAGCTGTCCAGGTTTCTCTGGTTGTTAGAGAAACTCAGCATCATTTCTTTTGTTTCATTTCCCTTATAGTTTTGTCTTTTCCTCTGGAGTGCTTGTCCTTCTTATACATTTATGAGTTTTTCATTGTATATATTTGTCTTGCTGTTGAGTTTCTATGCTCGCTTATTCTGTTTTCTTTATGGCAGCCTTTAATAAACAAGTTTTTTATTGTAATGTTGAGTCAAATTTATTATTAGTCTTTATGGTCTTCCTATTTTGTATTGTTAACCTTTAATGAAACCATAAAATATACTGTTATTGTCTACTAAAAGTTTTATAATCTTGCCTTTTACCAACACACATTAAGTTAAATTGCAATTTGTTTTTATATAAGAACGGGAATTTTTAAATATAGGAATGGGAATTCACTTTGATTTCCACATGGATGGACATGTGCAAGTACCATTGTTCAGTAACAAAGTCTTTCTACATTAATCTGAAGTTCTTGGTATGCTGTAAATCATAACAGGGAGGGCCAGTGTCTGCATTCCTTGTTTCAGAAAGTTGTGAATCTTTTTGGGCTTTTCGTTTTTAATATAAACTTTATATACAACTTGTTGAGTTCCTGAAAACATCTGTGGATGTAGATGGTGGACAAACATACATGCATGTTTAATTCTCTTTTTCTGCCCCCATAGCAATGACTTGTTTAGCCTCTGCATTTGTAAATGCATTCTTAGGAGAAGGAACCAGGCTGTCTTGGGGAATAGCTGCTGTACAGATAGAGACTTTGAAGCATATGATTTTTAGGAACTAAAGGAGTGATTTTCAAATGATAGCTGTGTGTCAAAATTATTTGCTGTATTAGTCACTTTTCTGTTGCTGTGATAGAAACATTGACCTGAGCAACTTATAGAAGGAAGAGTTAATTTGAGCTTACAGTTCCAGGGGAATTTCAGTCCGTTATGGCAGGGAGACATAGTGGCTGGAGGTGGCTGGAGCAGGAGCAGCAGAAGCTAAGCTCTCACTTCATCATCACCAGGCACAGGAAGCAAGAGAGGGCGACTGGAGATCTGGCAAGGCCTAAGAACTCTCTAAGCACCCCCCCACCTCCAGTGACATGCTTCCTCCAGGATAGCTACAGCTTCTAAAACCTCCCAAAACAGCACCACCATGTGGGGACAAAATGTCCAAATACCTGGAGCCTATGGAGGACAGTCTCATTCAAACCATCACATTTCACCCCCTGGCCCTCATAGGCTCATGACCATATAAAATGCAAAATACATTTAGTCCAACCCTAAAAGTCCCCATAGTCATTATCAGTCTCAGTACTATTCAAAAGTCCAGTCTCTTCTGAGACTCAGGTAAATAACTGTAATCCTCTACAAAATCAAAAGACAAATGACATACTCCCAACATACAGTGGAACCGAATACACTTTACCATTCCAAAAGGGAAGAATGATGGCATAGTAAGGAAATACTGGACCAAAACAAGACTGAAAACCCCAAATGCAGTAGCTCCATGTCCAACTTCTGGGACTTTATTTCCAAAGGGCTTAGATGGCTCAGCCTCTCTAGCTTTGCTGTACATAACACACATCTCTCTCTTGTGCTGGTACCACTCCGTGTATGCAGGTCTTGGCAGATGCCTCACAGCTCTGGCATCACGAACTTCTTGTGTGTGTGTGGGGGGGGGTCTTCATTGCCAAATAGGCTTCACCTTCACAGCTTCGTGCAGTGGCCTATCAGGGCCTTCTCTAGGCAGGGCACCCCTACTTCATGCTGCCTGGCCTCCGAGGCTGAAACCTCAGAGGAAGAATTGGTGATTCCCTTCACTCTTCCATCTTTCATGCCTCTAAAGCCAGCACCAGGTGAACAACACTGCCAAGTTTGACTGCAAGTTTGGGGTGGACTACAGTCTGCTTTTTCCATTTTAGAAGCTTTTCTCTTCCATGGCCCCTGTAGCATTTTCATTTCACAAGTTGGAGGCACTCTCTCCACTGTTTAAATCCTATCTCTAGGCCCCTCCTTAATCACTTTAATCTCCTTATCAAAGGGATTTTCTCTAGCACATGCCAAAGCTCCAGCATTTATCTTCCTAGCTCTCTTTTTCAATCCAAACTGTATTTCTTTCTGCCCCATTTGCTCTTTTTCACTGTAGATCTGCATAATATTCACCATTAATATCCACGTCACCATTTCAACATTAAGCTGTCTTGAAATTGCTTTTCAACTTAGCCTCAGGCAAGCTTTAGGTCTAGGGCAGACTCCAGCCAGACTCTTTGCCAAAATATCCCAAGTGCTGCTTAAGTCCTTATTTCCCTCTGGAACTACATTTACTAGAACGGTTTGTTAAGCTCTGCTTACAGCAGCAATCAACCACTCTTCTAGTCCAAACTTCCAAAGTCTTCCACATTTTTCCAAAACCCCACATGGTCAGGTTCTTCACAGCCAACAGCCCACTCTCTGGTACCAGTTACTGTTTGGGGTCTGAAAAATTTCCTGAATTGACCACTCGGACACTGAGACTCAGGAAAACTTAACTGCCTTATTGAAACTGACAGAGTGGGGATGTAGGCAGGCTCGGGAGCTGCACTGCAACTCAGAGCCATGGAAATGCAGGGTTTTTAAGCACAAAAACCACAGAGCAGGGCATTTCTATAGAAACCATGAACAGATGTACCAGGAAAGTGTTTGAACGATCTAGGGCTGATTTCCAGAGCCTTAACCTATACAGCCATTGGCTAGCTTACCTGGGGCAGATAATTCTTCCTCTTCTGCCCGGGACTGTTTCCATAGAAACCATGAACAGATGTAACAGGAAAGGGTTTGAACAATCTAGGGGATTTCCAGAGTCAGGCGGCAGGGCAGCTCTTTCTCAGAGGACAGGGAGGGGGTCTGAGGGGCACTCTTCTTCAGTCACTTTTCTGTTGCTGTGATAGAAACACTGACCAAAGCAATCTATAGAAGGAAGAGTTTATTTGACAGTTCCAGGGGAATTACAGTCCATCATGGCAGGGAGCATGGTGGCTGGAGTTGGCTGGAGCAGAAGCAGCAGAAACTAAGCTCTCACATCATCATGTAGGCACAGGAAGCAGGAGAAGGACTGGAGATCTGGCAAGGCTTAAGAACTCTCTAAGCCCAGCCCCCAGTGACATGCTTCCTCCAGGATAGCCACACCTTCTGAAACCTCCCAAAACAGCACCACCATGTGGGTACAAAAATGTCCAGATACTTGGAGCCTATGGGGGACATTTTCATTCAAACCATCACACTTGCAGATCATCTTAAAGTTTTTATGGACAAATCCAGACAGGTTGGGCCACCATGTAAATAAAAGTAGGAATTGATGGCAGTAAAAAAAGTAGTAGTAATTGGTTATAACTGAAAAAATGAATGAATAGTGTAAGTGTAATAGGGAGTGATGGTAAGGAGCTTTACAGTGGGGAAGCCTGGTGTAGATAAGCTTCAAGCAGTTAAAGTGAATGTCAACAGTGACAGCACAGAGATGGTCACAGTGTCTTTTCTGTGACGTTCTTGCTAGTCTTTGTTTTTTCATTCATTGTTTTGACTTAAAATGTTTTGAGGTATGGCATATGTACAGAAAGCTGCATAGGTCATATGTGAACAACACAATGACTTTCAAAAATTGGAACTTATGTATGAAATCAGCCTTCAGATGAAGCAGCCAATCATGGCCCCTCCAGCAGCCCCCACCTGGTTGCTCCTACTGAGTGCAGTAGTTACTTTGGCCTGGTTTGAGCTTGATGAAAATGAAAGCTTATCGTATTTTTACATCTAACTTTTTTTCTCTGAACATTGATGCTAATTCATGTCCGTTCAACTAGTGCTATTTTATCTTTTTAATTCCTGCCATATTCTGTGCCGAATTCCTTAATCTCAGTTTTCTTTCTGCTGTGGACACACGTTATAATGGTTTCTGTTTTTAGCTGCCAGGGAGCACACTACTCTGAATATCTTCATGTTGCCAGGGAGAAAAATTGCTTTTTTCTACCAGCTGTGGTGTTTATGACTCAGACTCTTGTATTGAAAGATAGATAAACAGGAGAAAAACATACAAATGTACTTAATAGAAGTTTTATGTGACCTGGAGACTTCAGAAATGAAGAGGCCAAAGAAAAAAGGATGGTGCATATTCATGAGGAATTAGATGGTGCGTGCCTGTGATTGGATGCAGAGCCTCTGTGTCTTTGTATCTCCAGAGTTAAGAACATTCCTTAAGGCACAATGAGGACACCTCTAGAATGAAGGTCTTTCTACTTCAGTGAAAGGCCAAAAACTTCTTTTATGGCCTATTTCAGGGCAGGGCACGGCAGGGCAGGGCAGGGCAGGGTGGGGCACTCAGAGTCCCCCTTTCTTCTACAGTTTTCTTGGATATCTTGGTGCTATATTTTGGGATAGCATGTTCTGAACCCCATCAATATCTTTTATTACATTTATGTGTGCATTAGTATTAGTGATATACTTAGGAGTGAAATTGATAGGTTTTAACACATGGACATGCTCAACTTTAGTATGCTGCTGAACAGTTTTTCAAAGGAGTTATTTAACTCTTACAGAATTGCAGGAAGACCTTATTTGCTACGCATCCTTGATATGACACGATTTTAAATTCTAGGCCCTCCATGCTGGGCCCTCCCATTGTAGTGTAGTTTGTAAACTTCTGATGACTAATGATTTCAGACATCTTTTATTTGTTAGCCATTTGCTTGGCTGTCATCTCTGAGCTGCCATGGTTCTCCTTGCCTCCCAGTCTTCTAACTGAGGTCATTTTCCTCCTGCAGAAGGGCCATATCCTTTATAATTTCCCGTTTGTCTGGTGATGATAAGTTCTTGGTTTATTTGCCTGAGAGTGTTTATTGTTTTCCAAAATCTTCATGGCTATATACTTTGGATTGATAACTTACCTTTCTTAGTTCATTGAGGATAACAGCTGTGTTCATTGATAACATTTGGAGGGGAGTCTGTTTTCTTGTTTTTTTAATATTTTCGGATGCTGAGCACTAAACCTAGGGCCTCACATGTGCTAAAGCAAGTGCTCTACCCCAGAGCACTTCCTCTATCCTCTGCAGCCCTTAAGATTCCTTCTATTTACTGGTCTGCAGTTTCTTTCACTCTGGTGTTTCTTGGTGGTATTTTGGCCTGCTTACTGTTTGGTGGCTTTTCTGGATTCAAAGCTTGGTATCCTTTACCCAGGGAGTCCCTCCATTATCTCACAATCCTTCTTTTGGGTAGATGTTAGACCCATGCATGTCATCCTCCATGTCTCTCTCCACCTGTTCAAGATGTATCCTAGACATTGTGTTGCACATCTAGGCCAGTATTTATCCACTTGCTGAGTTTATAAGCTACAGTTCTAATTCTTTTTCAGTTGTTTGTTTACAATCTTCTATTCATATTTTCAGCATGTGTATACACACACATACCTATGTTTTCTTTTACGTATAAACTTCATCAGCTTGGCTATTGGGTTGCAAGGGAGAAAAGGTACTGAAAGCACATTTTGGGCGAAGAAGACTGTGATTCACAGTCCCTCACATACCCATCTCCATGTATACTGTTTTAACGTTCTATTTTGAAATTATCTCAGTTCTTTTTTTAAGTTACAGAAACAAGTCAGTTTTCAATGCCCTTTTACGCCTTTCCCTGAATATTGATTATAGTAAAATGACCCAAATCAGGAAGTGAACATTGATATAGTGCTATTAGCTAATGCCCACATCATATTTGTGTTCCATCACTCCTCCAGTGATGTGTTCTGGCTGGCCTGTGAGCCCATCTAGGATAAATATTGATTTTAGTCATTATGTGTCTGTCTTTTAATGTGTGTGTGTGTGTGCGTGTGTGTGTGTGTGTGTGTGTTCTTCAGATAGTGGCTTTTTGGTATCTGTTATTCTTTCTATCCTTATCTATTGAAGAGCTTGAATTTCTCTATTTATATTTGCATTTGGTTACTTTTTTTTTTTAAAGTTAGCATGGACTTCGTGAATCTTTGAGCGATTCTATGATAGAATCTCTTATTATGAGTTGTAATCATTCAGTATACTTTGTAATTTTAGTATTTAATGTTCTCTGGATTTGGCCTTTTCCAGTTAGGTTTCAGTGCCCTTTTGATGAGTCCCCATCTTAGTACTGTACTCCTTTTATGGCATCATGAAGTGTTCCAGACTTGCTTGGCATATTCCTGGCTGTGGTTTTTCCAGCCTGGTGTTTTTCTACGTGGCCTTGGGTCTTAGTGTTAGAGAACCCTGTTTAGAAACCAGTGTGTGGATGGTGGGTGTACTTGTTGCTGCTTAGGTATCATCTGAAGGATGAAGGTAGGAGACAGATGTGCATGTACACATAGCCATATATTTGTATCTTTAGCCATATGTCAGGGTGTCACACACATATTAATACCATTATTTCACAGTAATGTCTGAGTCAGGTGTGATAACCCAAAGGTCATCTGGTCCTTTTTCCCACCTAGTCTTTAGCCTCAATATTTATAGTCAAGACTCAGGTTTCCAGTGACAGCTCTTCTGTAGTCCCTTCAGGGAGGCTGTGATATATTTATAATGTGGCTAATTTGTTCATTTCTGTTCCATTTGGGCTTCTTCTAACATTTGGGTTCGTCTTCATTGTTTATTTTTAATATTTTTAGATGGGGTCTTGTGTTACTCAAACTGGACTCACAGTTCTGGACTCACATGATCCTCCTACCTGGTTTTCAAGTGCTGGGACTTGAAACATGTATATGACCATGCTCAGAAATTACTTGAATTTATATTTGTTAAACATTACCATGACAGTAAATATCAAAAGTATGAAAAGCTTGGAGATGTGACATGCCCCATCTTTTACTTATATTCCATTCTCATTCCTGGTTCCTCTCCCCAGGGTTCTTACTTTGCCCTTCTATAATCATTCACAATTCAGAATCATCCCCTCTTCCCCTGTGGCAATTCTCCTTTCCCATTCTCTCTCCTTCTGGTGTGAATGGTTCCCTCCCGCCATTCACATTCCCTCCATTGACATTCTCATGGCACTTGTACCTCTGTAGCATCTATGACATTACAGAGCATTGGCCAGCTTCTCTGAACCAGGGCCTCCTATAAGACAGGGTCTCAATCTCTGTCTGCAGCTTTGCACATTCCAGCTTCTTGCAGGTGTCAGTTATGCAGTAGAGTGAACAGATTTTGCCTCCTTTCAGGGATTTTCTTTTCTTTCCTCCCCTTTTCATTTCACTGACAGAGCCCCCAGGAGCAGAGTGTAAATCTGTGCACTAGTCCCTGTGAACTCTTGTCCCTTCTGCTGCATCATCTGCGCCTCTCAATCATTTTTTTTTGCCACCCTGATAACTTAATGACTTTCTATGACCCCTGAAAAGTATAACATTGGATTAAAACTTGAAAGTGGTGAAATATATTACCACTCTTTCTGATGAGACTATCTCAAGATACAGAAATTGTTTAAAGCAAGCAGGCCTAGAAAGTCAAGATTGTATTATGGACCTAGTTTGTTTCTTACTTGAAAAATTGAAACTAAGTTTAATGTGTTAGGATTGGAAGAAATTATTGTACTGGAAATGCATTTCCTTCAACAGTTCTTTATAAGTCTTAGTATACTTTAAAGTTGTCACTAATTTTTTTTTAATTTTTATTTTTATATGTATGAGTGTATTGCCTACACGTATGTGAGTGCACCCGTGTCGTGCAATGCTGCGGAGGTCAGAAGAAGGCTTCGGATTCCCCTGGAACGTCATGTGGGTGCTGGGAATCGAACCTGGGTCCTCTGCATGAGCAGTCAGTGCTCTTAACCACTGAGCCAACTCTCCATCCCCAGTTGTCACTAATTTTAAGCAAGATCAGTGGCCTCTGAAATTGTGTTTCTGAGCTGCTTGTGGTGCTTTCTATTCTGATGGGCTTGTTCAGCAGATTGTGGAAATGCAGGGCCTTATCCTGGGTCTCTTCGCTTGCCCGTCTGTCACTCTTCCCCTCTGTATGGCCATTACCTCCTGCCACTTCAGGGTTTTCTGCACTCACACCTCCTTCTCCAGAATCCTGTGTGCAACTTGGGAGATGGTTCAGTGTAGACCTCACACTGACGAAGATGGGGCTTCAGGAGACTGCTGGGGGAGCACAGGCTCTACTGCATCACTGTTGGCCTTATAATGAAGCATCCATTAAGTGATGCGGTCCATGTTCCTTATGTATGACAACTGTTAAGACGTGCTACTCCTATTCAGAATGAAGACAGGCGAATCATAAATACCGTGGTGACATTTCCCACATAAAACATAACTGTGAAGATACCTCTGAATTTCGGGAATCCAGTATTAGCTGCTACCTCCCCCTAGCCTCACCTGTTCTGAACTTTATAGAAAGGAATTGTGTAGTATGTTCTCTTGTGTGTGGATTCCTGTGTCAGTGTTACATTTGGGAGATGTGATATTCATCAGTATTGTATTGCTCTGGTTCGTTTGTTTCCTTTGCTCTGTAGCAGGCAAGGGTATAGCCTGTATGTTGCAAATAAAATGTTATTGGAACAACCAAATTCACATTGTCTCTGACTGTTTTTATACTTCAGAGGCAGGCCAGGTAGAAGAGATGGGATAGAGACCTTATAGGCAGAAAGCATAGCATACTCTTTGCTTTTTACAGAGAGTTGATTGATTCCTCTTTTTTAATATTCCAGTGTCTAACTGTGTCTTGGTTTATTACCATATTTTGCCCTTTACTAATAATGGTTCTTGGGATAGTTTTAAGTATCTTAGGGATCTATGCATGTGTATTCCTAGCAGGCGGTTACCCAGGACCACAGGGTATGTTTGTATTCTGCTTTATTAGATGCTATCAAACAGTTTTCTAGTTTCCACAACCACCAGCAGCATAGGAGAATTAAGTTGTTGCCATCCTGAGACTGTTGACATAACATGAACACAGTTCTCACCTCAGGGTGAGAAGAGGGAAGGGAAAGATAAAATAGCTTATTCTTGAGTCAGATACCAAGTGGCCATGGCTCAGGAACACCGATTCAGTTTGCCTCAAGTAACATGTTCCAGTGTGGTAACAGTTTTATTAAGTTTGACAAAACAAAGGAAAGTAATAAATCAAGGTATTTTTCAAATGCATTGCTGGAAACTTCGGGAAGGTTGATTGTAGCAGAGAGGCAAAATCTTTGCTGTAGGTCTCAGATTTTAACATTCTGTTAACATTCTTAGCTTTGGGGCTAGTGGAAGCTACCGGTCTATTAATATACATTCCAAGTTGGATCAGACACAGAGGTGGGTGATAGGTGGTTATTGAGGGGACTAATGGTAGCCCAAGAGGTTTTTTTTTATCTTTAATATTCCAACTCTCCACAATCACAAAATTCTAATCAATCAGCTTTGTGAAATCTTAAGACAGGCATTTTTTTGTGGGGGAGGGGTTCAGTTCATACTTGATATTGCTTGAGGTCTAAGTTCTAGCCATTTTGACCAGTGTGTATACCTTGCTGAATTTCCCCAAGTGGAACATAATACCATCGTGCTTTTACTTGTGTTCTGATGGTGGTGGATAGTCTGGGTGCGTATGCAAATGCATGCAGGCCAATTTGATGCCCCTCTCTTTCATTGTTTGTCTTGCTTTGTGGCAGTTCTTCATATATTTGGAATGGGTTCCTGGGTAGTAGATATAGCTGTTGCAAATACTCTGTTCTGAAGCTTGCACCTTGCCTCCTTTCACAGCTGTTCAAACTTGCTTTTTAAAGTGCCATTGCTAATGCAAGAAGACGTACCCACTACCAGGAAGCACCATTGTCTTAAAATTTTGTTTTCAGGTCTGCACTAGTTTTATTTCTGTTGTGATGAAACACCCTCACCAAAAGCAACTTAGAGGACGAAGGGGATCATTTTGACTCACAGTTCCAGGTTATGGTTGATCATTAATGGGAAGTGAAGGCATGAATGAAAGTAGCTAATCACATCACACCCACAGTGTGAGAAGGGAAATGGATGTCCCCCTGCTTCCTGCTTCTGCTCTGGTATCCTATGTAGTGCAGAACTCCCTGCCCAGGGAATGCTGTTGCCCACAGTGGCTGGATCTTCCTATATCAATTATCAATGAAGACAGTCTTCCAGACATACCCATAGGCCAACCTGATCTAAAGAGTTCGTCAGTTGGAACTCTCTTTTCAGTTGAGTTTTGGCTGTGACAAGTTGACATTTAAAACTTATCATTGCAAGGTTTTTAAAATTGAGAGTGTGGGGGCTGGAGAGATGGCTCAGTGGTTAAGAGCACTGACTACTCTTGCAGAGGACCTGGATTTGATTCCCAGCACCCACGAACTGTCCTTAACTCCAGTTCCAGGGGAATCTGAAGCACTCTTCTGACCTCCGCTGCATTGCACGACACGGGTGCACTCACATACATGCAGGCAATATACTCATACACGTAAAATAATAAAATAAAAAATTGAGAGTGTGGTTTCCTGTGTTTTTTGATGATTTTATTAATACATTTCCTATGTTTGTCACTGTGTTGCCCATGCTAGCTTCAAACTCCCAGGTTCACGTAATTCTCCCGCCTCAGCCTCCCAAGTGGCTGGGGCACAGGCACAGTGTTCCCCACACTGGGCTTCAGCTGTTGTACCGTTACTTGTTCTGGGGTTTGGGCAGGGGAAACACTCTTAGATTTCATTTGAGAATACTAAAAGCTATTCAATATCTACAGTCTTTGATTCTGTGGATGTGTTGCTCAGCATTCCATAATTTGCTGAATATTCAAAGATTTTATGAAGTAAGATGATAGAGTGTAAATACTTGAATCAGAATACTATTTTTCTGCTGAGAACTACTTCCTTAGGTTCTTGAGTTTAGAGATTTAGAAATTGAAGCTGATTTATCTAGCTTTATGTTACATCAGACTGCGTAGGTTAATTGTATATTGTGGGGGTCAAGCTACAAGCTCTTTTTATGTTTTCTTCTAAATACGTGATTATTTTTATTTTCTGTGTATGAGTGTATTGCTTGCATGTATGTAAGTGCACCTGTGTTGTGCAATGCTGCTGTGATCAGAAAAGGGCATCGAATTTCCCCAGAACTGCAGTTGCAGACAGTTGTTAACTACCACATGGGTGCTGGGAGCCAAACCTAAGTCCTCTGCAAAAACAGCCAGTGTTCTTAACCTCTGAGCCATCTCTCTAACCCTTTGTTTTTTTAAAGCTACATAATGTTCAAGGTCCATGCAGCATTTTCCCCTCTTTGTTGTAGGAGTCCAGGGCAATATCACTTGATTAAACCTGTTGCACATTTTGAACCTGGGGCTGGGGAGATTACTGAGAGGTTAAAGCACTTGCAGCACTTCAGACCTGGGTTCTATTTCCAGCACGCACATTGGGTGACTCACAACCACCTTTAACCCGAGCTTCTGGGGATCCAGGGCCCTCTTCTGACCACCATAGTCACTGAATACATGTGCACATACATAGACATAGACACATACACATAGATAAAAATAAATTTAAAAAGAAAGATCTACAGTTGATGCAGATAATCTCAGAGATATTTATGATGCTCTAATACTGTAGATATCTCCACTTTTAACCTAATTGTAGCTGCTTTCTTCAAGAAGACTGGCTTGTCCTTTCAGAAAAGGTAAGACTGTTAAAGTTATATAAGCAACATTTCTTATGCTTTTTAACAGATTGTGCATTTCTAGTGTGGTTGCTGCTACTGTCTTAAGCTGCTGGAGCCATGGCAGGAGAATATAGTAAGTGACCATGCCACACTTCACATACTTAACACAGTGTTAACCCCTGTGTTCGAATCTCTTCCTGTCCCCTCCCTGGGGATGGAGCCCCTAGCTGCATGCTGGGCAAGTGTCCGCCACATAGTTACACTCCTGGCATTTCTGCTTCAATTTTCTGAGTGGAGAGATAAAAATATAAAAATAAGAAGAAACTTAATTTCATTTCCTCAAAGGAATCAATTCATTTGCACACCTGTGTTTTGAGTCTTTAGTTTTATATACAGATATATCCTGATAGTCATCTCTTTCAAATATGCACATTATTTGCCTGGACTGCTCCCCGTAAATGGCAGCAGAGTGGACATGAGGGTTGTATCCACATCACACATCCCATCTATTTCCCTGTGTCACGGGTTTGAGAAACAGGCTGTAAATTCAAGGGTGGGTCCTGATGAGCTGCAGTCCCATCCTGCCTTGTGCACAATTGCTTCACCAACTCTGGCTCCTTTGGCTACTCTGGGATGCTGCCTGACCAGGGGGATGGTCAGGGACAGTCCTATACGCCTGTTCTAACCAGTGAGACCCTGTGGCAGATGTGTCTGGTGCTTGTAGATGAAGTCTTCTCATATGTAGGGCCGAGCTCCAGGAAGCTGCTTTCTCTTGGATGGTATTATGTGTGGTGTGAGGTCTAGTGTGACTGTGGCCTGCTGGCTCCCAGCCTGGGCAAGAAACCACACAGGGTGGAGGACAGAGTCCAGAATCCAGGGCAACTAGCCTTGAAGCCTGTCCGTTTTCTGGACGTCTAGTATTTGTGCCAATTCATTTCCTTTATATTAAAGCCAGATTGAGTTGGGAGCCAAAACATCCGAAGTGATTCACTTAATCTCCATTTTATTTTTAGTAATCCATTAGTTTCTCCCCAGGGAATGTGGGAGTAATTGCGAAGCAAGGCAGAATAATACCATTAAGTTAAACTGGCACAGTGTGTTGGTGTTGACTGGCACCCTCTTCGTTCCTAGCAGGGAGTTAGCTGGTTGTTAGTATGCGCAAACATGGGAATAAAATATATCACTTTCAGATTCTCTTTTTTTTCACCCAAAGTTTTTGCCTCATAACTTCCTTGGGCCACAAATGCTGAAAAGGGTCTAAGACTGTAGGCATGAAACTTGAAAAATGTGCACTGGGCAGGACAAGGCTGTTTGTGTTTTCCTAGACCAGCTTGTACCCCTACTTCTAATCCTTCTTACTGTTCTTAAAAAATTAATCAGGGTATTTCCAGCAGAAAACCAGTGTGAAGAAGAACAGAACACTTAAACTCCTATTTCTTTTCTCTGCCCCCAGGAAACTGCTGTTCTCACTTTGTGTTATTCCCATGAATCTGTGGTTCTATCACATGCATATCATGTGACTTCTTTGTGGGGTGGGGGGGGGTATGCTTTTTGTTTGGCTGCCTTTGTTTTCTTTTTTTGAGAGGAGACTTATGTTTCTGAGGCTGGCCCTGAACTTGATGCAGCCAAGGCTGGCTTGCTTGCTACCTCCTACCTCCACTTCCCAAATGCTGGTATTACAGCCATGTGTCACCATGCCTGACTCATGTGCTTTTTAACTTTTGGAGCATGCAGATGCTGTGTGCTGTTCTTTAAAATCACAAAGGAGTTTCGAATACATCCTGAGTCAGTGAAAGAGCTGTAATTTGTTCATAGACACTTGTCAAAGATCTGTTAGTAAGCATTCCAGTGATATGTAATAAAACACGCTAGCCTTCAAATGGTTGCTGAGTCTGCATCTACACAGAGACGTTTTATTTTGCTTGCCAAAACTCTTTCCTCAGCTTCTTGCTCTGTCACTCAGCTCTCTTTCTGTCCCGTCTGCATCCTGTGGAGGTATAGAATGTGCAGGACTGTCACCCATGAGCAGTTTCTTCAATAGCTTTATTCAGCACGTGGTCAGGGTGCATGCTTTTGGTCAACTGAATCTGTGTATTTTTTTCTTCTGCACTGTAGCAGGTCAGCTGTCGGCCTACAGAGCATCCTTCTGGGTCCTCTACACTAGCGGCTTTGTCGTTCTGCTTCCATTGGTGGCAGTGGTCACAGAAGAGACATCTCTTCAGAACTGACCACAACCATCCTCTGTAACAGTACCTGGGTCACTTGGAGCCGCCTCAGAAGCACCATTGTGCCTTTCCTCTGTGACTCAGTGTTGGGTCTTAGAGATCATATTATATCATTTTTGACAGAAATATGGCTTACATCATTTTACTTCCATGTTATAAAAAGCTTCTTTTACTGCTGGAGGACTTTTAGCCTTTCTTGTTTGGAATGCTGCCTCCAGGAATCAGAGTCGTCTAATAGTTCATTCAGAATACATTAGCATTCACCTAAGGAACTTACTGATAAAGTGTTGAAGAGGATTTCTGTTATTTTGTGGTTTCATTTTTATTTAAATGTTTAGCATTTGGGAAAAAAGAGCAAACTTAAAAGATTTTGCTTTCTCCATATATTTTTTTTAACCTGTGCTGGAAGAAAATCAACATCTTTTATCGAAATTAAATGTCAGGTTTTTGCATTTCATGCATGCGTTTTTGGTGTTGTGAAAAGGATGGATTCTTTAAAAAAAATTTCTTTAACTTTAACCCCCCCCCACTCTAGACCCAGAATATTTTATAAGATTTTATTTTATGTGTATGAGTGTATTGCCTGCATAATATGTAAATGTGCTATGTGCATTCCTGGTGCTTGCAGAAGCCAGAAGAGGGTATCAGATCCTCTAGAACTGGAGTTAGGAACAGTTGTGAGCCACCACGTTGGTGCTAGGAACTGAACCTAGCCTTGTGCAAGAGCTGCCAGAGCCAGCCTTACTTACATAATGAGATCCTTTTTTTTTAAAAAAAATTAAAGGTTGCCCATGTTAGATTGTAGATAGAAAATAGAAATACTCAATCCATGAAACCCTTAAAAATACACTAGATCTTAAGCATTTGGTGGCAGCGTACCATGTTCAGGATAATGCAGGCTTGGTGGTGCACACCTTTAATCCAGCACTTGGGAGGCAGAGGCAGGTGGATCTCTGTGAGTTCAAGGCTATCCTGGCCTACTATCAAGCCAGTTGGGACTACATAGTCAGATCCTGCCAAATAAGTAAATGTTTTTAAAAAGTTGAAAATAAAGGTGTCATTTTGATTGTCATTTGATTCAAGATATTTAAGTTATAAGCTCTTAATATGCTTTATATCTGTTCTCTTGCTTAAACAACTTTGGTGTTATGTTTGGTTGTTAAGGAAAATAACACCCATTGAAATCTTTCTTTACAAAAATCAGTTCCGCGCACACTCTTGTTTGCTGTAGAATGGATCTTCTTTTTCTTTTTAGCATAGAGAGAGACTTGCAGGCTTGGGTTCTCTTTCCTTGAAATGAAGTGGATCCTTTGGAGGCATGGGCAGGGGTCTGAGGAGCTGCTGGACAGTGACTCTGCACCCTTGCTGACTGGAAGGCTCTGGCCATAGCCCATTCAGCCTGGGAAAGCAGCACATGAATCACTGGCACAGATTATCAAGAATACTTTCTACCACTTGTTCTGGATTGAGGGAATTAGAAAAGGAGCTGTCTTGGAGTTTGGAGGTAATATAGCAGGTGATTTTTCTTTGGTGAAAACAGCTCTCTCCCCCACTGAGTGAAAAGCAATGACTGCATTTGTAGCAGTTCTGAATTCTGGGTCTGTTCTAGAAGGGTGCTTCTGACCTCATACCTTTCTTTTGTGAGGATGATGGGAACTGTTGGCAGTCTCCCCACTCCTATTTAGTGCTCCTCTCACACCTTTCTGGAAGGGAATTGTAGGAATCACCTTGCATCCTGGCAGGCCTGGCACCATTGAGGCTATGGGACACCTGAACACTCGGTCTGGTTTGCTTCCAACTGACTTGCTTCATTTCCATAGCTTTTACTGCTAGAATGGAAATTTGATATTCTTTCCTTTTCTTGACATGATGGCTCAGCTGACTTACTGAGACCTGTTAGCTACCTAGGAATGAAAGGGATGAACATGTTCATTAAATAAAGATTAAATCTCTATTTTTCCTAATAGTGTTATATATTTTAATCCATATATTAAAAAGGTAAAACATTTTCTTGTTTCAATATATTTTATAGCAAAAGTTTAAAATAATCATATTCTAAAGTTGCAGACATTTATAAGTCATTGCAGGATGGAGATAAGATATATCCTCTTCTTAGATATAGAATAAGTCTTTTTTAAAAAAATGTTTATTTTTATTTTATGTGTATGAGTGTACTGCCTGTGTGTATGTGAGTGCACCCTTGTTGTGCAATGCCGCGGAGGTCGGAAGAGGGCTTCTGATTCCCCTGGAACTGGAGTTAAGGACAGTTCGTAGCCGCCATGTGGGTGCTGGGAATCGAACCCAGGTCCTCTGCAAGAGCAGTCAGTGCTCTTAACCGCTGAGGCATCTCTCTACCACCACCCCCCCCCTTTTAAAAAAGTATTTTATTTATTTTTAAGAGTCTTTTAATTAGGTTTTTCTTCTGGTTTCTTTGAGCTTGTGTTGGGAGTTTTTCCCATCCCTTCTTATCTGTCAGTGGTTTCAGCCCTGTAGAAAATTGGTAAGCAGATATATCTATTCAGTAGCAAAAGTCCAGCTATTCCCCTTGGCAGTGTGAGTTGACTCTCTGGTGTGGATACATCTCTTTTCCTGCCGGCCTGTGTGGGTGGGTGTCTGAGAGGATTGCATATTTTGGCAGGAAGTAGAAGAAAGGCCTAGCTGGCTTCCTGTTAGCCTTTTAGAGGCACAACCACTGCTTTGTGTCAGAGTGTGTGAGCATACGTGTGAGTTGGTTGTTGTCTTTCTTAATCTAGAGCATTGCTGTTTGTTAGAATTCATCCTGTTTTGGAGTTGTTGAAAACCAGTTGTACAGATTATAAAGCTATTAATACATCTGCTAGATTAAAAGATTTAGGGCTTCTAAAGAACTGATAATACTTTTTGTCAGTGATAAAATTCCTTATTGGTTAAGATCAGTTTTCTGATAGAAATCTCAAAGCCTTCACACTAGAGGTTTAGTCTGTATTAAAAGGAGTGCTTGTTCACTTAAGAACTGGGGCCCTACTTCTCACATGGGCTTGTGTAGTACCCAATTAACCTCTCAGTTATTAACTTTTTTGTAATTAGGAACAGAGAGACCATCCTGTAGTACCCAAAACAAATCACCTCAATGCCTCTAGTTTGCATGTTGTATAAATAATTGGTCATTAGCTAGTGTCTGTTTACAGGGTGCATCATGGATTAGAAGGTTCACCAGTAGTGGGAATGTAGTAACATCATTACTTGGGTGAATTATTTCATCCATGGTGGCGAATATCTCTTGTGGATGCAGCAAATGTAAGGGGCAGGGTATATAAGGAGAGTTGATAACTGATTATATCTCTTTGGGAGGGGGTCTTTTTGAGACAGGATCTCCCTGTAGCCCCAACTGGCCTGGAACTCACTATGTAGACCAGGCTGGCCTTGAACTTACAGAAATATGCCTGCCTCTGCCTCCCAAGTGCTGGGACTAAAGACGTGTGCCACCACCCGTGGCTGACTATATCTTTTTAAATTTTTTTTTTTTTTTACTTTTTGTGAATTTCATGCAATATACCCTGATCATATTTAGATCTCCTCCCATAACTGTACTTTCTAATCCCCCACAAAATTCCTGTACTCTAATATATGTGTGTGTATAGATTTGTGTATATACATAAATATTAAGGCCTATAGAGTTAGGTTTGTGTCCCCAAATGCCATTAGGTGTGGGTTCATCCACTGGAGTCTGGTCAAGACTCCAGACTAAGACTCTCTCCCTTAAATGAGACTGAATCTCCCCTTCCCAGCAGTCACTGGTTGCCAGTAGTTCCTCAGAGAGGGCTGAAGATTCTTAACCTACTTCCCCAAGTCTGTGTTCAGATTTTGTCATGACTTGAGCTGATGTGGGACTTGGCCTTGCTGTCAACATTGCTGTGAGTTCATAGACTTGATTATATTGTACCCCTCCTTTAGAAACAAATAGCTTTCTTAGTTTTTCTGAATGAAAGCAAATCCTTGAAGATAGCTTCCCACTTCCTTTTTTTCTTTTTCTTTCCATTTTTATCCCAAAGCAATTGATTAGAAGTAGTTCGGTCTCTGGCATTAGGGGTCCTTTCTGTAATCTGGAAAGCCCTTCAAACAGTGTGAACAGATTGGCCATCTGTCTCTGTTTGAATACTTGGACCCAATGTATTACTGCTGCACAGTGGCCTTGATTTGAAGATGGAGAAGCCAGTGCATGCCGTCTACCGAGTATGTGATGTCCTCGTTGTAAAGATTCAGGCTGCCATCCAGCATTCATTGTTGTGACTCTGAACTGCTCTTGTTGTTGTTTTGCTTTGTTTTTTGAGACAAGGTCTTACTGTGTAACTCGGCTGTCCTGTAGTTCACTGTGTAGTCCAGGCTAGTCTCAAACTTGTGATATTCCCTCTGCCTGAGTGCTGGAATTACAGCTGTGGCCCTTGTAGTCATTCTTTAACTGGGTTTTGATGATCATGTAGAACAACATCTTTTTGGTATATTTGCTCAAAGTATTAAGAGAATCTCAAGTAGTCTGATCTTAGCAAGTTTTAGAATAGCTTTAAAAATTACACATTCATGTAAAAAATGTAGGAAAGACACAGGTAAACATAAAGAAAAGATTGAAAACCACCTGTGATTTTTACCATCCAGACATGGCCATTATTGACTCACCTGATAATGTGCTCATGGAACACAGTATACTGCTGAAGGCTGTGGGGACGTGGATAGCACACTCATTACCTAGAGACTGTCCTGAGGCTGTGAAGGCAGCCACAGAGTCCTGGTAAGTGTGAAGCACTTAGTGTCTGGAGAAAGCAAACATTTGTCTACTGGTTGTGACTTTCTGTCATTGCAGGAAGATAGAACCTACTCAGGAAGCAGGGCTCAGCTTGTTCTGGTTAACTTTTGTTTCCACTGATCTTTCGGGAGAGATCTTGTGTAGAGCACATTTCTCCGTGTGAGTGTGTGTCTTTGTGAGACACATTAAACAAGTTGCTTTAGAGAAAGAACAGAAACATACTTTGGAAAAGGTATCTGCTCCCATGATAAAGGAAAGAAGAATCACTGAAGACTGTGTATGATAGTTATTGAGGGCTAATTGAGGGTCTGAGTCCCTCTGGGATTTTGAAGCTTCTCTCTAGTTTACGTTACTTGTCCCTTGTTGCATTCTGAGAGGTGCCCCCTTTTCTCTGAGTACCCTTCTCCTGGGCTATATCCGTTTCAGAGAATGTAATAGAGCTGGGTTTTAAATAGCTAAATAGGGAACTGTGCACTGACCCTTCCGATTATTCCACTGGCGTTTTGTCTTGCTTCAGTGTACCGTAACTTGGACTGTCGTCTGGATTTCAGACATCTCCCTTGATCAGAAAGTATCTGTCCTTTGTGAGGTTTTGATGGTTTCTCAGCACTTGTTTGCTGACCTTCTCCAATGCTGCGAATAGCTTGGATGCTGGCAGCCCTCTCACTACCGGTAGGCTTCTTTGAGTGTCTGGACTCAACAGAGGCTTTCTCCCTGAGCCATGATGTACTTCGTGTTGGCCAGCAAGGGCCCCCTCTGTTCTGTCCTAGGGCCTTTGCAGCATTGTCCCCTGCTCTCTCTGCCAAGGGCTCAAAGTTGCTCTCAAGGAAGTCTGCCCTTTATGGTGTCATTTAGTTTGGGAGCAGCTGTCTGTCTGGTTTGCCCTTTCTCCTTCAGGTCTCTGTGCCGCTCCAGGTCTGCAAGCCACGGCCTCCTGCAGTTTTCCACTTTCCTGATGCTGAAGGCAGGCCCAGCGCTCTGGGGAGGAGTGTCCGCTGTCTCTTCTGTATAAACAGAGGGGCAAAGTAGACCATGCCTTTTTAAGTTTCAGTGAGGGGGTGGAGGGGAGGGAGGGAGTGTGTATGTGTGTGTTCTGGCTTGCCAGAGAGAGAGGGGG
>NW_008359461.1:893261-917565 GCF_000622305.1 Nannospalax galili
GGGGAGAGAGAGGAGAATTTGAGGAATCTGTTCTCTTCATCTCTTCAGTACTTTGAGTACTGAGGGTCTTTTTGTTCCAGACCCTATGTCACTGCATTTGCCAGGTTGCATTCGTGTCTGGGAGACCACAACCGTCTGCACACGGCTTCTTACCCACAGATACTCAGCTATTTGTCACCATGAGAAGTGACTATCTTGATTCTGTTCATTTTTCCACCACAAGTGGAGGATCTTGTTTATCCTGTCACCATTAGGAGGCCACTGCTTTTTGTGGGGTATCTGTGAACCACCTGCTCAGGGACGTGCTCATTCTTCTTCCTGGTCCATTTTCCCAAAGGAGGTAACAAATATGAAGTGCTCTTTAGTAAGCCTTGAAGTGTCTTAAGTGGGAAAGAGCACTGTCCTGACTGTTGTCCTCTGCCTGAGGGCCCAGTGTACATATTCTCTGCTCAGGTCATGGCCTCTGTCTGAGAATCAGCTGATTTTAACAATATGTTTTCCAGAGAATAGCTAGTTTTTTATTGTCAGCTTTTTACCTGCTTGACCTTTTTGAAGAGAAAAACTTTGACATTGAACAGATGTGTCATACATCACATTAAAAGGAGTTGCTGATATTGCATAGTATTTACAAACAGAAGAGTCTCTACCCATTATACATAGGAGTAAGTTTTCTGTTGACAATGACCGTGGAGTTCTTGGCCAGAAGAAAAATGACTCGCTTTTGTAAAGACTATTTCAGAGTCTCAGTATAACTTCTCTTTCAGACTGTTCCTCTGATTCGAACTTGGAGCCTTTACAGAGCTCCTTTGTAGAATGTTGCTGTTTGTCGATTGAACTGTTCCCCACAGGCTTTTCAGCTTATACCCATCAACGTGAAATACTGATTGTGGAGGGATGTGTGACCTAGACCATGGAAATGGAATTTGTAGGGGGAATTAAAGGGGGGGAAAGTATCCTCCCTTGAAAGAAACCAGGTAATTAAAGATAGGATGAGGCTGCAAAGCGGAGCTGTGGCTCTCTGTGTGAACTCAGTATCTGTGGGTGAAGAAGTGCCTCTTGTTGCAAGATACCCTGTGAGTACCTCTTTAGGGGCGGCGCCATCTCACGTTTAGAAGCCAGCTGACAAAGTGCCTCCTCCTTGGCAGAGCTTCTCATCAGAAGTGCTGTCTTGCACTTCATAGTAAACCTGTGTTGCCTCTAATAGGGAGCTCTAAAAATGCCATATCATGGAGATTTGACATTCCTTGTGGCGGTCAATCACTCATAGTGAAAGAAAGCCTCTTGGAATCGCTGCAGAGCACTAATGGCTTGCTCTCAGAAGCTTATTCTGCTGAGGGAAGAGATGGGCTGATTGTTATTGTGTTGTGGAACTGCCTGGTTGGGAGCAGTTCTGCACTCCCCTGGATGCTTTTTCCTGGCCACTAGATACCAAGATGCTATGAAAGTCTTGGATAAAGCTGATTCACAGAATTTGTTTTCAGGAACTTTATAGTTTCTTAAAGCATAGTGCAGGGCTAATAGCACAGTGGTAGAGTGCTTACTTAGAGTGCATGAGGCTCCGAGTTCAAGCCTTTGCACGGGGGGGGAGGGTCATCCAAGTATAATTAATAGTTAGGACTAACAAAAATAAATTATGCCATTCAAGTGATGTCTTTGTCAAGTGAGAAAATGATGGTGTACAGGAGGGGAAATGCTTGATTCTCCCAGACAGGCTCTCATGTGATCGTGATTAGCTTTTCCCTAAGGACTAGTCATTTTGAACATCCTTTTATGTATGCTTAATGGCTATTTTTATGGTCATTGTCTTTATTATTTTTTGGTCATGACTTTCTAAATTGTTACTGTATTATTGTTGATTTATGAGGTTTTACATACACATGTATATATATCCTGGATGTGACTCCTTTGTCCAGTCCTCTTCCTCAGTGGTAGCTTGTCTGGTCATTGTTTAAATATCTCTTGTTGAGCAGGAAATTTAATTCTAAGAAATGTTCATATACCTAGTAGTGGGCAGATTATTTCAAGAGTCTTTAGGGTTTTATCTTTATGTTTGGGTTGAGTTAGGCTTATATTTATTTTATATTTAGGTTGATGGCCCGTCTCTAATTTGTTGTGTGTAGGAAATGAGGCAGCTGTTAAGGTTTGCTCTTTTCTGTTTGTTTTAATGTGATACCCAGTACCTTTTGTTGGAAAGAATTTTCTTTTCCTATTGAACTTAGTTGATGACTAGCTTGAAAGTAGTTGGCCATTTATGTGTGTGTTCTGTTCTGCTGGGCCTGCTTGTCCTTTCTTATACCCGTAGTATACTGTAGATATATAATGTTGTGAAATTAAATAGTTTAATCTTTGCTTTTGTCACTTTGCATTATAGATTCTTTACAAAATTTTCTATGAAGCTTCAACTTGTGTATGTGTTGTGAATAAAAGCCTACTAGATTTTGAATGAAATTTCATTTGATCCTGTTTTTCAACTTGTAGAGAATAAATAATCTAAAATAGCGCATCTCTGTCAGTGAATTGCTCCACTTAATTCCTTTCAGCCGTGTTTTGTAGATTTCAGTATAGACTGTTTGCATATCTTTCATTCGTTTTATTAGATATATTGGATTTTTTAGTGTTCCTATAAGTATTTTTAAAATTCATTTTATTTATTTGCTTGTGTACAAGCATTCAGTTGCTACCTGTATATTGACCTGAAATCCCGCAAACCTTCAAAATGCACCTGCTAGTTGTAATGTTGTTTTTGTATTTTACCATGCTGTGGACATAGTGTATCACCGTGATTGACATCTGTGGATAATGGCACTTTGACTTTTGCCTTCCTTGCCTTTGTATCTTAAAAGTTTTCCTTTTCTGACTTCATTGACCGACACTGCTTACTAGAGGTGCTAGTCTCCAATCTTAGGGCTTCACCGGCAGGTCAGTGTAAGCATTTACAGTGAGGCTGCTTCTCTCATGCCCTGTAATTGCCTGATCTCAGTTTCCACTCAGAAGTGTTCATGATTGTGCCCACACTTCCAGGTGCTGTTGACACTGTTGGCTTTACTTCCTGCTTTATTTCCTTTTTCTGTAGCATTTCCTAAGGAGTGATTGTCCTCTTTCCTACA
This sequence comes from Nannospalax galili, assembly GCF_000622305.1. NCBI lineage: Eukaryota > Metazoa > Chordata > Mammalia > Rodentia > Spalacidae > Nannospalax > Nannospalax galili. The sequence continues at coordinate 896,369 of NW_008359461.1, forward strand.
CCTGTGACACTAGCCTGCCTTCTGTTTCTCTCTCTCTCTCTCTCTCTCTCTCTCTCTCTCTCTCTCTCTCTCTCTCTCCCTCCCTCCCTCCCTCCCTCCCTCCCTCTCTCCCCCTCCCTCTCGCTCGCTCGCTCTCTTTTTTGAGGCTGTATAGTCCAGGTCTTGATCAAGTATGTACTGAGCAGGTGACTAACTGTTGGTGTCTGAAGCTATAGGTTGATGAAGCCTGTTCTCTGTCCCCAGAGCTTACTGTGAAGCTGAGAAAGTGCTTTGAAGGGATCACGCTCTCCTTGAAGTCCCTAGAAGCAGGGGAAATCTCCCTTGACCTGGTGCAGCAAGAGGAAGGTCTGTGAGAAGGAAGGGAACTGCTCAGTCCTCCAGGACCACAGTGCTGAGAGGGAGCGTCTCCTGTGCCCTGACTGGATTATGCCTGTTCTCAGTAGTTTCCAGTTCAGTCCTCTGGGCACACTTTCCATATCCAGCCAGAGGGCAGTTTTAAGTCAGAATTTTACTATGGTGATTATTGTTTCGTGCCCTGTGAGAGTTCTGTGTGATGAGGACTCCTGATAGTTCCTCGGCTTTCCACAAAGGTGTCCTTGCTTATCTTTAGAAACTAGAATAATTTTGTTTAAATGTTGGAGCCTGCAGGCTAGGAGAACAGCTCTGATCTGTGCTCCATTCCATTTCTTTACCCAAACAATGCCTGCTGCTCTTTGTCAGATTGTTTCCCATTAATAGCCATGCTGGTTCTTTTTAAGCTTTAATGAGGCTGGAAGTGGTAGTGTAGACCCTAATCCCAGCATTTGGGAAGCAGAGGCCAGAGAATCTCTGTGTTTGAGGCATGCTTGGTCTACATAGCAAGATCCAGGCCAGCGAGGGTTACATAATAAGACCCTGTCTCAGTAAAATAAAATAAAACCCTAATGACAATACAAGATTAGATTTTGAAGGAGTTGCCAACACAGCATTAGTTTTTAGATTATTAAGTTATAAAACTCTGGACAGTTTCTTACTGAAAAATGTAAGAAATACATGAGACATTTGTGCAGAGGATTCATGAGAACGAAGATGAAGTAATTAGAGGAGTTTTAAAAAATATACAAATTAGGGGGCTGGAGAGATGGCTTAGTGGTTAAGATCACTGACTGTTTTTCAGAGGACCCAGGTTTGGTTCCCAGAACCCACATGGAAGCTAACAACCACCTATAACTCAAGTTCCAGGGGATCTGACACCCTCTTCCGACCTCAGAGGGTGTTGCATAACACAGGTGCTCTTACATACACATGCAAGCAAAACACTCATGCACATAAAAGCAAGTTTAAAAAAATTTCATTATACGTTCATATAACTACTTTTTACACAAGTATAAAGTCTGAAGCCTATCAGCCTGCTCTAAGGGTATAACTCAGTAGTAGAGCCTTTCCCTAGCCTGCAAAGGGGTCCTGGCTTCATTTTCCAGCACTGGTAGAAATAATCTATGAAATAATGTATCTACCAAAGGTTTATCATTTCAAACTTTAGAATAATTCTTTGAAAGATAAACAAAATGTCTTTTAAACAACGGATTTTTAAAAAATTTGTATTATTATGATGAGGAATGTGATGACTACAGAAAATATTTAAAGATGATATTAGTACATGTGAATGTTTTATGTTCCTTAAAAAATGCAGCTAGCAGGGTTGGAGAGATGGCTCAGCAGTTATAAAAGCCCCTGCTGTTCTTAAAAGGACCTGGGTTCAAAACTGTCTGTAACTCCTTTTTCAGGGTTCTGACATGCTCTTCTGTGCACCTGCACTCATGTGCACATACACCCCTCAACACACAGGAATAACACAGAACCAAAAACAAATTTGCAGTTAGAAATCAACAGGAAAGTCAGCGTTTTCGATATAATTGACATTGAGATGTTTATGTTTTAGTAGTCTTAATTAGAAATAAAGTCAATTAAGTATAAAAGTGAAATGAGAGGCATGCTTATAAATGAGATGCACTTAAAATCGATTTGACCTTGAGCCATTTAGCTTTGCCCTTCTGGTTTCTCCTGTGGATCCCACCTGGTTTTTCTCTGTGTTTTCTTTAGGCATGATTACAAATGCTTCCATTTTGTTGAACTTAATGAGTGCACAGTCATTCAGCATTTGAGTTTTTTATATTCTGAAAAAAGATTGGGATGCTTTTGTCAAGGGTGACCTAAGTGGCTCCCCTGACCTCCAGAGGGTCTACAGTCAGTCTGTCCGGATTCACTAGGTAGAAATCATTCCCACTAACTACTACCTTTTGAAAATTTTCCTTTTCCATTGCCATTTTTTCCCACTGGGCGATTAATGGTCTCACTTCTCTCCCTCCATCTCCCTGTCTCTCCCCTCCTTCCTCTCACCCCCATCCCATCTCCTCTTATTCTCTCCAGAACTCTCTGGTAGTTTGTTGGACAGCCATTCTAAGCCTCAGAAGCTCCTTGGACCGTTTTGATGTTCAGTATATCCTCTCATTATCCCTGTCCATGCCAGCCGGACAGAGATAGGTCAGCTGAAAGCATTTGATAGGTTCATCCCAAATTGGTCAATTGGGAGGTTTCTATTTAATTACTTGCCAAAGGTCACCAGACACATTGTATTAATCTCCTGGTTTAAACGGGCCATCTGTTGAGGCACTAGGGCAATTGTCCTTTTTGTGAATACCCATGTTCCAGTTAAGTTGCAGCCAATGGTGGCCACGAGGCTGAACAGCCAGCCCCTAAAACTGAAGCTCACCCTGGAGCTTCCTCTGCCAGCTTCCTTCTGTATCCCACTACCGTGTTGTGAAAGTTTGTGTTTTGATTATGGGTGTTAAGAGCCATGCTTGCCCAAGATTATTAGATGAAGGGGAAGTGAGACTGGGAATAGGAAAAATGAGGCCAGGCGCTTACTTGGCTGTCGTCATGGTCAGTTGCCTGATTTGTATACCAGGCTGTTCCGTTGCCCTCAGAAGGTGCTTGGGAAAGTCTAGCTCAGTACACGTTAGGTAGCTTCTGTTCATTTACGAGCTCTTCTGGCACTTGGATTTTACTTGTCCTCTAATTTTCTAGTGAGTTCTGAAAAGAGTCAAAAGATGGAGTCTTAAATCTGAAATGGCACTGGCTGTGTAGAAGACCAAACAGTCAATGCCTTTAAGTACTTGGATCTGTGAAAAAAAAAAACACTGCCAGGTCTGTTTTATGTTCCCGTCCCTTCTCGCCTGAGGTGGTGTCACTAGTTCCATAATTGTAAATACTGCCTCCTATCTCTGCTTCCCTCCTCTGTATCTCCAGCTCAGATCAGCACCTCATCTGCCTTCCTAAGGCTCCTCTCTCACGTCCAGCAGCTAGCAAAGAGCTCTGGGTTTATATCCAGGCCAAGGGGCTCCTCCTAGTTCCTGGGATTTCTTGAATAGCGAGAGTCTCACAGTCTAGGAAACTGATGTCCTAGACTGTTTATCTTCCATTTGGAATTCCTTAGGAGAATCTGTTACTTAATTGCTGGAGCTGAATGCTTTGGAGCTGTCCTCAACTCAGCACCTTTAAAATTCTTCTGCTCCATCACCATGTTGTACTGACTCTACCTCCAAAATTAATCAGCTCTGTCCACTTCTTTCTGTCTGGCTGGATCACATGTTGATGCGGGTTGGTACTGGGCTGTGGGACTCTACAGGTACTTTATGGTGCTCTTGTTCTTAAAGCAGATCTGTTCATTTAGATCCATCTGCCTCAGCCTCCCAAAGAGCTAGGACTACAGGCCTGTGGTACTGCTCTGGGCCTTCCTCACATCTTTTCTTTTTAAAAAAATGGTGCTGGAGATCAAACCCAGAGTGTTATGCATACTAAACAAAAAAACTAAAGTTGTTGGGGCTGGAGAGATGGCTCCGCAGTTAAGAACACTGGTTGTTCTTGGAGAAGATCCAGGTTTGAATCCCAGTACCCACATGGCAGCTAACAACTGTCCATAACTCCAGTACCAGGGGTTCCGACAGCCTCATCTGCTCTCCGTGGGCATTACATGACACGGGTGCACTTACTTACACGCAGCCAGTACACAAATACGTATAAAATAAAAATAATAGGCTGAGCGTGGTGGCGCATGCCTTTAATCCCAGCACTTGGGAGGCAGAGGCAGGAGAGTCTTTGTGAGTTCAAGGGCAGCCTGGTCTACATAGTGAGTTCCAGGACAGCTGGGGCTATAGGGAGACCCTGTCTCAAAAAGAACCCCCCCCAAAAAAAAAACAAAACCCAAACTAAAGTTGTTGTACCACTGAACTATATTCCCAGTCCATGTTTCTCTTAAAATCCAGTCCTATTGCCAGGGCCTCCAAACTTCCTGATACTCTGACACCCATCTGTCTCCCTTATTTTGGGTCATCATCTCCCTCTCTTTCAACCATGCTGACTTACTTTACCTCAGACATACTAAGTTTGTTCATGTTTAGGAGTGTCTGCCCAACCTTCAGTCTGCCTGGAATGTCCTCCTCTTGTAGCCAGTTCCTTTCTTATGGGTGTGGGTGTGTGGGTATGCTCACTTATGAGTGCATGGGTGGAGGCCAGAGGTTGACCTCAGGTGTCTTCCTCTGTTGCTTTCCACCTTATTTTGTGAGACAGGGTCTCTCACTGAACCTGGAGCTCCCTGGTTTGGATACAGCTGGATCCGCCTGTCTCTACCCCTCAGCACTACTGTGACTGCACCTGGCTTTTTACCAGGGTCCTGGGACCTGAACTTAGGCACTTGCACTGGAATGGCAGGCACTTCACTCACCACAAACTGCTAAGAAAGTCACTGAGCTATCTTCATTTAATAGGTAATAATCTGCACGTTAGCTAAAACATAAAAAAGAAATCTTTGATGTTTATTCACAAATACATTTGTCATAGCCTATAGTTTCTGGTTTTCTTTTTCAAAGACAGGGTCTCCCTGTAGTCCTGGCTGCCTGGAATTCCCTATGTAGTCTAGGCTGGCTTTGATCTCACAAAGCTCTGCCTGCAGTGCAGGAATTAAAGGTGTGGACTACCACACCTGGACTGTGTTTTTTAAGTTCATAAGTTACTCAGTAGTGACTTCTACACCAGCTGTGTACTGAGAGTTGGAGGTGTGGTCCCATCTTCTGAGGGAGATGTCTAGAGCCCTGGTGACCTCCTTCTTCATTCTTCCTTAAGGACTGTGTCTTATAACTTGATTATAATCTTTGCATGTGAGTTATAGACATATAGCTGGATAGTGATGGGCCAGTGACAGCAACCTGGACTGTATAGCCTAGGTGTACAGTAGGCTAGACCATCTAGCTTTGTGTAAGCATACCCTGTGATCACATGACAGAATTGCATAGTCATGCATTTCCCAAAATGGATTGGGTTGTTAAAAGACACATGACTGCGGGGCTGGAGAGATGGATCAGTGGTTAAGAACATTGGCTGTTCTTGTAGAGGACCCAGGTTTGAATCCCAAGACCCACATGGCAACTAACAACTGTCTATAACTCTAGTCCCAGGGGGCCGGACAGCCTCTTCTGACCTCCTTGGGCATTGCACGACATGGGTGCGCTTACCTATATGCAGGCAATACACATATACACATAAAATTAAAAAAAAAAAAAAAAAAAGACACATGACTGCGCCTACATCAGGGTCTCTTATCTGCAGATGTCGCTCAGTCCTAGAGTTGCTCCAGACTGAAAAACAGTCTCTAAACCCCAAAGTACTGGAGTTTGGACCTAGGTAATTCTTTCTTATAGAGGACTGTTGAATCATGTGGTGTTTTACAGCATCCCTGGCCTCTGCCCAGGAGATGCCAGTAGCTCTCAGTTGTGACCACAGATGAACCCAGATACTGCCAAAGTGAAGGCAAAGGCCTCCAGTTGAAATCCACTCTTCTAAATGCTAAAATGCTTTCTTTAATTCAAAAATCAAATGCAAATCTGTTTTGTTGTTATCTGTTTGGTTTTTTTTTTTGTAAGAGGACATTTTTAAAAAGCTATTATAAAGATTATTCATTTTACACCACTACTGTTCTAAGATTCTATTTTCATCTTACATGTTTCTATAATTCCATATTAAGCTTTGTGTTGGGAACCTTAAAATATTCTGAGGGGATTTGTTCTTGCCGTGTTTCTATATTTTCCGTCTGCTCCCATCACCATGGAGCTAACACTTTGAGAGACATCTTAGGTTAAAAACAGTACTGGTGGTGGTGGTGGGGGGGTGTTCTTCTTCCCTCTTTTCTATTCTTCCTTAACCCTTAGTCAACCAAGTGGGATATTAATTTTAAAGTGGGGTCAGGGTAGGAAAGTCATGTTTTCCATAGCACAGTCCCCCCAGAAAATACAACAGTCTATTTTGAACAGATACATGAATTAATATTTGAGATGAGGGAAGATGTTCCAGAAATGCATCAGGGAGGGATCGTGCATTTTATAGATCCCTGTGCTTCAGATATTATGTTGTGTTACTTCCAAATCCCTGCATCATACTGATTTTTTTTTCATACAGAAAGCTGATAACAAAATGTGTGTAAGCTAGTATTCAATGCAGAAGTGATTCTTTGAATTAATTAAATTCTTACTAGCTCTTTCCCCTGGGGGCCCTCTAGTTCTAGGGCCCCTGCCTCTGAGGCCAGCACTTTACCATTGAGCTGTACTTTTGTCCCCTTGATTTTGGGGGACAGTATGACAGCAGACCTGTGGAGAGCTCCAGGGTGCCTGAAGATAGAATTCTATTCTGGAAATTGATGAAGAACCTCTGTGGGAACTGAGGTCTCAGTGGGACAATGTGTACATGACACACACACAGCTCAGGATTTCACCACCGGTACCTCAAAAACACCAGCAACAGAAATGCCCCAGTGCATCTCTCCCTGCGCTGATTAATGTGTGGTGCTGGGCTGGGGGATGTGGCTGGTATGGCACTGACACACTCACCCAGAGGTAATTGGCTTGAGAAGGATTTAGTTTTTGAATCTCCATAGTCTAATCTCCACTTTTTAATTTTTGAAGCATTGTACATGCATGCGAAAACACACTAGCAGCAGATGTCACTTTTTCTTTTCCGATCAATCTCAGTTACGGCTTTTTGCTGAGCAGAGTGTGGTGTGGCATGATAGGTCTTTGGGTTTTTCTTTGTCGTCTGTACTGCTTACAGAATTTTCCCCACAGTGGCATTGCCCCCGCCCCCCCCCCCCAGTTTTCATTTCAAGATTGTGACCAAAATACCAAGGATTCATGATTTTATCATGTATGGCAGTAATAAACTTTCAGAGACGTCCATTTGACATGCTGAGCCTTTTATTATATGATACATAGGCATAAGATAGTGACAGCACTTTTTAAAAGGGAAGGGACCCAATTCTTGAATATTACTGGAATACTTTGAGCCTAATTCATCATTATAAACAGAATAAAAGCTTGCCTGCATTTTTTTCCTAATCAAATGTTAATTTTGAAATCTCCTAAGATTTGTCTTCTAATGGCTGAAAAAAAATAAGGAGCCTGCTCCCATGTGGACTGGGAGAGTCGTGCAAACTTGTACGTGTGTACAAAGATGATTTTCACTCCCCTGAGCCGTGGAGTGCTTCTCCTTGGGTTGTCATTGAAATACAGGCTGAGAGACTTTCTTATCTAACACAAATTCATGTGTAAATGCTTCGTGCTCCATGTGTAAATTTTTTCTGCATTTTTAGTGGACGCACTACTGTGGGAACTAAATTTAGAGGTGCGTTTTAAAGATCCCGTTGAAGTGTATTAATTTTTCATTTGTTGCTTCACCCTACTTATAAACTCCTGTTTAAACTTTCTCTTTGATCAAAATATTATCTAGTTTTGGTAAAAATTAAAAGACAAGTATTTATGAGTAAAAAGGAATCACATTTATCTGTTCAGATGTTAGTTTTTCTAGGCAACAATAAGCCGTGCCAGCAGTTGGAGCAAATAACACATTTATTTTGTCACTTAAGAAGTAACCTCAAAAGCCAGCAATCCTGACTGGTACATGTTTTGGTTATGTCACCAGGGACCCTGGAGCTTTGTGCTTAATTCCATCAGTCTTTTCTCAAGTTGTTGTTCATCCAGGCATCCTATTCTCTTAAGAGAAAGAAGTGGAGGAAGAAAGATGTGAACAGAAACTAGCCGAGCCTGTCTTTGTATTAGGAAAGCTCAAGTGTGCCGCTAAGCTGGATGATGCAGGCCTGTGCTTACTTGGTTGGTCATAACCAGAGTAATGACTACTTGACTAGTCAAAGGTCAAGTAGTGACGCCAAAGGTCTTGGGAGCCACAACTGATTTCGAGTCTTTCTGCTTCATCCTCTGGGGCTAGGTTAGAATGCTGCCACACTCCTGCCGGAACAAATGGAGAATCTGGTGAAGAATTGAGAGGGTGGTGGGGACAGGCAATGAATCGTGTCTGCCACATCTGGAGGAAGGATAGTATGTACCTAGTACATTTAGAAGTCCTGGCGCTTTGAATTCCTGTGATTCTTGATTTCCTAGAATAAATTATGGATTGTATTTTGAGATTCTTCTTTCAGATCTTCTCCATCAGACCCTGCTATTTTCCTGGGTGGCTCAGATATCGGGGTAGCAAAGACTATGCTTTCGAGTCTACCTTAATGCTAATCATATGATAGAAGAAAATGGGGTTAGTCATAATACTTAAATTGAAAAGTGAAACTTTTGATGAATTTGTACCTTTTTAAAGGAATTGTTTTTAGTAGCTATCTAGAAGAGTAATTTATTTATAATTGAATCACCTTGAAGATGCTTCATTTCCAAAATGTATCAGTGGTGATCACAAATATAATTTCACTTTCTGCTTTTAAAATTCTTAACATTATAAAGTGCTTCCTACTCCGTATCATCACAGAAGCACTTGCTTTGGTGCCATAATGTACTTAGCTTTTTCCCAACTATGTGTCTACTTCGTTCCAGGATGCTGTTTGTAATGCTGTCATTTACATCTTTATTCATGCAAGGTAAATTTTGAAGTCGGGAGCGTATCTTTAGAATCCGTGTATTTTATACATTTGATGTATCGATGAGACATGAAACTCAGATTCTCCCAATTGCCCGGTATTGATTGTTAGGAATTAAGGACTATTTTTGTTAGGAAAAATACACCTCCCCCAAGGATAGTACATCTAGCTCTTTTTCTAGCTATTTTTTTCTCTTGTAATGTATGGTTCTGTTCTTGCTCAGTCTGTTACATAGTGGGTGACAGTGTGTTTCACATTGCAAAATGATTCTCTGTATAGGTATTTGCTGGCCATTCTTGTCACCTTCCAAAGAACCAGTGTGATTTATTATTTTTTGAACAGTCTATTTACTGTTTGCGTACTTTATGTATTAGATTATGAGGCTGCTATAGTGTAAGAACTATTGTGTGTGGCATAAAGTCAGTCCTTGTTATTTTTTTTCTTACTATCCATTTCATTTTAGAATATAGTAAATTGGGGCTGGAGAGATTGCTCAGTGGTTAAGAACACTGCTCTTGCAGAAGACTTGGGTTCAATTCCCAGCACCCACATGGCAGCTAAGAACTGTCCTTTAACTCCAGTTTCAGGGGAATCCGATGCCCTCTTCTGACCTCCACGGCGTTGCACGACACGGGTGCACTCACGTACATGCAGGCAATACACTCGTACACATAAAATTAAAAAAATGATAAATATTAAAAAAAAGAATATAGTGAATTATCTAATCTCTAATGATAGCTCATGATAGTGTTTAAAAATATCTTTTGGGGGACCATTGAGATGGCTCTGGGTAAAGGTGCTTGCCATATAAGCATGGCAGCTTGAATTTGATTCCCCAAACCCACCCACATACAGGTAGAAGGAGAGAACCGATTCCACAGTTGTCCTCTGACCTCTACACACTGTACTGTAGTATCTATTGTACACACACACACACACACAAATACAAATGATTGACAAAAAAGTTTTTTTGGGACTGGAGAAATGGCTTAGTTGTTAAGAGCACTTACACTGACTGCTCTTGCAAAGGATCCAGGTTTAGTTCCTAGCACCCATATAATGACTCACAACTATCTGTAACTTCCTTTCCAGGGTATCTGCCATCCTCTTTTGGTTTCTTTGTGCTCCTGCACACATGTAGTGCACATATATATATATGCATGCAGGCAAAACATTCATACAATAAAAAAATAAATCTTAGCCGGGCATGGTGGCGCACGCCTTTAGTCCCAGCACTTGAAAGGCTGAGGCAGGTGGATCTCTGTGAGTTCAAGGCCAGCCTGGTCTACATAGTGAGTTCCAGGACAGCTGGGGCTACAGGGAGACCCTGTCTCAAAAAGACCAAAAAATTAAAAATCATGCTGGGTATGGTGGCGCATGCCTTTGATCCCAACACTTGGGAGGCAGAGGCAGGTGGAGCCCTTATGAGATTGCGGCCAGTCTGGTCTACGTAATGAGTTCCAGGCCAGTTGGGGCTACAGGGTCTCGGGGCTACAGGGTCTCAAAAAGGCCAAAGCAACAACAACAAATAAATAAATCTTAAAGAAACAGGTTAAAGATTAAAGTTAAAAAATAAATTTTTCAAAAGTACCTTTATCAAAAATAAAATTTATTTCTATTAAACTTTGCATAGAATTTTATTATGGCCACTTTGTGTCTGATAAATTATTGTATACTTTCAGATCATCAACTCATTGGCTAATATTGCCTCACATTTCATTTGTATATATCAGTAATTACTAAGTCATCATAGAGTTGGAAATTCCAAAGTGTGGGCAACTTGAAACCAGTGGCAACACCCCCACAGAAAAATGGCTCCTTCTTCCCCAGCAGCCATCCTGGTCACTAGCTTCTCAGCCAGGGTGGGCCTCTTGAGCCCCTTACTCGTCCATGTTGACTGGCTTGGTCTTGTACAGGTCATCACAGCTGCTGTGAGTTCATATGTGCAACGGCCATGTCATGAAGACAACCCTCCTTCTCAGCATTCCTCCCAGTCTTCCAGATTGTTCTGCCCCTTCCCCTTCACTTCTTTTTCCACAGTATTCTCTGAACCTTTGCGGGGGGTGTTGATATAAATACCCTACTTAGGGCAGGGCCTCAGCGGTCACCTTTTCTTAGCACTCTGACGAGTTCTGAGTCGCCGCATTGACTGTTACCCACTGTAGAAAGAAGTTTCTTGGACCAAGGTTGAGGGCAGCACTCTGCTATGTGTCTAAACATGAATACTTAAAGACAATTTGACAACATGTCCATTTAGCAAAACAGCTGTAGTACGTTCCCTCTAGGGCCTTGTTTTCTCTCTTAGGTCCTATGTGCTCTGGTTCTGTTTGAGGCTTTGCTTGCCTTGATGTTTTGTCAACTTGGCAGTTTATGCCTTCCCTCATTCCTGTTTAGAACTGAGAGTCCCTGGACTCATTGTCCTCTTCCTTGCTTTATTTCATTTTAGTTGTGCAAACTTATAGGGTACGTGTATGCATCATTTAATGGTAAAATCAGAGTGGTACCCTATAGCAAACCAAAGAATATCTTCATGCTGGACTTGGAGCATACACCTTTAATTCCAGTACTCGGGAGGCAGAGGGAAGTAGATCTCTTGGAGTTTGAGGCCAGTCAGGGCTATATAGTATAAGATCTATCTCAAGAAAAGATAAAGAAATAAAAATTCAGAAGGAGTGTTTTCATGGGCTGGGAAGGTGGCTCATTCAGTAAAATGCTTGTGAGGATTACGTGAGCTGATCCCCAGAACCCATGTAAAAGTGCTGGGTGTGGTGGCGTATGCTTACAATCCTGGAGCAGAAGAGGCTCACTGACCAGTTGTTCTGGCCTAATTGGTGAGCTTCAGGCCAATAAAAGAACCTGTCTCAAAGGAAGGTGATAGCAGTGCTAAAGATGAATGACACCTGAGATTGTTCTCCGGCCTCCATATACATGCGCATACTCACCCGCGCAGTTACATATCTAACTTATTGTTGGTCCCTCTCTAAACTGTAACTTCATGGAAGACAGGGACTTTTGCCATTTCATTCTGTTTTACAGCCTGTGTGATACGAGCAGCACCTCACATAGAGAGTGGGGACACATAATAAATGCTTGTCATATTATTGACAGTGTAATTGGTCTCAGTTAATTTTTCTTTTATGCCTAGTATTTGCCTTGATTTCATTTATTATTTAACATTAGACATCACGGTTTAGGACATACTTTGAAACTTGATACCCAATAATATTGCCTATGTCCTTTTGCTTTTTTTTTTGTTTTTTGGTCTTTTTGAGACAGGGTCTCCCTGTAGCCCAAGCTGTCCTGGAACTCACTCTGTAGACCAGGCTGGCCTTGAACTCACAGAGATCCGCCTGCCTCTACCTCCCATTTATGTGTATGAGAGTTATACCTGTGTATGTAAGTGTACCCATATCATGCAATGCCTAAGGAGGTCAGAAGAAACTGTTAGATCCCCTGGAACTAGAATTTGGATGGTTTTTAGCTGCCATGTGGGTGCTGGGATTTGAATTTGGGTCCTCTGCAAGAGCAGCCAATACTGTCAACCACCGAGCCATATCTCTCCAACCTTTTTTTAAAAAAATAAAATTTTGTTAAATGTTTTTTTTTCTTGCTCATTTTTGATTTATATATCTTGAAAACTGCATGTTGAATTTTGTGTTTTTGTTTTATTGAAAACTGAGATGCTATCCACTGAATTTTGCTATGTTCATTCCAGACTAACCTTGAATTCACTAAATAGACCAGGCTGTCCTTGAACTCACAGCAACTGCCTGCTTTTGTCACCTGAGTGTTGGGATCACAGGTGTATCCTAGTTGCATTCTAATCCTGTGATAAAACACTGACCAAAACCAACTCGGTGAGGAAAGGCTTTATTTCAGCTTACTACTCCTAGGTCATAATTCATCACTGGTGGAAGTCAGGGCAGGAATGCTGCTTACTGACTTGCTCCTCTGATCTGTGCTCAGCCTGCTTTGCTGTGTAACCGAGGACCACCTGCCCAGGGGTAATACTGCCCACAGTGGGCTGGGCCCTCCCACATCATTCAACAATCAAGAAAATGTCTCACGGACATGCCCATAGGCCAGTCCAGTAAAGGAAACTCCCCAACTGAGGTTCCTTCTTCCCAGCTGTGTCAAGTTGACAACTGAAGCTGTCTACCATACAGGTATCTGCTACCAAGCCTGGTCAGACCATGAATCCTTAGGAATTATAGTCTGTGCCTTTTTATGTATTGACCATGAACCCTTTCCTTTATATCTTCATGTGATTTGGAGCTTGGTTGTTGCATCCACATTGTACTTCCGTTGCTCTGTGCCCCACAGTGCAGTGCCCTTGATTTGCAGCACTTGTTTGTTTCACCCCAGAGCTAAAGCTTCAAGCTTTAGCTTGGCCGTATTCTCTGGGAATTCCTTCCTAGCTCTGGAGCAGTCTTAAGGGCTTGTCTTACTTAGGGGCATTACTTACTACACTAGATGTATTTCTAGTTGCCCTAGATATCACTAGGGTTGACCCTTTGGCTCCTTCCCCTCCTCCCCCATATAGCTCCAGCAGTGCTAGGGACAGAGCTTCACGCATGCTAGGCAAGCGCTCTGCCAACTGAACTATATCCTCAGCCCCTCCAGTGCCACCCCACCCCCCGCATGCGTAAGTTGGACAGAGGTCAGTGATGCTGGGTATCTTCTCAATTGTTCTCCACCTTGGATTTTGATACAGGGTCTCTCAGTGAGCTCAGTGATTGACTACACTGCCTGTCTCTTAATTGTTAGGATTGTAGATGTATGTCACTACACTTGGCTTTTATGTGGGTGCCAAGGACTGGAACTCAGGTCATGTTTGCACAGCAAGCCCTTTACCCACTGATCCATGTTCCTAGCACATGCAAACTGCTTTCTATACTCATTGGCACACAGTAAACATAGAATAAATATTAGCTACTTAATATCTTTTCATTTTTTCCCCACCCAGTGCTAGGGGTCAAACCCAGGATGGTATACATACTAGGCAAGTACTGGGCCACTAAGCTACACCCTGGCCCATAATCTTCATTTATGTGGAGGAGTTTGAGGTTGGGGCATAGCTCAGTAGTAGAGCACTGCGTGTCATACACAAGGCCCTGGATTCTACTTCGTAACAAACACTTGCATGTCTTTGTTCTCTGTAGTCCAGAACCATTCTTCTTTGGTCAAAGTATAAATTAATGGACTATTGTGGGATTTTTTTTTTCCTCTTTTTGGTTATTTTTCAGTCTCATGTAGTCCAGGCTGATTTTGAAGTAGCTATGTAGTCAAGACTGGCCTTGAACTCCTGATCCTTTTCCCTCCACCTCAAGTGCTGGGATTACCATGTGCAGTAACACACTTGGGTGATGCCTTTCCTTTTTTAAGCACATAGAGTCCTGCTTTTGTTCCCAAAGGTGCTCCGTTTTGACACACTGAGGCATCCTCTTCCCTGAGCTTGTCCACCCTTGACCTGGCGGTTGCCTCCCTTTCCTCTCTTCCCTCTCCACTCACCGCAACTGTTTACTTCATTCTCAGCTACCTCTAAGTCACATTCACAGTCAGGTTTAAGCGCACATTTCCCCACTTTAATCCCTAGAGTAAAGAATCTTTCTCTTTCATTCTCTGAATCATGCTCTCTGATTCTCTGCCCAGAAGGAATACCTGGGTTTCACATCATAAAACGTGCAAGACTTACTTGGTGGTGGTGAGAATGTGGGGAAATGGGTCTTGTTTTGAGGACCGTCTTTTCCTCCCTTCTTAGACGTTCTGGTTTGCAGTGCCGCTTGTGTTGGACTTTGTTCTGCTGTTTCTCATTTTCATCTTCTCTATGCTCTTGTAATTTTTTGTCTTATGATACTTTTTTGATCGCATGCAAGTGTTATTCTTGTTTGTTTTCTCATTCATTTCTCTTGGCCTTGGAGAGCTAGCCTCAAGAACTTTTTGAAGTCATTTCCTATATTAAACTCTAATTATAGACACCCTGAATCTGGTTTTAGGAAAGGGATTGTTAACCTCCCTGCCTGGTGATTTTGCTGAAGATTCTTTAACTAATTTTATAATCAAGCTCAAATCCATAGCATTGTCACAGAATACTTCTCAAAGTGTAATCTACTTCTTTCTCCTACTGAAGTCATACTTTGAGAAGTAGAATGCCGTCTGTAGCAGGCGCCTTTCCTCTAGAAAATGCTGGGCTTTATGGAGCAGAGCTGACAAATCCTTTATCACTGCACAAATAAATACCCACATGGTAAGCTTTAGTCTTCCTTTATAACATGGCATGTCGTTATGACTTTCTTACTGAACTCTCACTACTTTTAGTTTTAAAGAAGTGAAGCATATGTAATTTCCTGCATATTACTTCCTAAGTAATTATATTTTTGAAAAACCACTTTATAACAAAATATTTGTAAAGCAGGAAATACTGTGTCCAAATCAGCTCTCCATTTCCCCACATCCTTCTGAAGTCTTTCAGTTTCCCAGATGCTTTACAGTCTTGCATAAAATGTTTATTGAATAGAATATATCTATTTCAAATATTTTATTATTTTTATTTCATGCGTATGAGTGTACTGCCTGCATGTATGTGGTGCACCTGTGTTGTACAATGCTCACAGAGGTCATAAGAAGGCGTCAGATCCCCTGGAACTGGAGTTATTAGCCGCTGTGTGGGTGGGTGCTGAGAATTGAATGCTTAGGTCCTCTGCAAGAGCAGCCAGTGTTCTTAACTGATCAGCCATTTCTCCAGTCCATAAGAATATATCTATTTTAAAGGTAACTTTATATCTTAAATCTAGCCCAATAAGGCAATAAAAAGAGGTGAAATGTCATTTTGAATATGTTATCTAACTGAAGAAATTAAAGAAAATCATTAAAATACTATTTCTAAGAATTCAGTAAAAGTGCTAGATGTGAAATATGTTAAAAGACCCGTAAGTTTGCAATATAACTGCTAACAGCAGTGTATTAGAAAATGCAATTATATAAACAGCCCCAGTAATAATCAAGCATTGTAATAATGCCTTCTAATGAACTCAGCAAAGGATATACGTGGCTTTATGCTGGCTTTTAGTGTAAGGCAGGCACACTCTTTAGCCCACATTGGCCTTGAACTCACGCTGTCTCAGCCTCCTTGGTGCTACAATAGCAGTTGTATGTCACTAGGTCCAGTTACATAAATCCATAAAATGCCCTTGTAAGTTAAAATTTTTAAGTCAATTTAAGAAATAAGAGCTATAGAATCAGAAGATTCAATATTTATAAGAACCCAGTGTTCCCTAGATTAATTTACAAAATGGATGTATTTAAAAAAAAAAACAAAAAACCAAGAGTATTTTCCAAGAAACATGACAAAATGATTCTCAAATCAACTTAAGATTCCAGATGGGGGTCACTGGGATTTGTTATAATGATGTATTTGAGTTGGAATGTCAGTGGCACACGGACAAAGAAATACTGACTTCTGTATACATAGAAAAGAAATTTTTGACATTGTGCTCATAAGTCAGTAGTTACAAAATACTGGTAAACTCAAGAAGTACTTGTGGGATAATATGATAAAAATAAAATTACATCTGAATGAGTTAAAGCCATACGTTTCAAAGGGAATCTTTTAAACTTATAGTGGAAAAATATATGTAATATTGGAAAATGGGAGGATATTTTAAAGACTGTACAAAAAGTCCAAACTAAAAATTTGATCTTTTATTAAAAAATATTTTATTATTTTTATTTTATGTGTATGAGTGTTATAGCTGCATGTAGGTAAGTGCACCCCTGTCGTGCAATGCCCACAGAGGACAGAAGAGGCCGTCAGATCCCCTGGGACTG
Organism: Nannospalax galili; assembly: GCF_000622305.1. Lineage (NCBI taxonomy): Eukaryota > Metazoa > Chordata > Mammalia > Rodentia > Spalacidae > Nannospalax > Nannospalax galili. The sequence goes on from NW_008359461.1 coordinate 913,158, forward strand.
GAGTCACAGACAGTTGTTAGCTGCCACGTGGGTGCTGGGATTCAAACCTGGGTCTTCTGCAAGAGCAGTCAGTGTTCTTAACTGCTGAGCCACCTCTCCAGCCCCAAAATTTGATCTTTTAAAAAATTTCAAATGGGGGTTGGAGCGATGGCTCAGTGGTTAAGAGCACTGGCTGTTCTTGCAGAGGACCCAGGTTCATATCCCAGCACCCACATGGCAGCTAACAACCATCTGTGAACAGGGGAATCTGACGCCCTCTTCTGATCTCTCTGTGTACTACATGACACAAGTGCACTTACATACATGCAGGCAATACAATTATACACATAAAATAAAAATAATAATTAAAAAATTTCAAATAGGGCTGAGGATGTAGTTCATTTGGTTGAGTGCTTGCCTAGAATGCACAAAGTCCTGAGTTCAATTTCCTGCACATTCATAAACCAAATATGCTGGCTTTTGCCTATGGTTGTAGCATTCGGGAGGTAGAGGCAGGAGGATCAGGAGTTCAAGACCTTCCTTGGTTACATGGCTAGTTTGATACCACTTTGGAATACATAAGACCCTGTCTCCTGAAAATTCAAATGGAGATGTAAGAAAATGTACTTTAAGCAATGGTCAGAGACAACCTTCCAACTGAGGATAAATGTGGACATATGTATCTAATGGAGGATTCACATCTGTAGTACCAGATACATTCTAAAATGTAACTATGTATCTAATGGAGGATTCACATCTGTAGTACCAGATACATTCTAAAATGTAACAAAGAGGCAGTGGCCTACTAGAAAAATGGACAGAGCATAGTAGATTAGGTCAAGAAACAAATAAAAGTTCTCTACAGAGCAGCACCAGTGAGAGCAGTGAGACGGCATTCTGTACTTTGAGAGCAGAGAGACGGCATTCTGTACTTTGAGAGCAGAGAGACGGCATTCTGTACTTTGAGAGTAGAGAGACGTCATTCTGTACTTTGAGAGTAGAGAGACGTCATTCTGTACTTTGAGAGCAGAGAGACGGCATTCTGTACTTTGAGAGCAGAGAGACGGCATTCTGTACTTTGAGAGTAGAGAGACGTCATTCTGTACTTTGAGAGCAGAGAGACGGCATTCTGTACTTTGAGAGCAGTGAGATGGTATTCTATACTTTCGGTAGCGTGTGGAAGCTCTGGGTGTTGTACATAGTACTTGGGTGTAGCTATGCTACCTGCACTCTGGAGGTCAGTTTGACTTTTTTTGGCAGGGGTTGGGGATTAAACTAGGACATTGCACATACTGGGCAAATGCTCTACTACTTAGCGCTGCCTCTAGTCTCTTCTCTAATGATGTTGAACGATGTTCCACCCTAGACTTTCAGCAATTTCCATTTTGTTGAGGGGCTTTGCCTGTGTTCCTAAAGAAGAAATCGAAATTCATCCTGTCACTATTTGTAATAACAAAAAAATGGAAATAACCTAGACTTCAGTCAGCAAGGTCTGCTATTTATAAATACTTAATAGAGAAGCCGGGGAAACATCCAGAACCTGCTATGAAGGAGCTGTGTCCTTGCTTAACAATATAGATAAGTCATAAATAGTTTCACATGAAAAAAAGGTTGCACAGGGATGTGTTCTGAAAGATAACATCTCAATTTCACAACCATACTGATTGCTATTATATCCCTGTTTGATATAAGCTTTACAGTGTGCATGGGAAGAGAGGGTATAGATGCCTTAGAGACAATGAAAGTTCTGAGAAGTTGATGTTTTTTAAGCTGTATTTGTGACCTTGTATTTCTTCATCATCTGCAACAAATTTGACAGAACATTAACATTGTCTGGATGGTGGGCATGTATATGTTTGCATGCTTCACATACTTCATAATTAAAATATTTATATTAAGCATATAGCATTGCACTCTCCAGGTAACAGACACATAGGATTGGACACTTGCAGCTGTTTCCTTACTTCCTCACTAAATATTACTCCCATGAACTCCCTTCCTTTTTGAAGTAGACTGAGGGCCTTCCTTTCTGTGCTGGGAGACCCACGAATCCCAGGGTTCCTCAGCCACTTCTAAGATACAGTTTTCTCTAGCGAATGGTTCTATTTCCTTTCAGTCATTGTCATTGTCATTGTTATTCAAGGAGGTTAAAAAGATAAAAATATTAAAAGATAGATAAAAGAGAAAGAAATAGTTAAGAATTAACACAATTTTGGTCAACAGGGAGAAGGATGGATTATAACTAATGTCTTGGTGTTTAATGAGCTGAATCTGAGTGGGTTTAAAGAGAGAGTCCAGAAAACTGACCCCATACAGCCCTAGGATTAGAGGACCCAGTCTCTGGGAAGATTGAACTGAAGTGGGATTGGTTGTAGGTAAGTACTTTGGTCCTCTCTCAGTGTGAACATGGAGCACCTGAAAACACAGGAATTATATGAAACTTTTTGCAGAGCTTTGTTCCCAGAATGCTGGAATAGACCATTCTTTTGAGAAATGTGTATCCTAGAAGTAGGTTGTGGACCGTAGCATTTGTGGGTCTCCGCGTAGAAAAGAAGACTGGGTCTGGTTTAAGCAGCGGAGGAATTCGAGGGATTAATACTTGCTTGCAGTTCACTGGGAAGGCCATAGGACTGTGTGTGAAAGCATAGGCTAGGCAGACAGGACAGGACTCTGTCACCAAATAAGTGTGGCGCTGCCACTCAGTGCTGGATGTCTGGCTTTACACTGTGGCCATCAGCACCATTGCCATCACTGGGCCCCTGACTTCCATGAATGTGGATTCGGATTCATTGCTTCTTGCTTTCTTTAGACACTATGTCTCAATTCAGAGTCTGGGAAGTGTGTATCATTGGCTTAGGGACAGGCTGTATGTGTGTTGGTAGGAATGGCTAGGTTAGGTGATAACGCAGCATTTTTAGCCTCACACGTTAAACATAGATTGTCTTTAGGCAAGGACATTCTCTGGATATACAGAAACCAAGCAGGTGCAGCAGTCAACCTTGCAACCCTTATATCATTTTACCCAAGCAAAGTAACTAGATTCCCCACACATTTTGTTATACTGAACTTGGTGGCTTGCTAGCCAATAAATGGTGACCCTTTACAGAGGTTCATTCTGTTATTTTAAAACATGAAAAAAAAAATAGCCAGTCATAATGGACTTGTGAGCAAAACTCTCCATGTAAAAGACAGTAATCAAAAGAAAACTAACTTTGGGGAAAACACAAATACTGCTAAGTTAAAAACTTAAAAACATTTATTTGAAGTATGAGAGAATATATTTAAAACATAGATTCTTTTAATTGTAAGAGAACACAAGAATTATTAAAAATGAGCACTGGAATCATTATGAAATATTGGTCTAGGTGGAAAATGAAGCTTTAAAAAGATCTACCATATTCTTGAAAGAAAAGGCAACAGAAAATGAAGGAGAAAAGATCACAAACTGTCCAGGACACCCAGAATTCAACAAACAGAACATTTATAGAATGAAAGCACAAAGAAGAGAAGGAACGGAATTTAATTTAAAAGAGTTCATGTAGGTGGGATATATTTTTGCTGAAAGGCTTAATGGGTGTTCAAACTACGGACCATTAATAACTCACACAAGGCTACCCTAGTTGTAGGAGATACTTCGAAAATTCTAGTAAAGGAGTATTAGGGAAGAATTTTTTGCTTCATTTCAGTTTAGGAAGAAACAAATACAGTCATTAAGTCTAGAAAAAATAAAAGCAAGCAACTGAGTAAGTAGAATCATAAAATATAAATCCTGGTGTATGTAACTATGTAATAATAGAGGTGTGAACTGGTAACAGGGCAGGAATCAGAATTTTATTGGACTTCTCCCTTCTAACAGATGGAGGTAGAAAAAAAGAATTGGAGCATGCAAGTGTTTTGCTTACCTGTTGCTATGGACCCAGCCAGCTGTCATGCAGTTGAAGACTAGCTAGGCATGCACAGACTGGAAGCCTCGCATCCTTTCTTAGGTAGTTGGGAATAAAGATAGTAATAGTGATAAATCTAAATAGGGGTATAAATTAAGAAAAAGGGAGACACACTTGGGAGGCAGAGGCAGGTGGATCTCTGTGAGTTCCAGCCTGGTCTACTGAATGAGTTTCAGGACAGCTGGGGTTACAGGGAGATCCTGTCTCAAAAACAAACAAACAAACAAACAAAATTTTAAAAAAGAAAGAAAAGAAAAAGGAAGGAAGAGGCCAGGCTTGGTGGTGCACGCCTTTAATCCTAGCACTTGGGAGGCAGAGGCAGGCAGATCTCTGCAAGTTAAGACCAGCCTGGTCTACATGGTGAGTTCCAGGCCAGCTGGGGCTACTGGGAGACCCTGTTTCAAAAAGACCAAAAAAAAAAGAAGGTATCTCCTATCTGGCATTGTTGCTTGTTATGTAGCCTTTAGCTATACATATGGACTCTT